>NC_133328.1:602839705-603165955 GCF_042186555.1 Aquarana catesbeiana | reverse complement strand
TGCAGGGCAGTATTCCAACATGATAACGACCCCAAACACACCTCCAAGACTTGCCTTGCTAAAGAAGCTGAGGGTAAAGGTGACGGACTGGCCAAGCATGTCTCCAGACCTAAACCCTATTGAGCATCTGTGGGGCATCCTCAAATGGAAGTTGTAGGAGCGCAAGGTCTCTAACATCCACCAGCTCTGTGATGTCATCATGGAGGAGTGGAAGAGGACTCCAGTGGCAACCTGTGAAGCTCTGGTGAACTCCATGCCCAAGAGGGTTAAGGCAGTGCTGGAAAATAATGGTGGCCACATAAAATATTGACACTTTGGGCCCAATTTGGACATTTTCACTTAGGGGTGTACTCACTGTTGTCAGAGGTTTAGACATTAAAGGGGTTGTAAAGTTATTTATTTTTTTTTTTTTTAAATAACAAACATGTTATACTTACCTTCACTGTGCAGCTCGTTTTGCACAGAGTGGCCCCGAACCTGGTCTTCTGGGGTCCCTCGGCGGCTGTTTCAGCTCCTCCCCGCAAGCATTTACCACCTTCATGCGAGCTCCCTCGCACGGTGGTGAGTGCTTGCGGGCGCGCTCCCGTGATACAGCCGGCGGCTATAGCCGCTCGCTGTATCACTCGGCCCCGCCCCCCGGCGCGCCGCGTCATCGGATGTGATTGACAGCAGCGCGAGCCAATGGCTGCGCTGCTTTCAATCCATCCACTGCAGCCAATCAGCGACCAGGCTGAGCTGCAATGAAGCTGACGAGGACGAGGAGCGAAGATTCGAGGCGTCAGGTAAGTAAAACGGGGGGCCTGGGGGCGGCGGTACTGTCAAAAGTTTTTTCACCTTAATGCATAGAATGCATTAAGGTGAAAAAATTTTTACCTTTACAACCCCTTTAAGAGGCTGTGAGTTGAGTTATTTTAAGGGGACAGCAAATCTACACTGTTATGGAAGCTGTACACTCACTACTTTACATTGTAGCAAAGTGTAATTTCTTCAGTGTTGTCACATGAAAAGATAGAAGAAAATATTTACAAAAATGTGAGGGGTGTACTCACTTTTGTGAGATACTATATGATATATTTAGATAGATAGATAGATAGATAGATAGATAGATAGATAGATAGATAGATAGATAGATAGATAGATAGATAGATAGATAGATAGATAGATAGATAGATAGATAGATAGATAGATGTTTTTTCATTTCTTTAGTACTTACTTCCTGGTTTCCATGCCTAGGCAAATTATTTCATACATTCCAAGAGTCTTCAGGAGGGGAGGAGGGGCTTTCTCTGCTAAGCACACCCTCCTGCCTGCATGCTTGAGCTAAGGGCAGATGGATTCCATGAAGTAAATGCTACATGAATCATCTGCCCTTACTCCAGATGGCCACAGCCAGAAGTGATTTCTCTGCAAAATAAACCGGATGGATGGAGGAGTTTTCTTTGCATATTAAAAATTAATTGAATAGTGTTTTAGCTTTGTGGTTCTTAGATCTCCAGCATTGTTATAACTGCAATTTTATCTTTCATGTATTGCATTATACTGACCGAGGATGCTATTTGGATGCGTTTATCTCTATGATAATAGCAGGCATACACTTCTATCTAGCACTCAGCTTCAGGAAGATAGGACAGTAGCCCCTGATTATCTACAGAACAGAAGGAGGTAAGCAGCTGCAATGAAGTTTGATAAAAATTCTCCAATAGTATATAATTGGTATGAGACAAGTCTCTTTTTCTTAAAAATGATTTTAATATTTTACTGGAACTGCAATGAACTAATAAAAAACTGCGCTTAGTGCTCCACCTAATACTTTCCACAGCTGCACTAAAACACTAAATAGACGTGTATAACAAAGTATATATTGTTGCATTGTGTCTTTACATATGCAAAAAAACTAACACAACATTTGCAGTGTTAACACCTTCAAAACGTGTTGCTGTACCTTTAATTAGCCAATATCATTAACTTGAATAACGTGCTAATCACAGTATATGCTCCTTATTAATATGTACCGTGCCTTTAAATAACCGCACAGAGATCACTACACCAAAGTTACTGCTAAATAATACTGTGCATATAAATAACACATTATTCACATAAATCACTATGCTCTGACTTAAGTGATAAAGCAAAATAAAACAAAAATAATCTATTTTAAATGGAATCCAGTGTCTCCCAGTAAGGTCCACCATCGCACAGAGCCTCTCACCGACTCGTAAGACCCCAAATTATAGGTGGTCTTAGTATGGTCTCATCTATGCAGGTTATAGAAAAAGGAAAGGGTTCCCCTGAGTGGATTTTTCCGGCACTTGCAAAGGTAATATATGTAAAATAGGAAGATACGCGTATATATGTATATTAGATAAAATAGTATTTATGTTTATTCAAAACGTTCTATTATTAAAAACAATGCATACATTGGCAAACAACAACAACATGTACATTAAACATATTACAAAACGGTTGTAATATCTATTTCGGTTGGTAGGTGACAGATGATGTTTAAATAGTGGAATTCTTTTCAAGGGCTTGAAAAGAATTCCACTATTTAAACATCATCTGTCACCTACCAACCGAAATAGATATTACAACCGTTTTGTAATATGTTTAATGTACATGTTGTTGTTGTTTGCCAATGTATGCATTGTTTTTAATAATAGAACGTTTTGAATAAACATAAATACTATTTTATCTAATATACATATATACGCGTATCTTCCTATTTTACATATATTACCTTTGCAAGTGCCGGAAAAATCCACTCAGGGGAACCCTTTCCTTTTTCTATATAAGTTTTTTGGATGTGGCACGGCCCCTTTTCCCTTCTAACCTAGGCAGACCAGTCATTTCCCTCTATGATTTCATCTATGCAGGTTCAGCAGTCATCATACGCATTGAGGTGTGGCTCAGAGGCAAAGCAACAGGAGCAGTAAACAGAAAGTCATGGGTTCAATACCTCCTTGAGCCACTTGAGGCGTGACCACGCCTGGCCATCTGCATGGCACGGTAGGAACTGTGACAGTCCCCCCCCCCCTTAGAAATGCCCTCTGGGTGTAAACAGGTAGTTCGTCATAGGCATCCATGCCGTATGCACCAACAGTAGTCATCATATGCATTGAAAAGCTCACAGCACATCAGCAGGGACTGTGGTAGCAGGGTGCCTTTAAGAACTGGGGGCATCTACTCATAAACATATAAGCACTTCAGGCATAACACGCATCTCCAGCACCGCCGCTGAATTGGTGAGCATAATGACATCAGCACAGACTCCACCCCCATGTGTGTCATCCAATGGGACGCTCCCAAAGGATTCTCAAGCAATGTCCAAAATGCTTTTATTCAAAGAGATGACATCACATGCCTGATGAAGGGGTCCTACGCAGCCCCGAATATCCCCACTGTGATGTGATCTCTTTGAATAAATGCATTTGGATGTTACTTGAGGATCCAAGCTGTGCTGGCAAATGTATATTGTTGCTCCCTGACACCAATGATGGGGTTTAATTTTGTTTCTACTGACACCATCAGTAATTTTTTTTTCACCAACCGACAATCTTAGCACCAGGTGGCCTATCTAGGGAACATAACTGAGTTAAAAAGTTGCTGGGTGGTCTTTTGTTACCCTAAGATTGAACCTGAACCTGCTCCTGAGTTCTGCTTTTCCAATGCTGATCCAGCTTATCTGTGCCAATCCTTGGTTCGACCTTGGCTAATTCCTGATCACGGCTTATCTGAAGCAGATTCTTGGTTTGACCTTGGCTAGTTCCTGATCACGGCTTATCTGAAGCAGATTCTTGGTTTGACCTTGGCTAGTTCCTGATCACGGCTTATCTGAAGCAGATTTTTGGTTTGACCTTGGCTAGTTCCTGATCACGGCTTATCTGAAGCAGATTCTTGGTTTGACCTTGGCTAGTTCCTGCCCACGGCTTATCTGAAGCAGATTCTTGGTTTGACCTTGGCTAGTTCCTGACCATGGCTTATCTGTGCTGACCTTCTGTAACCTTGGCTTGCCTTCCAATCACAACTGTTGACCATCTCCTTGGTTACTGACCACGGCGTGTCCAGACCTCGCTTATTGCCTACTGTGTGTTTCTGTATTCCGGCCAGCTGCCCTCTGGTCTATTTTTTTCCATGGGTCTTACTGATTTGTCTGCACATGCATTTCACAGCCAAACCTGCCTAAGGGAGGTTTAAAACAGCGTGCATCAGAAAGACACCATAATCCTAAATATCTTAAATGCTAATAATTCTAGGAAATGTTTAAACATTTTTACCAGGATGCCTCTAATAGCAGTTTTGCAGAAAAATCCCTTAAAATGCATGTATACTGGCCCTTTATCAGCACCTGTTCATCCAAGCAAGCAGAGCTTAAGCCGCATTCCTTATTTTGAACACTAGAGGGCAGTAATGTTACAAAATGTCAATTGCCATCAAAAAAGCATTATGTAAAACACAGTTACCTCTCCTTAGGTCTTGTTCTCACCTAATTTACACATTTTTAGGGTATTTTAGACATGTCTAAGGCCTCATGCACACAGGCAGAAAATCCATCAACAATACTTGTTTTGGTGCATATTTGCACGTGTTTATAAGCGTATGGCGTTAATAGCATGTGTGCGTAAACTGTTCCAGATTGAGGTAGATCTTTCACTGTTTCAGCCAATCAGGGCTTGCAATGCACTGTTTAGCACCGCAATGCATTGTGGTTGGTTTGGGGGGCCGGACAAATAGTCGAATGACCCGTTTGGTTGACTGTTCGTCGAACGTCCGAACAGCTAAAGTTCGGCCCAAACTTATGCTCGGGCCGAACCGTTTGCCCATCCCTATTGGTGAGCATGTCATCACTACCAATACTGGTAACTTGTTACAATCATAAACTGTAAACTAACACTCTTATTGATGTAGCAATAACTCTCGGTGGAGCTGCTGGTTTAAAGCGGGCCTGTCCTCTATGCTCTTCACCCTTCTTAAATTGTTCAATCCCCTTGACACAAATGTAGTGCAGTGTTGTAATAATATCAACTTTAACCCACAATATACACTTATAGTTATAGTTACCTCTACCTGGGTGCTGGTAGCTCCACCTGCAGGAGAAATGACAACACTGCACACGAACTTCAGTAATAACCAAAAATAACTTCTTTCTTTGGGTAAATAATATATTTATATAAAGAATTATTACAATGACTATACTATCACACCAACGTAGTGTAACAGTATAAGAAATGGTTGTGGCAATCAGTAACAGACACAAATATATCTAATTATATAAAAATATACCCGGGAGCTCCCCCTGCTCTAGACCTTAAAGTCACTATCCTTTGTAACTAAATGCAGGGCCCTGCAATGAAAAGGTAGTCCGGACTTCTTCAGTCTTCGCTAGCTTTTATAATTTTAATCCGCAAGGGTTCCTCCTGGGTGTTGCACAGTGTAATATAACACACTAAAACAATTGTAATCCAGCAGATTGACTAAGTGTTCTTATATGAAGAAAACAAACATCTAGCATCCGTTCTTGAATACTGGAGTCTATTTAGATGTAAAGTTTTCCAACTTAACTTGTTCCGTGGGAATATCAGTCCCAGCAACACTCTGTAACAGTTCTAACTGTGTATGTAGTAGTTAAACAAACTTCTGGGTGTTAACCCTCTCACCACACGGGATCCGGGCAGATGGATGTCTCCGTTTCAGCAGTTCTCAGTCTGTATGGAGGCACCACCACGCCGTCACACTGTTCTGTTCACAAACGACCAGGAGTCCTCAGTTATCTCCTCACGGGTCTCCGGAATGATCACTTCTGCTGCTCCAGCACGCTGTGATGTGATGGCAGGATCCTTGCAGCTGCTCCGCTCCTTCGCAAAGTAGGCCGCAACCCTGTAGGACACACACACCCACAGGGTTCTGCTGGCAGGCCACGCATCCCAGGCACAAGAGACCTAAGATGGCCGCTCCTTACTCTTTTATATCCTCCCACAATGCAGTTCAGTTCTCACCTTGTCCAGGAGCATTATGGGTGGGTCAGAGCTAAAGTTCCGAAGTAAACAATAAATCACTTCCATGTCACTTCATTTAATCATAAAAAGTAATCGTATTGTACTTTTCAAATTGTCCACAAGATGCCACTAACACAACTTATGTACTGTATAACACACATATGACTAGAAACAGAAGTTGTCAGCGCTACATACTCCCCCTGCTTTAAATCTTTGGTCCCCAAAGATATGTAAGACCTTGTTCCTGCTACACATCTTAGCCTCTAACCGAGTGCACAGGACCGACAGAGGAGCCTCCCACCAATTCTCAGGTGTTGGAAAGCTACTCTGTGTACCCACAACTGTCACCTTAGTATCAGATACAGATGTGCCAAGGGGTGAAACAGGGTTCTCATTGACTGAGGAGGAACTAGGCTCATCAACATTCCTCTTGCTGGTAACCTTCGTTGTCTCAGAACACTCGCCCAATGTATCGTATGTTAGTCTCTTGGGTGGGCGAATGTTCCTCTTTTCCCTTTGGTTTTTTGGTGTATCCCCTATTTCTGGATGGACACTATTTTCTTCTACTTCAGTGGGCGATAAACACTCTTCAGCTTGTTTAGACAAAGGCACAAACTCTGGAGCTTCTGGCCTGAGGGCCTCACTACTCTCCTCGACTGTCAGCGATGAAACACTCGTTTAAGCTTTGGGTATATTAAATGACCACAACCAGCTAATGTCCATCTCACTCTCCTCACTGTCTTCAGTTCACAAAGCCCCAGACTGGGACCTAGTTACAGGCTGTTGTGCAACCTCTGATGTTGATGATAACTCCTCCTCGGGGATTATCCTGACTGCATCAGTAAGGGGCAAAAGGTGATTCCGATGCCAAGTCTTAATTGGTCCAGCACTTCCTTCTGGTCTGATTTCGAAGACTGGAAGCCCTGGGAGCTGTTTACAAACAATGTATGGCTGTGACCTCCAGCGATTCGCCAGCTTGTGTTTCCCAGGAATGCCTAAATTCCTTAATAGGACTCGGTCACCAGGTTGTAGATCTCGAATCCTCACTTTGAGGTCAAAGTTTCTTTTGTTTCTTCTCCCTCTGCTGTCTGACATAGTCTGAGTCTTCTCATAAGCAATCTTCAGACTCTTCCTCAGCCTGTTTGCATATCCTCGGTGAGAGGTCTCTGAGGTGTGGTCCAGAGAAGTTCCGAAAGCCAGGTCCACTGGTAATCTAGCCTCTCGCCCAAACATCAGCCGATAAGGTGAGTATCCTGTGACATCACTCTTGGTGCGGTTATTTGCAAGCACTAAAGCGGCAATATGCTTACTCCAGTTGGGCTTTTGCTCAGAGGTTAGTGTCCCCAACATATTAAGAAGAGTTCTATTAAACTTCTCCGGCTGAGGGTCTCCTTGCGGATGATAGGGTGTAGTTCTGGACTTTTGAATTCCCAATAGATCCAGCAATCTCCTGATGAGTGTACTCAAAAAAGTCTCTTCCTTGATCTGAGTGGATCCTCTGTGGTAAGCCATAATGGACGAAGAACTTCTCCACTAATGTCTTTGCCACTGTGACTGCCTTCTGATCTTTCATGGAGAAAGCTTGAGCATATCTGGTAAAATGGTCTGTAACTACCAGAATATTCCCTTGCCCACTCAAGTCAGATTCTAGACACAGGACGTCTATGAAAATTAGATCCATGGGACCTTGGCTTGATAAATGTCCCATTGGGGCTGCCCGTTGTGGCAGCGTCTTTCTCTGGATAAACCTATGGCAGGAGTGACAGTAACTCTCCACTTCTTTCCTCATGTAAGGCAAGAAGAATCTATCTCTTATCAATTGAAGAGTTCTTTCTGACCCCAAATGTCCATGACAATCATGCAGAGCGATTTACACTGTCTCTCTGTGCTTCTCTGGCAGCAACAGTTGCCACTTCTCCTTCGGATCTTCAGAGGGGTCCCTTCGGTAGACCACCCCTTGTAACAACTGCAACCGATCCCACTCTTTGTGTAACAACAGAGCTTCTTTTCGGGCACTTCTCAAAAGTAAATCAGGGTGTTTACCCTCCAGAGCTTCCAATACCAAGCTGCAGAGTGGATCTTCTTGTTGATCTCTCCTAAGATCTTTCCTTGATAACTTAGGTAAACCCTCTGCAGAAATCTGGGAGACATTACAGTAATACCTGGGTACTCCTGCTGTAGTCACTCCAATCTCTTCAGCTCTGGCTCCACCTTTCTCCTGCTTTACTGCACCTTCACAAAGGGCTCTTACCCCGTCGGGGGCAAGTTGAGTCCAATCCTCTTGGGAACTCAGGGGACTGTGGGGTCTTCTTGACAGTGCATCTGCATCTCTGTTGCCCACTCCCGGTCTGTATTTCAGGCTGAAGGAGAATGTTGAGAGAGCAGCCAACCACCTATGGCGTCCAATTTTGCGGTGGTGAATAAGTATGTGAGGGGATTGTTTTCTGTTTTAACTACAAATTTGGCACCATACAGATAATCTCTCAGCTTGTCCACCACAACCCTCTTCAAGGCCAGAAACTCAAGTTTATGAGTTGGGTAGTTCTTCTCAGCAGGAGACAAGCTTTGGCTCACATGAGCAACAGGCCTTAATTGTCCATTGTGATCCTGATAGAGCACTCCGCCCAGCCCATCTCGGCTGGCATCCACATGCAGTTCATAGGGCTTGGTAGGATCTGCATAAGCTAACACTGGAGCAGTTGTAAGACTCTTCTTCAATAGACTGAATGTCTCTTCACATCCTGGGGTCCACTGATACATGATAGATTCCTTTTTCTTCTGGGGCCATTCTTTTTGTCTCCTAGGTTTCTCCGAATCCACATGAGCCTCTTCCTGATTCTTCAGTAGTTCTGTGAGTGGGTGGGCTATCTTTGCGAATCCCTCCACAAACCTCCTGTAGTAGGAGCAGAATCCTAGGAATGACCTGAGCTCAGTCACATTCGTGGGACTTGGCCAAGAGGTAACAGCTTCCAATTTCTCAGGGTCAGTTGCTATCCCTTCTTCAGACACAATGTGCCCCAGATAGTTCACTGAAGATTGATAGAACTGACATTTCTCCATTGAAAGTTTCAAACCCTCTTCATGTAACCTCTTTAGAACTTTTTCCAGTTGCTCTTCATGCTCTTCAATAGTTCGGCCAAATACAATGATATCGTCTAAGTATACTAAGACCTCAATCAAATTCATGTCGCCTACTGTCTTCTCCATGAGCTGCTGGAAAGTTGCTGGGGCCCCAGACAGACCTTGTGGCATCCAGATGAATTTATAGAATCCCACGGGGTGATGAAAACAGTCTTCTCCCTATCCTCAGGACTCATGGGGATCTGATAATAGCCACTCTTCAGATCTAATACACTGAACCACTTCGCCCCTGACAAGCTCTGTAGGGCATCTTCTATACGGGGGGTAGTGTATTGATCAGGAATGGTCCGTCGGTTCAGAGTCCTGTAGTCGATACACAGCCGGAGTGACCCATTTTTCTTCTTCACCACCACTATCGGAGAGGCGTATGGACTCCTGGACTCCTTGATGATCCCAGTCCTTTTCAGCTCAGCCAGCTGTTCTCGGAGGTCTTCGAGATCTCCCAGTGGGATCCTCCTGACCCTTTCCCGAAAAGGTTTGTCTTCTTCCAACCGGATCTTGTGCTCTGCACTCTTGGCATACCGTACATCAAACTCGCTCTTTGAGAAAACTTCTTTCCATCTCATTAGCTGGGCTTTGGCCCTCTCCATCCATGCAGGCATAAGGGAGGTGTTTTTCGGGTAAAAATTCTCTATGGGAATCTCCTTTTCTGGTCCCCATTTCACATCTCTTGGCGAAACCGGGGTTGCTTGATTCGCCTGCCCAAGTAGCATTCTTGCTGGTATCTTCACAGGCAAGGCTGTCGTGTTCCGAACACTGACTGAGACCCTCCCCCTGCTTCTCTTAAGTGCCTTAGTAGATAACACTTTTGGGAGTATCTCCAGACCCACATCTTCTTCCTGAGTGTCCGTCTCCAAGACAATAAAAGGACCAGGTTGTCTCCAACTCAACTTGACAGAGGCTCTCATGCATACCACTTCACCCGGTTGTAGCAGTTCTTCACTTCGGTCTAAACGCCAAACTTTTCCCACCCCTTCTGGTGGGGCCTTTTGTTCGTGTACTATGTTCCTGTATGCTTGTGTTAGCATGGGATGCACCTTCATGGCCGGGGCACTTTCCTTCTGTACAAGCGGTGTCAGGAGTCTTCTGACCAGATCAGTATTCATTCCGATGATAAGGGAACTTTTATGAGCCCCAGGGGGTCGGGGACACACAACCGCCAGGGTGTCAAAAGTCTCCACCTTTCTAGCCACATTGGGTCAAAGGTGAGTTTGATAGGAATATATCCCTCATAAGGAAAGTTCTGGGTGCCTAGACCCCATATCTCCAATTCTTCCAACTTTTGCAGGGGCAGATGCTTGATGCCTTAGTGTAGATTCCTTCTACTTGGATTGGGATAATCGGAGAGGGTCCCACTAAGCTGTGGGGAAATTCACCCTGAGTATTCGGCTTCTTCTGCCTACTAGAACGCATCTTGACTCCTCGCTTCCATGGACGTTCACTCAACTTCATTCCTCCCCTTACTCTCAAAACTTTGGGACCTTGGGTGTCGTTGGAGTTGACGACAGTTACAGGGCGCCCAGCTGACTCCTTCACTGGGGCCCTTTGAAGTTTTCCGCCGGCTTTTGACGTTGTACTGCTGCTCTTGGACTTGGGCACACGTTCCCGAAATGTCCAACCCCTCCACAGTTGAAACAACGTCCAGATCGGCTTCTAAAGGTGGAGCCTGGTACTTTCTTCAATTTTTCTGTTCCTCCATTGGGCGGATCTGGGGGTCTCGTGGTCAGCAAAGCCATCATTTCCATTAACTGTGCCACCAGAGTCTTTAGAAGCTCAATCTGGGGATCATCCTCCATCACATTAACTGTTCGGACTCCAACAGTGTGCTTTGGTTCTTGTATGTTCTCCTTCTTCCTTTCTAGAATAGCTTCTTCCTCCCTTACAATCTGAATTAGATCTGGGTACTTCAATATGCCTCTATCTTGGCGAGTTCTTAGCTGGAGGGTGATGGGGTCCAAAGGCTGGGCACCCCTTAGGACTTGTTTGGCTCGAATTTCATCCACCTTACAAGGATCTAGTCCCTTCTTCAGTAATATCTGGTGAATGACTTTGTCCAGCCGTCTCATATATTCTGACAACTTCTCTCCAGCTTCCTGATAGGTGTGTTCCAATTGGTAAATTAGGTCGGAAACCTTTTCAGTACGTCCAAACACATCTTGCAGGATATCTAAGTAGTCTTGGGCTACACAGTCTTGTTTGCTGAGCTTTAAATTTCGAATGGCCTCGGAAGCAGGCCCTTTGAGACTCTCAGTAATCCGCTGTTTCTTCTGTGTTTCAGAGATGTCCCACTCATCCAGCACCTGCGTGGTCTGTTCCAACCATTCTTTAAAGGTATCTTCTCCTTTTGGGTACAGGCCGTTGGCCCGAGAAAATGCCCTGTTTTCGGTACCCAGTCCCTGAATAGGTTGGATTCCCTTTTTGACATTGGGACACCAAATTTCCCAGGGCTGTGATGAGTTCTGGCTCAATTGCAGCCAGTGCTGACGGTGATGGAACCTTGATTCCTGTGGAACTCATTTGGGGGAAGGTGGCAGGATTCTCCCCCTCTTCCCTTGGGTGGGTCAGATAAAATTTGGTCTTGTCAGCGAGTTCAATACTTGCACCCTTGAAATTTTCCAGAACTCCCTTCCTCCATTCCAATAATGCATAGGTGCAGAATGCCTCATGATCGGGCCTTACTGCGACCACCTTGGCTTTTTGTCTTGGGCATAGTGTTTTTACCACTTGGTTAATGTGTTCCTTCTCCCAGATATCTCCCCAGAGTTCCATCGCCACGCTCGCTTCTGAGCAGACGCCTTCCGCCTCACACCACTGTGCCACAGTGGGGGGATCCATTCTAGGGTTCTTAAGAGGGTGTTTGGCTTTAGAGTGACAGTTATCCCGGACAAGCCCCCACATGTAGCAATAACTCTCGGTGGAGCTGCTGGTTTAAAGCGGGCTTGTCCTCTATGCTCTTCACCCTTCTTAAATTGTTCAATCCCCTTGACACAAATGTAGTGCAGTGTTGTAATAATATGAGTATCAACTTTAACCCACAATATACACTTATAGTTATAGTTACCTCTACCTGGGTGCTGGTAGCTCCACCTGCAGGAGAAATGACAACACTGCACACAAACTTCAGTAATAACCAAAAATAACTCCTTTCTTTGGGTAAATAATATATTTATATAAAGAATTATTACAATGACTATACTATCACACCAACGTAGTGTAACAGTAAAAGAAATGGTTGTGACAATCAGTAACAGACACAAATATATCTAATTATATATAAATATACCCGGGAGCTCCCCCTGCTCTAGACCTTAAAGTCACTATCCTTTGTAACTAAATGCAGGGCCCTGCAATGAAAAGGTAGTCCGGACTTCTTCAGTCTTCGCTAGCTTTTATAATTTTAATCCGCAAGGGTTCCTCCTGGGTGTTGCACAGTGTAATATAACACACTAAAACAATTGTAATCCAGCAGATTGACTAAGTGTTCTTATATGAAGAAAACAAACATCTAGCATCCGTTCTTGAATACTGGAGTCTATTTAGATGTAAAGTTTTCCAACTTAACTTGTTCCGTGGGAATATCAGTCCCAGCAACACTCTGTAACAGTTCTAACTGTGTATGTAGTAGTTAAACAAACTTCTGGGTGTTAACCCTCTCACCACACGGGATCCGGGCAGATGGATGTCTCCGTTTCAGCAGTTCTCAGTCTGTATGGAGGCACCACCACGCCGTCACACTGTTCTGTTCACAAACGACCAGGAGTCCTCAGTTATCTCCTCACGGGTCTCCGGAATGATCACTTCTGCTGCTCCAGCACGCTGTGATGTGATGGCAGGATCCTTGCAGCTGCTCCGCTCCTTCGCAAAGTAGGCCGCAACCCTGTAGGACACACACACCCACAGGGTTCTGCTGGCAGGCCACGCATCCCAGGCACAAGAGACCTAAGATGGCCGCTCCTTACTCTTTTATATCCTCCCACAATGCAGTTCAGTTCTCACCTTGTCCAGGAGCATTATGGGTGGGTCAGAGCTAAAGTTCCGAAGTAAACAATAAATCACTTCCATGTCACTTCACTTAATCATAAAAAGTAATCGTATTGTACTTTTCAAATTGTCCACAAGATGCCACTAACACAACTTATGTACTGTATAACACACATATGACTAGAAACAGAAGTTGTCAGCGCTACATACTCCCCCTGCTTTAAATCTTTGGTCCCCAAAGATATGTAAGACCTTGTTCCTGCTACACATCTTAGCCTCTAACCGAGTGCACAGGACCGACAGAGGAGCCTCCCACCAATTCTCAGGTGTTGGAAAGCTACTCTGTGTACCCACAACTGTCACCTTAGTATCAGATACAGATGTGCCAAGGGGTGAAACAGGGTTCTCATTGACTGAGGAGGAACTAGGCTCATCAACATTCCTCTTGCTGGTAACCTTCGTTGTCTCAGAACACTCGCCCAATGTATCGTATGTTAGTCTCTTGGGTGGGCGAATGTTCCTCTTTTCCCTTTGGTTTTTTGGTGTATCCCCTATTTCTGGATGGACACTATTTTCTTCTACTTCAGTGGGCGATAAACACTCTTCAGCTTGTTTAGACAAAGGCACAAACTCTGGAGCTTCTGGCCTGAGGGCCTCACTACTCTCCTCGACTGTCAGCGATGAAACACTCGTTTAAGCTTTGGGTATATTAAATGACCACAACCAGCTAATGTCCATCTCACTCTCCTCACTGTCTTCAGTTCACAAAGCCCCAGACTGGGACCTAGTTACAGGCTGTTGTGCAACCTCTGATGTTGATGATAACTCCTCCTCGGGGATTATCCTGACTGCATCAGTAAGGGGCAAAAGGTGATTCCGATGCCAAGTCTTAATTGGTCCAGCACTTCCTTCTGGTCTGATTTCGAAGACTGGAAGCCCTGGGAGCTGTTTACAAACAATGTATGGCTGTGACCTCCAGCGATTCGCCAGCTTGTGTTTCCCAGGAATGCCTAAATTCCTTAATAGGACTCGGTCACCAGGTTGTAGATCTCGAATCCTCACTTTGAGGTCAAAGTTTCTTTTGTTTCTTCTCCCTCTGCTGTCTGACATAGTCTGAGTCTTCTCATAAGCAATCTTCAGACTCTTCCTCAGCCTGTTTGCATATCCTCGGTGAGAGGTCTCTGAGGTGTGGTCCAGAGAAGTTCCGAAAGCCAGGTCCACTGGTAATCTAGCCTCTCGCCCAAACATCAGCCGATAAGGTGAGTATCCTGTGACATCACTCTTGGTGCGGTTATTTGCAAGCACTAAAGCGGCAATATGCTTACTCCAGTTGGGCTTTTGCTCAGAGGTTAGTGTCCCCAACATATTAAGAAGAGTTCTATTAAACTTCTCCGGCTGAGGGTCTCCTTGCGGATGATAGGGTGTAGTTGTGGACTTTTGAATTCCCAATAGATCCAGCAATCTCCTGATGAGTGTACTCAAAAAAGTCTCTTCCTTGATCTGAGTGGATCCTCTGTGGTAAGCCATAATGGACGAAGAACTTCTCCACTAATGTCTTTGCCACTGTGACTGCCTTCTGATCTTTCATGGAGAAAGCTTGAGCATATCTGGTAAAATGGTCTGTAACTACCAGAATATTCCCTTGCCCACTCAAGTCAGATTCTAGACACAGGACGTCTATGAAAATTAGATCCATGGGACCTTGGCTTGATAAATGTCCCATTGGGGCTGCCCGTTGTGGCAGCGTCTTTCTCTGGATAAACCTATGGCAGGAGTGACAGTAACTCTCCACTTCTTTCCTCATGTAAGGCAAGAAGAATCTATCTCTTATCAATTGAAGAGTTCTTTCTGACCCCAAATGTCCATGACAATCATGCAGAGCGATTTACACTGTCTCTCTGTGCTTCTCTGGCAGCAACAGTTGCCACTTCTCCTTCGGATCTTCAGAGGGGTCCCTTCGGTAGACCACCCCTTGTAACAACTGCAACCGATCCCACTCTTTGTGTAACAACAGAGCTTCTTTTCGGGCACTTCTCAAAAGTAAATCAGGGTGTTTACCCTCCAGAGCTTCCAATACCAAGCTGCAGAGTGGATCTTCTTGTTGATCTCTCCTAAGATCTTTCCTTGATAACTTAGGTAAACCCTCTGCAGAAATCTGGGAGACATTACAGTAATACCTGGGTACTCCTGCTGTAGTCACTCCAATCTCTTCAGCTCTGGCTCCACCTTTCTCCTGCTTTACTGCACCTTCACAAAGGGCTCTTACCCCGTCGGGGGCAAGTTGAGTCCAATCCTCTTGGGAACTCAGGGGACTGTGGGGTCTTCTTGACAGTGCATCTGCATCTCTGTTGCCCACTCCCGGTCTGTATTTCAGGCTGAAGGAGAATGTTGAGAGAGCAGCCAACCACCTATGGCGTCCAATTTTGCGGTGGTGAATAAGTATGTGAGGGGATTGTTTTCTGTTTTAACTACAAATTTGGCACCATACAGATAATCTCTCAGCTTGTCCACCACAACCCACTTCAAGGCCAGAAACTCAAGTTTATGAGTTGGGTAGTTCTTCTCAGCAGGAGACAAGCTTTGGCTCACATGAGCAACAGGCCTTAATTGTCCATTGTGATCCTGATAGAGCACTCCGCCCAGCCCATCTCGGCTGGCATCCACATGCAGTTCATAGGGCTTGGTAGGATCTGCATAAGCTAACACTGGAGCAGTTGTAAGACTCTTCTTCAATAGACTGAATGTCTCTTCACATCCTGGGGTCCACTGATACATGATAGATTCCTTTTTCTTCTGGGGCCATTCTTTTTGTCTCCTAGGTTTCTCCGAATCCACATGAGCCTCTTCCTGATTCTTCAGTAGTTCTGTGAGTGGGTGGGCTATCTTTGCGAATCCCTCCACAAACCTCCTGTAGTAGGAGCAGAATCCTAGGAATGACCTGAGCTCAGTCACATTCGTGGGCCTTGGCCAAGAGGTAACAGCTTCCAATTTCTCAGGGTCAGTTGCTATCCCTTCTTCAGACACAATGTGCCCCAGATAGTTCACTGAAGATTGATAGAACTGACATTTCTCCATTGAAAGTTTCAAACCCTCTTCATGTAACCTCTTTAGAACTTTTTCCAGTTGCTCTTCATGCTCTTCAATAGTTCGGCCAAATACAATGATATCGTCTAAGTATACTAAGACCTCAATCAAATTCATGTCGCCTACTGTCTTCTCCATGAGCTGCTGGAAAGTTGCTGGGGCCCCAGACAGACCTTGTGGCATCCAGATGAATTTATAGAATCCCACGGGGTGATGAAAACAGTCTTCTCCCTATCCTCAGGACTCATGGGGATCTGATAATAGCCACTCTTCAGATCTAATACACTGAACCACTTCGCCCCTGACAAGCTCTGTAGGGCATCTTCTATACGGGGGGTAGTGTATTGATCAGGAATGGTCCGTCGGTTCAGAGTCCTGTAGTCGATACACAGCCGGAGTGACCCATTTTTCTTCTTCACCACCACTATCGGAGAGGCGTATGGACTCCTGGACTCCTTGATGATCCCAGTCCTTTTCAGCTCAGCCAGCTGTTCTCGGAGGTCTTCGAGATCTCCCAGTGGGATCCTCCTGACCCTTTCCCGAAAAGGTTTGTCTTCTTCCAACCAGATCTTGTGCTCTGCACTCTTGGCATACCGTACATCAAACTCGCTCTTTGAGAAAACTTCTTTCCATCTCATTAGCTGGGCTTTGGCCCTCTCCATCCATGCAGGCATAAGGGAGGTGTTTTTTGGGGTAAAAATTCTCTATGGGAATCTCCTTTTCTGGTCCCCATTTCACATCTCTTGGCGAAACCGGGGTTGCTTGATTCGCCTGCCCAAGTAGCATTCTTGCTGGTATCTTCACAGGCAAGGCTGTCGTGTTCCGAACACTGACTGAGACCCTCCCCCTGCTTCTCTTAAGTGCCTTAGTAGATAACACTTTTGGGAGTATCTCCAGACCCACATCTTCTTCCTGAGTGTCCGTCTCCAAGACAATAAAAGGACCAGGTTGTCTCCAACTCAACTTGACAGAGGCTCTCATGCATACCACTTCACCCGGTTGTAGCAGTTCTTCACTTCGGTCTAAACGCCAAACTTTTCCCACCCCTTCTGGTGGGGCCTTTTGTTCGTGTACTATGTTCCTGTATGCTTGTGTTAGCATGGGATGCACCTTCATGGCCGGGGCACTTTCCTTCTGTACAAGCGGTGTCAGGAGTCTTCTGACCAGATCAGTATTCATTCCGATGATAAGGGAACTTTTATGAGCCCCAGGGGGTCGGGGACACACAACCGCCAGGGTGTCAAAAGTCTCCACCTTTCTAGCCACATTGGGTCAAAGGTGAGTTTGATAGGAATATATCCCTCATAAGGAAAGTTCTGGGTGCCTAGACCCCATATCTCCAATTCTTCCAACTTTTGCAGGGGCAGATGCTTGATGCCTTAGTGTAGATTCCTTCTACTTGGATTGGGATAATCGGAGAGGGTCCCACTAAGCTGTGGGGAAATTCACCCTGAGTATTCGGCTTCTTCTGCCTACTAGAACGCATCTTGACTCCTCGCTTCCATGGACGTTCACTCAACTTCATTCCTCCCCTTACTCTCAAAACTTTGGGACCTTGGGTGTCGTTGGAGTTGACGACAGTTACAGGGCGCCCAGCTGACTCCTTCACTGGGGCCCTTTGAAGTTTTCCGCCGGCTTTTGACGTTGTACTGCTGCTCTTGGACTTGGGCACACGTTCCCGAAATGTCCAACCCCTCCACAGTTGAAACAACGTCCAGATCGGCTTCTAAAGGTGGAGCCTGGTACTTTCTTCAATTTTTCTGTTCCTCCATTGGGCGGATCTGGGGGTCTCGTGGTCAGCAAAGCCATCATTTCCATTAACTATGCCACCTGAGTCTTTAGAAGCTCAATCTGGGGATCATCCTCCATCACATTAACTGTTCGGACTCCAACAGTGTGCTTTGGTTCTTGTATGTTCTCCTTCTTCCTTTCTAGAATAGCTTCTTCCTCCCTTACAATCTGAATTAGATCTGGGTACTTCAATATGCCTCTATCTTGGCGAGTTCTTAGCTGGAGGGTGATGGGGTCCAAAGGCTGGGCACCCCTTAGGACTTGTTTGGCTCGAATTTCATCCACCTTACAAGGATCTAGTCCCTTCTTCAGTAATATCTGGTGAATGACTTTGTCCAGCCGTCTCATATATTCTGACAACTTCTCTCCAGCTTCCTGATAGGTGTGTTCCAATTGGTAAATTAGGTCGGAAACCTTTTCAGTACGTCCAAACACATCTTGCAGGATATCTAAGTAGTCTTGGGCTACACAGTCTTGTTTGCTGAGCTTTAAATTTCGAATGGCCTCGGAAGCAGGCCCTTTGAGACTCTCAGTAATCCGCTGTTTCTTCTGTGTTTCAGAGATGTCCCACTCATCCAGCACCTGCGTGGTCTGTTCCAACCATTCTTTAAAGGTATCTTCTCCTTTTGGGTACAGGCCGTTGGCCCGAGAAAATGCCCTGTTTTCGGTACCCAGTCCCTGAATAGGTTGGATTCCCTTTTTGACATTGGGACACCAAATTTCCCAGGGCTGTGATGAGTTCTGGCTCAATTGCAGCCAGTGCTGACGGTGATGGAACCTTGATTCCTGTGGAACTCATTTGGGGGAAGGTGGCAGGATTCTCCCCCTCTTCC
This sequence comes from Aquarana catesbeiana, assembly GCF_042186555.1. Taxonomy (NCBI): domain Eukaryota; kingdom Metazoa; phylum Chordata; class Amphibia; order Anura; family Ranidae; genus Aquarana; species Aquarana catesbeiana. Next base: position 603,147,132 of record NC_133328.1, on the reverse strand, counting down.
CTTGGGTGGGTCAGATAAAATTTGGTCTTGTCAGCGAGTTCAACACTTGCACCCTTGAAATTTTCCAGAACTCCCTTCCTCCATTCCAATAATGCATAGGTGCAGAATGCCTCATGATCGGGCCTTACTGCGACCACCTTGGCTTTTTGTCTTGGGCATAGTGTTTTTACCACTTGGTTAATGTGTTCCTTCTCCCAGATATCTCCCCAGAGTTCCATCGCCACGCTCGCTTCTGAGCAGACGCCTTCCGCCTCACACCACTGTGCCACAGTGGGGTGATCCATTCTAGGGTTCTTAAGAGGGTGTTTGGCTTTAGAGTGACAGTTATCCCGGACAAGCCCCCACATGTAGCAATAACTCTCGGTGGAGCTGCTGGTTTAAAGCGGGCTTGTCCTCTATGCTCTTCACCCTTCTTAAATTGTTCAATCCCCTTGACACAAATGTAGTGCAGTGTTGTAATAATATGAGTATCAACTTTAACCCACAATATACACTTATAGTTATAGTTACCTCTACCTGGGTGCTGGTAGCTCCACCTGCAGGAGAAATGACAACACTGCACACAAACTTCAGTAATAACCAAAAATAACTCCTTTCTTTGGGTAAATAATATATTTATATAAAGAATTATTACAATGACTATACTATCACACCAACGTAGTGTAACAGTAAAAGAAATGGTTGTGACAATCAGTAACAGACACAAATATATCTAATTATATATAAATATACCCGGGAGCTCCCCCTGCTCTAGACCTTAAAGTCACTATCCTTTGTAACTAAATGCAGGGCCCTGCAATGAAAAGGTAGTACGGACTTCTTCAGTCTTCGCTAGCTTTTATAATTGAAATCTGCAAGGGTTCCTCCTGGGTGTTGCACAGTGTAATATAACACACTAAAACAATTGTAAACCAGCAGATTGACTAAGTGTTCTTATATGAAGAAAACAAACATCAAGCATCCGTTCTTGAATACTGGAGTCTATTCAGATGTAAAGTTTTCCAACTTAACTTGTTCCGTGGGACTATCAGTATCAGCAACACTCTGTAACAGTTCTAACTGTGTATGTAGTAGTTAAACAAACTTCTGGGTGTTAACCCTCTCACCACACGGGATCCGGGCAGATGGATGTCTCTGTTTCAGCAGATCTCAGTCTGTATGGAGGCACCACCACGTCGTCACACTGTTCCGTACACAAACGACCAGGAGTCCTCGGTTATCTCCTCACGGGTCTCCGGAACGATCACTTCTGCTGCTCCAGCACGCTGTGATGTGATGGCAGGATCCTTGCAGCTGCTCCGCTCCTTCGCAAAGTAGGCTGCAACCTTGTAGGACACACACACCCACAGGGTTCTGCTGGCAGGCCACGCGTCCCAGGCACAAGGACCTAAGATGGCCGCTCCTTACTCTTTTATATCCTCCCACAATGCAGTTCAGTTCTCACCTTGTCCAGGAGCATTGTGGGTGGGTCAGGGCTAAAGTTCCAAAGTAAACAATAAATCACTTCCATGTCACTTCACTTAATCATGAAACGTAAACGTATTGTACTTTTCAAATTGTCCACAAGATGGCACTAACACAACTTATGTACTGTATAACACACATATGACTAGAAACAGAAGTTGTCAGCGCTACATTTTTTTGCATAATGTGAAAGATGAAGTTACGCTGAGTAAATAGATGCCTAACATGTCACGCTTCAAAACTGCACACGCTCGTAGAATGACGCCAAACTATGGTACTTAAAAATCCCCATAGGTGAAGCTTTACATTTGTTTACTGGTTACATGTTTTGAGTTACAGAGGAGGGTCTAGGGCACTTGAAAAAATTTTTTATTGTTCATTTTACTTTTATTTTTTTAGTTTAACACTTTAAAAAACAAAAACATTTTTGACTTTTTCACTTTTATTCCCATTACAAGGAACGTAAACATCCCTTGTAATAGGAATATGGCTTGACAGGTCCTCTTTACAGTGAGATATGGGGTCAATAAGACCCCACATCTAACCTCTAGGCTGGGAAGCCTGAAATTATTTTAAAAAAAAAACGATCTCAGCTTCCCAGCCGAGGCGGCGCTGTTTGTTTTGAATGCAGAGGCTGGGCGTGACGTCATAACATCGCGCCCGGCCTCCAAACGATCATAGAGACTCCAGCGACCATCTGGTCCGCCGGAAATCTCTATAGTAAACATCCGTGGCCGGTGGATCCTGTCCCTGACTCACCGATGGCAGCGTTGAGTCGGTAGAAGCACCGGAGGGCGGCGGAAAGGGGGGACGTCCCCTCTTGCCACCCGTAAGAACAATCAAGCGGCTGAATCGCTGGCTGATAAAGATGATATCTGAATGATGCCTGTAGCTGAAGGCATCATTCAGATATCCCCGCTCAAAGTCAAGGATATCATATGATGGCCGTCGGGCGGGAAGTGGACATAGAAGTTCCTTGAAAGCAGAAGAGCTCTGTAAAACGCGTTACAACCCAATATGTTATGGAAACAAACTGCATATAATACTGTTTGGTTAACTTCATATGGAAACATGATTAGCTGCTGATGTAGCTGTTTGTCTAATATGCTCACGTTTTTACAAAATAATATGGTCATGATGATCCATGTATGTTTTCCTTAACTTTTACGTACAATAAAGAAGATTTGTTTTAACCGATTTGTATGCATTTATCTCAGTGACAACCTCACATCGATTAAAGTCCTGCTGTCCTATTGGGGTTTCTCCTTTTGGAATTTGAACTTGGTTTAAATAGGATGTGGATGTGATTAGTTATCCCTAGAACTGGAAATCTTATAATTAATGCATGTGTTATATAGGTGCTATGTGTGGCATTTATCTGTTTTCAATAGAGTATGTTCAGATATCTGTGCAGTTTTAAAAAGAAAAGCTCAAGGCATTAAAAAAAAAACAAAAAAAAAAACAAGGCCATGTCCAATGAACCACGCATATAAAGGGTCAACGAACTACAACCTAAGCACATAAAAACACATAGAACAAGCGCTTTATATGCTGTCATAAAGCACATTAAAGACACAAGTTGATTCACACATATAGGTGTGAAAGGGCCCTAAGGGTTGTTCAAAACAGGACACATGAATTAACATGTTGTGTCAAACTGTATTTTAAGCACATTGCATTGTAATTTAGAAGGACTCTTGACAAGTTGATCTGAATGAAAAATGCAGCATACCAGTGGCGGAACTACCAGGGTCGCAACAGTCGTACTTGTGACCGGGCCCTGGCATTCTGTCGGGGGGCCCCAGCGGGGTTGCTGGTCGCACGGCTCTGAGCTGAGAGCATCTCTCTCTTACAGCTCAGAGCCGGTGTTCTATGGCATACTGCCTCCCCTCCTCCCTCCCCCTCCGTCCTCTCTCACACGGGATGAGAGAAGAGACAGCCGTCCGCTCCTTCTCCTCCTGACTCTTTCCTCCTGTGTGTGCTCTGCGGGAAGGCAAGTGTGAAGCTAACAAGTTTACACTTCCCGCGTTGCACACACAGGAGAAGAGCGGCAGGGGGAGAAGGAGCAGACTGGCTGTCTCCTCTCTCATCCCGTGCGAGAGAGGAAGGAGGGGGAGGGAGGACGGGAGGCAGTATGACATAGAACATCGACTCTGAGCTGTATGAGAGAGACGCTCTCTGTTCAGAGGGGTGCTGAGGAGACAGGCGGCATTCAAGAGCACTGATAGGTGCTGCCTATCAGTGGCCTCTTCTGGACTCACTCCACCAGACCCGGTGGACGAAAATGAGGTGGCGTCGGCCCTCTGCTCTCCCCACAATGCACCTTGCAGGTTCTTCCCACACCTTCCTCTCACACCGCTGCCCCTCTCGGCCAATCCCTTCACTGGCTTCCCCTACCCCACCGTATAAAATTCAAAATCCTAACCACAACATACAAGGCCATCCACAACATCGCCCCCAGCTACATCACCAACCTCATCTGCAGATATCGCCAAAATCGTCCCCTCCGCTCCTCCCAGGACCTTCTGCTCTCTAGCTCCCTAGTTACCTCCTCCCATGCTCACCTTCAGGACTTCTCCAGAGCCTCTCCCATCCTCTGGAACTCCCTGCCCCGGTATATATCCGATCAGCCCCTAACCTGCCCACCTTTAGGAGATCCCTGAAAACTCACTTATTCAGGGAAGCCTATCCCACACCCACCTAACAACTGTCCCCGAGCCACCCCATCAAATCATTTCTCTGCATCTATTACCTTTTGTACCACCACCCCCTCCCTTTAGAATGTAAGCTCTACGAGCCGGGCCCTCCTGTCCCTTCTGTATTGAACTGTACTGTAATTGTGCTGTTGCCCCTCTACATTGTAAAGTGCTGCTTAAACTGTTGGTGCTATATAAATCGTGTATAATAATAATAACTAGCAAGTCTGTTTACATGTGATCAGCTGATCACATGGTAAAGGGCCGCTGTGATTGCTCTGGATGCACATCCCAGGGGACATGTGGGAGGCAGAGTTCTGGGAGGATGTCCATGGACACCCTCCCAAAATGTGAAGCCCGGGGCTCGGATAGAGGGGGGGGGGGTCAGGGGGGCCCATCGTGGTTTCTTGCATCGGAGCCTTGAGGGTTCTAGTTATGCTTCTGCAGCATACCTAAAATGCAGAATGTAGGATTTTTTTTGCAAAACAACACCTTTTTGAGAACAGTCTAAAATATGTATTTTTTTGTAAAAGCCAATTTATACCATTCCCCTTGTCAAGTCGGCTGATGTTGAGTATGCATTCACATGGGTAACTGTATTGCTGCTATCCCATGACACAATATAAATGTTTTCTAATAAAACCATATGTTAAAAAAATAAAAATGTTTATAGATATAGCTTTTTAAATGTTTACATCATTTTCTAAAAGCTGATTTTTATTATTATTAATAATGATAATAATAATAATTTAACAAAAATAACAATAATATTTTTTTCATTGATAATATTATTTTATATTATTAATATTTTAAATTATTTTATATATATATATATATATATCTATATATAGATAGATAGATAGATAGATAGATAGATAGATAGATAGATAGATAGATAGATAGATAGATAGATAGATATAGTATACATATATTATTGAAAAATGTTTTATTTTATATCATTAAAAATGCTGCTTTATTCATTTTTATTATTCAAAGCAAACTCTCACATCCATGTCTCTGGGGCTGATTTACTAAAACTGTGCAAAATCTGCATAGAAACCAATCAGCTTCCAGGTTTTATTTAATGAACAAGCTGAAGTTAGAAACTGTCTACGATGCACAGCTGCACCAGATATTGCACTCTCTGGATTTAGTAAATCAGCCCCTCTGTGCTTTATTTTGCAGAGAAATCATGTTGAAAAACACGTCCTAGCATTTCTGGCCATCTTGAGTAGGGGCAGCTGATTTATGTAGCATTGACTTCCTGGAATCTATCTGCCTTTATCACAGGCATGCAGGCAGGAGGGTGTGCTTAGCTAAGAAAACCTCTCCTCGCCTCCTGAAGACTCCTGTGATGTATGACATCATTTGCCTAGGCAAGAAACCAGGAAGTAACTGAAGAAATGTAAAAAAAAAAATCCTATTTACCTATTCTAGCAGCATGAGGATTAAAAATAGTGTTGACTGAGAGGGCATATTTTCAATATATATATATATATATATATATATATATATATATATATATACCAATGTATTGGTACGCCTTTACACACACATGAACTTTAATGGCATCCCAGTCTTAGTCCGTAGGGTTCAATACTGAGTTGTCTCACCCTTTGCAACTATAACAGCTTCAACTCTTCTGGGAAGGCTGTCCACAAGGTTTAGGAGTGTGTCTATGGGAATGTTTGATCATTCTTCCAGAAGCGCATTTGTGAGGTCAAGCACTGATGTTGGACGAGAAGGCCCGGCTCACAGTCTCTACTCTAATTCATCCCAAAGGTGTTCTATCCGGTCGAGGTCAGGATTCTGTGCAGACCAGTCAAGTTCTTCCACCCCAAACTCGCTCATCCGTGTCTTTATGGACTTTGCTCTGTGCACTGGTCCAAATCATTTGGTGGAGGGGAGATTATGGTGTGGGGTTGTTTTTCAGGGGTTGGGTTTGGCCCCTTAGTTCCAGTGAAGGGAACTTTTAAGGCGTCAGCATACCTAGACATTTTGGACAATTTCATGGTCCCAACTTTATGGGAACAGTTTGGGGATGGCCCCTTCCTGTTCCAACATGACTTCGCACCAGTGCACAAAGCGCGGTCCATAAAGACATGGATGAGTGAGTTTGGGGTGGAGGAACTTGACTGGCCTGCACAGAGTCCTGACCTCAACCCAATAGAACACCTTTGGGATGGATTAGAGCGGAGACTGCAAGCTGGGCCTTCTCATCCAACATCAGTGCCTGACCTTACAAATGCGCTTCTGGAAGAATGGTCAAACATTCCCATAGACACACTCCTAAACCTTGTGGACAGCCTTCCCAGAAGAGTTGAAGCTGTTATACCTGCAAAGGGGGGGCCAACTCAATATTGAACCCTACGGACTACCCTGTTTCCCCGAAAATAAGACCTAGCGTGATTGTCAGTGATGGCTGCAATATAAGCCCTACCCCCAAATAATCCCTAGTTAAAGTCCTTGTAGGTCTTATTTTCAGGGTAGGGCTTATTTGGAGGGTAGGGCTTATATTGCAGCCATCACCGACAATCACGCTAGGTCTTATTTTCGGGGAAACCATTAAAGTTCATGTGCGTGTAAAGGCAGGCGTCCCAATATATTTGATAATATCGTGTATATATAGACATAAAGTATAATATCAGAATATATTACAATACTGTACTGTATTTGATAATATATTATTATTTATATTTATTGTTATGCATGTTATGAAGAAGATTTATTTATTTTAATATTTTAAACTCCAATCTGTATTTAAACCTGAATTTTAAAAACATTTCTCTTACGTTGCCTTTGCTGTATGTTTGATATATTTTTTTTTTATAACTTTTTGTCTTATTTTCTATACTTTTAAGCTGTTGATCCCACAAGGTAAACCATCAGTGGCTGGGAACATGTGCTCTCCAACCCTTGCACCTCTACTCTGCTGCACTTAGTAAAGCCAAGCGTCCAGTCACGTGTCCCATCATCTACATGGAGCGCACCCTCCCACCGCACAGGCTCAGCTGTTGGCTGGAAAGTTCTCCAGTTTGGATTTGATAGGCTGGTCTTCCCAACCTGGGCAGTCAGTCAAGTGTTGGAATCAGGAACTCAGTAATATTGTGGTTGGGGGGGGGAGAGGGTCAGGAGAGAGGACATGGCTGAAGAGGACACTGTACAGGTGAGAGGCTGACCATCAACAGACTGGGCACCATGGACCTACTGCAGGAGAACTATAGATACCAGCATGCCCAGGAACTGCTGAGCTCTTCTACAGTAGAGTAAAAATTGCTAATGATTTGCAGCTAGCGGTTGAAAAGTTTGAGTCGCTGACGATGGTGCTACAACCTTGGGTTATGATCTTTACAAGTCGCCGTTCAGTGATTTGAGCAACATTCCATAGCGATGGATCAAGAATGATTGTCGCTAGCGATTTTACCACTGACACGAAATGCTGCTGTTTCTCAATCGCTGAGCAACAAACCGCTTTAACCACCTGACCTCCGGAAGATTTACCCCCCTTCTTATGCCGCGTACACACGACCGTTTTTTCCCGTCAGAATAAACTCTGACGGTTTTTTTGATGGAGTTCCGCTGAAACGGACTTGCCTACACACGATCACACCAAAGTCCGACCGTTTAGAAAGCGATGACGTACGATGGGACTAGAAAAAAGGAAGGACAATAGCCAGTAGCCAATAGCTGCCCTTGCGTCGTTTTTGGTCCGTCGGAATAGCATACAGACGAGCGGTTTTCCCGATAGGAATTGATTCAGTCGGAAAGATTTAAAACATGTTCTATTTTTAGGTCCGTCAGAATTTTCGAAAGGGAAAAGTCTGATGAGACCCACACACGATCGAAATATCCGATGGAATGATTCCATCGGACCTTTTCTGCCGGAAAGTCTGTTCGTGTGTACGTGGCATAAGACCTTTATTTGCAATGCGGCACCACGTTACTTTAACTGGCAATTGCGCGGTCATGTGATGCTGTACCCAAACAAAATATATGGCTCTTTTTTTCCCCACAAATAGAGCTTTCTTTTGGTGGTATTTGATCACCTCTGCGGTTTTTATTTTTTGCGCTATAAACAAAAAAAGACCGACAATTTTGAAAAAAAAACAAAACATTTTTTTTTACTTTCTGCAATAAAACACATCCAATAAAACAATAGAAAAAAATCTAATTTCTTCATCAATTTAGGCCATATATGTATTCTGCTACATATTTATGGTAAAAAAAAAAAAATCTCAATAAATGTATATAAATTGGTTTGCGCAAAAGTTATAGCATCTGCAAACTATGGGATATTTTTATTGATTTTTCTTTTTTTTTTTTTTTTACTGCTAATGGCGGCAATTAGTCACTTATAGCGGGACTGTGATATTGCGGCAGACATTTTGACACTTTCTGGGGACCAGTAACACAGTAATACAGTGATCAGTGCTAAAAGTATGCACTGTCACTGTAGTAATGAGAGTGGTTGGGAAGGGGTTAACATCAGGGGCACTCAAAGGGTTAACTGTGTTCCTAGCCAGTGTTTTAGTGTATTGTGGGAGGTGCTTTTACTAGGGAAAGGCATGGATCCATGTCCCTGCTTTGTAGAGACATAGGATCTATACATTCCCTCCTGTCAGAACGGCGATCTGCCTTGTTTACATAGGCAGATCGCCATTCTGGCTCTCTACATAACGATCGGCAGGTGCCGGCAGACATCGAGTCAGCTCTCCCTGTGTTTAATCACAGTGGGAGTGAGCCACTGGCAGCACACATGCACGCCCCCTACCTTGAAGTGCCGGATCACGTACTTGGTACATGATCTGGTGCAGCAGTGCCACCTTGCCGCAGTATATGTAAGTTATACAGTCGAACCACGCCCCCTAAGTGCCCGCTGGGGTACACATCGAGTACACTTAGTGACCGCTGTGCCCACAGGTCACGGTAAAGGACCAATCACAGTGGCCCTTTACCATGTGATCAGCCGTGTCCAATCACAGCTAATCAAATGTAAACCGACTTGCTGGTTATCGGCAGAACTTTGCTCACGTGCTGTCACAGCCTGTGATTACTGCAGGCCCATTAGTCTTGCCTACCTGTGCCCATTAGTCTTGCCTATCAGTGCCCATTAGTGCCACCTATCAGTGCCCATCAGTGCAGCCTATCAGTGCTGCCCATCAATGTCCCCTCATCAGTGCCACTGCCACCTATCAGTGTAGCCCATCAGTGCAGCCTATCATCAGTGCCACCTATCAGTACCATCTCATGAGTGCCCATCAGTGCAGGCTATCATCAGTGCCATCTATTAGTACCATCTCATAAATGCCCATCGGTGCAGACTATCATCAGTGCCACCTATCAGCACCATCTCATGAGTGCCCATCAGTGCAAGATATCATCGTTGCCATCTATTAGTACCATCTCATAAATGCCCATCAGTGCAGGCTATAATCAGTGCCACCTATCAGTACCATCTGATGAGTGTCCATGAGTGCAGACTATCATCAGTACCATCTCATGAGTGCCAACCAGTGCAGGCTATCATGAGTGCCACCTATCAGTACCATCTGATGAGTGCACATCAGTGCAGGCTATCATCAGTATCACCTATCAGTACCATCTCATAAGTGCCAATCAGTGCAGGAGAAAAATTACTTTATAAAATGATATAACAGAAACTCACCTCGCCATTACACTCAGTCTGTAGCTGCAGGCAATCCCGCCCCTCTGGACTACATAGCCCATAATTCTTTGCAGTACAGGAGGGAGGGGGAGGGAGGAACGCTGTGCTTGGCTCCCTCCCCTATGTACTGCCGCTACCGGGAGAGTGATAGGAGGAGAGGGTGGTCATGTGTCCCCGGCCCAGGTTCGCAGCCGGTTCTTCCTCACAAATGCGGAGGAGGAGTGGCGGCTACAAGCAGCGCACAGCAGTGTTGCCAACCTACCAGATTGAAATTTACTGACATGACATCCAAAATTTACTGGCACAACCAAGTTTTTACTGGCATTTCCAAAAGTTACAAAATTACAGTTTTAAGTGCAAATTTCAGTATTTGGGCTACAAATAAGTACAATATGCAATTAGCAATGCGATTTAAGGTAGCTATTCAGGCAAAAAGCATATTTCCTATTTTATTTTCAATATAGTAAGTAAGTGGCTCAGGGACAGGAAATTAGAATGGGCGGCAAACATGAAATTGACTCTCATAGTGACACTGACAGCAGTGTGCAGCAGCACAGATCACCAACACAACGCTTCCCCTCCTGAGTCACAGTGACAGTCTCTCTCTCCAAGCCAGGTGGTCCCTTCAGTCCCCTCCAGTCCAAACAGCACTGATAGTCCCGCTCCTGGCTTGCCTTGCTCCCATCTCGCAGACCTGCACACGAGGCTCTGGGCACTCAGCTCCCTTGCACTATGACATCACACAAAACGCTCAGACACCGCCTCTGCCAGAACAGCCCCCCCACCGGTACCGTCCGAACACACTGTAGCAGACACTTTGATGGTCTCGGCCGGCTCTGGACCCGAGCTACGCATGCCTAGTTCCGAGCCAAGCGTCACAGCCATATTTTTACTGGCAAACTTTTCCTCTTACTGGCATTTACTGGCAGGAGAAAAGTGTCCGTTTTTTACTGGCTGCCAGTAAAAATACTGACGGTTGGCAACACTGGAGCACAGCCAAGCTGGAGCCGCTCCAGCTCCTATTCTCCAGCTACTCTGTCAGTGTTTTATGCCGCGTACACACGAGCGGACTTTTCGACGGACTAGGTCCGACAGTCTTTCCGACGGACTTTGCAGCGTAGGTCCGCTGGACTTTCAAACGAACGGACTTGGACACACACGATCACACCAAAGTCCGACGGATTTGTACGTGATGACGTACGACCGGACTAAAATAAGGAAGTTTATAGCCAGTAGACAATAGCTGCCCTAGCGTTGGTTTTAGTCCGTCGGACTAGCATACAGACGAGCTTGTGTGTACGCGGCATTAGTGCACCACTAGTGACCACAGAGCTGGCTCCTCTCCCAGCCAACGTAGCCCCCGCCCACCTGGAAACTGCTCGCCCAAGATTGGCCCTGCAAAAGCGGGGACAGACGGGCTCTGGGGACAGTCTACTAGATCCGGGGATGTCTTGTCACCGCACATTAGGAGTAAACATACAGGCGGTCCGTTTACATCCGGATGCCCATAGAGAAGAGTGGGCTGTGTCTGTGTTCACTCTGCATAAGCCAAGCAGACACAGACCAGTCATTCACCGGCTCAGCGGGGATCAGCAGAGTCTGCCCCCCGGGTGAAAAGGGCCAAACACGGCACATAACACACACATGTGCTAACACACTGCAAAAAATGTTAACGGACCCTCAATGCCCCACATCTGTAGGAGCAGGTAGCTTATGATCTACAGTCTTTTTGCTACTTTATTTATTTATTTTTAATAAAGGGTTCTTTAAAGATACACCTTTTAGGAAAATTGCATTCAGTTTTGCCCTTAAAATTCAAATCTTTAGCCATGAGTAAAAGAGCGGTAAACAATAAAAAAAATAATAATAAATAAAATAAAAAATAAGACTTATAAAACAAATTGTAATAAAAAAAAAGTAGTAGAATGAGTAAAGTTCTATTGAACTCAGTAATCCATCTGCTCAGATACTTATTTTTCATTTGTAGGAATGTCAAGGAGAGGAGACGGGAGACCACAGCTGGGCTCTTATCGGACATCGGCCGAGCAGTTGCTGAAGTGTTATGGAACAATTAATTCTGGGAAGAGGCGACACACTAAACCGGAGCCAGCGAGAAATCACACATCCAGGTATGGTGTATGTACAGCTGACTGCCACTGCGCTGTGAATTACATAGTATAAGTGCGAAGCAATCAGAGGATCTCCAGCTGCTGTGCAGAACCCCCCCCCCCCCTTGCAGAAGTTGCCCCCCACCCCCACCCCACCATGGACACTATGCCAAGTTCCTCAGAGATCAGTCATCTGAATCCCTCCACTACTCTTCTCTGTCATTTCAACAGCCAGGGCAAGGCAACTCTGCAATTGTGTCTATGTGTCAATGTGTCAATGTCTACTCTTCTACTCTTATCTTCAATCTGAATTTCATATTGTCCTGGCTTTGTATGTGGCTTTTGCAGAAGCACTAATTCCAAACACAACTAGCAATTTAGCATTTTAACATGAACATTGAATGGTTGCCTAAATGATAGTTCCCACCCCCCAAATACATATTGTTAAAAAAACGTTTCTGTTAAAAGGATTTTTTTATTTTTTATTTAATAATTTAAAATGCAGCTTCTAATGTTTCCAGGACACACTGTGAAGTCACCACGCCTCACCGCTGCCCCCTGATAAAGTTGGGTGTTCTTCCTCAATGACTGTCAATAAGTATCATTTTTTTTTTTTTTTTTTTTTGGAAAATACATTTTTTTTTTATTTATTTTTTGGGAAAAAATATTTATTTTATTTTATTTTTTTTGCAAAAAAAGTATTTACTTTTTTTTTTTTAACACTATAGAGTCATAAAGTCATAATGTGGTATTTTCTTGAAATTACCTAATTTAGGAATATACTGCATTATGGCCACTAGATGGAGCTGACAATAATAAGACATATTAGACATTAGACAAAATATGGGGAAAATGTGTAACAGTTGTGCTAATACTTGTGACATTTGGCCTGCAATTTTTTTTTTCACAAATAGACCTCTATGTATTTGGGCAAAGCATTGTAATAATACATTGCACTGCCTCTTACATACAGCAGGGAGCATTCTGCAAGTCTCAGAGTTAGAGCTCTTCAATAATCAGGGAGTGTGATAAATGCGACTACATAAAAAAAAAAAAAAAAAAAGTGATTAAGACTTTGTTTAGATCATTGGCAGCTCTTACTTGATAAGTCGCCTCCTCATTGCCTGTTTTAACTCTGAAAAGGCTAAGCCACCGTGCCGCAACTGCATGCATTGCAACCAGTTGCGGCACAGCCCCATTCACTTGAATGCATCACATTCAGCGGCGGTGCTGCTCACTGAACGCAACAGGGGGTTTACTTTTTCCATGTATACAACCCTGAGTGGTCGCATGTTTTTCTTTAGCTGAGCAGCCAGGGGTTGGTAAAACTGCAGCTCAACTACCTGTTTTTACAGCCCCCTGGCCACCATGTGAACAAGGCCTTTAGTCTTCTTTGCATTTAGGGTCAATTCAAACCAGCAGCGGCTATAGAAAGCAGTGGCTGATGTGCAATGGGATGACAGCAGTGCTGATGCACCAATCATGGGACACCCCACTGTTCTTTTTTTTTTTTAAACAAACTTTATTGACATGTCACACAGCGACATTTCATTAAGGTCTATCAGCTGCAGCGTGATGCAAAGTGATGGATTGATTTGCACTGCGCCAAAAAAAAAAAAGTAGTGCATGCAGTTTTCTTTTTCAGCGCACACCACCGCAACGTAATGGTGTGAACCAGCCAGGTAGGAGACTATTCATTTTGCCTTGTCTTGCGGTGGTACCGTGCTGGAACAGCTACGCAACACAGTCTGGTGTGAATCTAGAGGTCAGACGGTGTGAATGAGCCCTAAAAAAACTGTACATTCTCTATTGCAATAAAAAGCATGTTTCCATTGAAACATATGACTCGATGATTTTCCTTTCAGTGGAGTTAATGCCCCTCACTATGCTCTGTTGCAGTGGTTCCAGCGCAGTCACAGATTCCCCTCTATCCCGCCACGAAGAACAGCGCCTCCGACCCCGAACCTGCGTTGCCTGCCGGGCCTGTGTGACCGCACATCTCCAAAACTCTGTAACACAAACCGCAGTCCCTAAACTTGAACCGCTGAGCCGCAAAAACTACCTTCCTTACTACTCGGGCAAAGGCAAAGAAGAGAGGCCGAACCGAAGGGGCAGAGCTAAGGAGACAGAGAGGGTAAGTACTACAAATTCCCAACCCCCACCCCACCCCAACCTACCCCATCCGGTGTAGACATCTAAAAGCCCTAATGCCCAAACACACTAGCGGAATTTCCGTCAAAAAAAGTGTTTTTACGACCGTGTGTATGCTCCATCCAACTTTTCCTGTCTGAATTTCCGCCAGCAAAAGATTGAGAGCTGGTTCTCTATTTTTCCGACGGAAAATCCGTTTGTCTGTATGCAATTCCGACACGCAAAAAAACACGCATGCTCGGAAACAATTCGACGCATGCTCGGAAACATTGGACTTCATTTTCTCGGCTTGTCGTAGTGTTGTACATCACCGCGTTCTTGACGGTCGAAAGTTCAGAGAACTTTTGTGTGACCGTGTGTATGCAAGCCAAGCTTGAGCGGAATTCGGTCGGAAAAACCATGCAAGATTTTTCCGACGGAAATTCCGCTCGTGTGTACGGGGCATGAGAATGCCACATGCCATCACATCAGAGTCCCCCTTTTCAAATCAAAAGCCCCCCATCTCATAAAAGTCCCCCATTTGGTATCTTCCTCTGTCCTCCTGTTTAGTACTAGTTTGTTCAGTCCTAGCTACACTCTCCTTGTTTCTTCCATGTTCCCTGAGTCTGTATTAGTACTTTGCAGAGACGGGTCTCAAGAAAGTCATTGTCTTCTCGCGCTTCTAAAGACTAGTAAAACATCCTCTGTACTGCAATTAGCTAAAGTAAAATTGAGTTGGATTCAAGTTCTGTGTTGTATTGAAGAGTTAAGCTGCCTGTTGATGGGGCAAAAATCAGCAAGTGAAAATACTGTCTGGACAGGGTTTAAGGGGGTATGTCAATACAAAAAGTGGCATTTCAAACAGAACATCAATCCAAGTGTTTAGCGTTAGGTAGGTACATTGGGGGTGCCACCACAATGCATCTCATTGTGTTGCATGTGTTACTGTGCCCTGGGATTATGCATGGTACAACTGTGAGTTTTATTGCATTACTGCAACAAGCTAGTATGAAAATACTGTAAGTGAAAAGGTTTTGGTTCTAGGAACCAGAGTGAGTCAGACATATTTGCTTCCACTGGGGCCTAATCACACGTTAGCATTGAAGTCATATCATGCAGCAGTGTTGGGATCAGAAGTATATTTTATTTAAAAAATAATCTTTTTCAGCTTCCAGATTCCAGAAAGTTGATTTCTTGTCAATTTAAACCTTCCAGAAGTGCTCCTGGTTCCATGTCATCGAACAGCTCCAGATACTCGGGTATGGTATAGATGTCCGTGTTCATTCACTTTCTAATAATAGGAATATTGCTTTGCATTATTTATTGTACTGCATGGTTTTATAACACTGTTGGCGTGGTTTGAAGAACGTTCACGACATGTATCCTACACTAACCCTCAGGACAAGTCACCTCCACTAACCTTCAACCTGACATGTCACCTACACTAACCTTCAGCCTGATATGTCATCTCCACTAACCTTCAACCTGACATGTCACCTCCACTAACCTTCAACCTGACATGTCACCTACACTAACCTTCAACCTGACATGTCACCTACTCTAACCCTCAACCTGACATGTCACCTACGCTAACCTTCAGCCTGACATGTCACCTCCACTAACCTTCAACCTGACATGTCACCTCCACTAACCTTCAACCTGACATGTCACCTACTCTAACCCTCAACCTGACATGTCACCTACACTAACCCTCAGCTTGACATGTCACCTACGCTAACCTTCAACCTGACATGTCACCTACGCTAATCCTCAACCTGACATGTCACCTACACTAACCTTCAACCTGACATGTCACCTACGCTAACCTTCAACCTGACATGTCACCTACGCTAACCCTCAGCCTGACATGTCACCTACACTAACCCTCAGCCTGACATGTCACCTACACTAACCCTCAGCTTGACATGTCACCTACACTAACCCTCAGCCTGACATGTCACCTACACTAACCCTCAGCTTGACATGTCACCTACGCTAACCTTCAACCTGACATGTCACCTACACTAACCTTCAACCTGACATGTCACCTACGCTAAACTTCAACCTGACATGTCACCTACGCCAACCCTCAGCCTTGAAACCTACACCAACTTGCCCCATGACATGTAACCCCTTTGCTAACCCTCAACCTAGGTAGTATCTTAATTCTTAACCCTTTCAGCAACAAGAGCAGGTGAGAATTAAAATTACATTCATGACATGTAATCTACACTAACCCTCAACCTGAAATGTAGCCTATGCTAACTCTCAACCTAGCAAGTAACATACGCCAATCCACAACTTGGCATGTAACCTACACTAACCCTCAACTTGCTATGTAACCTACACTGACCCTCAACCTAGCATGCAACCTACTATGCCAGTGATGGCGAACCTTGGCACCCCAGATGTTTTGGAACTACATTTCCCATGATGCTCATGCACTCAGCAGTGTAGTTGAGCATCATGGGAAATGTAGTTCCAAAACATCTGGGGTGCCAAGGTTCGCATCACTGTACTATGCCAACCTGATATGTAACCTATTTTAAAGCTGGCCACAGATGATTAGATTTTCTTTCCTGCAAACATGGGTTGCAGGAAGGAAAATCGCTCGATTCCCCCATCAACACAGTCAGTGTTAATGGGGAAAATCCCTCCTGTAGAGCTATTGTGTTCTCCTGGCGGTGGGAGCCTTCCAGGCCGGGAGAACACATGGTGATTATTGCTAGCGGCTATAGCCATTGGCAATAATCGCATTAACAATCTGACAGGCTGTTTGTACCCAAGTCGATCGATCGATCAACTTGTATATATTCAGCCTGCCCATACCTAGTTTGAATCTTGGCCAGTCCCCGTTGAACCAGCCAAGATTCGAACCGTCTATGGCCGGCTTATTTCTCAACCTGGCAAGTAACTTACATTAAGCCTTAGCCTATCAAGTAACCTACGCTAACCTACCCTCAACCTGGCATGTAGCTTATGCTAACACTCAACCTAGCAAGTCACCTATGCTAACCCTCTCAGCAACAAAAGCTAGTGGGATTTATAGTGGTTTGAAGATTGTTCATAACATGTAACCTATGCTAACCCTCAACTTGCTAAGTAATCTACACTAACCATCAACCTGACATGTAACCTACCCCAACCCTCAACCTGGAATGTAGCCTACACCAACTCTCACTCTGACATGTAACCTATGCTGACCCTTACCCTGGCATGTAACCTATGCTGACCTTCAACCTAGGAAGTAAGAGAATTAAAGTGGTTTGAAAAACATTCAGGACATGATACCTACTCTAAGAGCCCTTTCACACTGGGGCGGTTTGCAGGCGCTATTGCGCTAATAATAGCGCCTGCAAACCGACCCGAAAGTGCCACTGCCTTAATTCCAGTGTGAAAGCCCCGAGGGCTTTCACACTGGAGCGGTGCGCTGGCAGGACGGTAAAAAAAAGTCCTGCTAGCAGCATCTTCGGAGCGGTGAAGGAGCAGAGTGTATACTGCTCCTTTACCGCTCCTGCCCAATGATATCAATGGGACGGCGCGGCTATACCGCCGGCAAAGCGCCTCTGCAGAGGTGCTTTGCGGTGGTATTTAACCCTTTCTCGGCCGCTAGCGGGGGGTAAAACCGCCCCGCTAGCCGCCGAATACTGACGGTAAAATGCAGCTAATAATAGCGGTGTTTTACCGCCGACGCCGACGCCCGCTCCAGTGTGAAAGGGCTCTAACCCTCAACCGAGAATGTAACCTACGCTAACCCTCAACCTGACATGTAAACTATGCTAACTCTCAACCTTGGAAGTATCCTACATTTAGGCTGGGTTCACACTGGTGCGATATTAGACATTGCATGTGATTCGCACCGCACTGCTGTGCAGATCACATGCAATATCTGTGTGATACGAATTCAGCCATACAGATTGTGTGGCTAAATTCGCATCGCATTCGCACCAAAATGGTGCAGGACCCTTTTTTTTGGTCCACACTGGAATCGGATCGCATGGGTGTTCACACCTATAAGATCCGACTCCTGTACCATTTGGCAGTTCGCAGATGTCAGTGTGAACCGCCGGCAGGTGACATGCGATGAGGGAACCCGCACTGGTTCCCGCATCGCATACATGTGAACCGGGACTAAAACCTCAGCCTAGCAAGTAACCTACACTAAAGCCGCGTACACACGAGCGGAATGTCCGACAGAAAAAGTCCGGCGGAGTCTTTTCATCGTCTATTCCGATCGTGTGTAGGCCTCATCGGACTTTTATTTTCCAAAATTCTTATGGACCTAGAAATAGAACATGTTCTAAATATTTCCCACAGAACCAATTCCTATCGGGAAAACCGCTCGTCTGTATGCTGTTCCGACGGACCAAAAACGAAGCATGCTCTCAAGCAAGTATGAGACGGAAGCTATTGGCTACTGGCTATTGAACTTCCTTTTTCTAGTCCCGTCATACGTGTTGTACGTCACCGCGTTCTGGACGGTCGGACTTTGGTCAGACTTTGGTTTGACCGTGTGTAGGCAAGACCGCTTGAATGGATTTCCGTCGGAGTTCCGTTGGAGAAACCTTCGGAGTTTATTCCGACGGCAAAACCGGGAGTTTTGTGTTCTGCCTAAAGAAGCAGCTCAATGATCTCTTATGTGTCCATGCACATTAGGACATTAATGCCGTGTACACGCGACTGGACTTTGACAGCAAAGGTCCGACAAAAAAATTTGATCGTGCGCGGGACGGACTTTAGAAATAGAACATGTTTCAAATCTTTCCGACGGACTCGAGTAATATCGAAAAATCCGTTTGTCTGTATGCTATTCCGACAGACCAAAAACGACACAAGGGCAGCTATTGGCTACTGGCTATGAACTTCCTTATTCTAGTCCGGTCGTACGTCATCACGTTCGAATCAGTCGGACTTTGGTGTGATCGTGTGTAGGCAAGTCCGCTTCGTGTGTACATGGCATCAGAGGCATATTTTGAGTTTAATGTTTTTGAGGCAGAAAAAAAAAACCTTCTGGTTCACGTTTCTGATTGGAGCTTGGAGGCAGAAAAAATGTAAAACTCTCTTAAACTCGTCTAAACTTTGTACAAAAAATGCTCTATATGAGCGTTTTTTACTCCTAAGAGAACAGATGTTTTTTTAAGCCCAGTGTGCATGGAGCCTCACTCTGACATGTAACCTATGCTGACCCATTCCTTGGCATGTAACCTATGCTGACCTAGAAAGTAACCTACACTAACCCTCAACCTACAGTGTAACCTATGCTAACCCTCAGCCTGGCATGTAACCTGCTCTAACCCTCAACCTGGCATGTAACCTATGCTGTCCCCCAAATTGGCATGTACCCTTTATTAACCCTCAGCTCAGCAAGTAACCTTTATTTAGCCTCAATCTAATATGTAACCTGCGCTAACCCTAAACTTGAAATGTAACCTGCACTAATCCTCCACCTGACTTGTCACCTACGCTAATCCTCAACCTGACATGTCACCTACACTAACCTTCAACCTGACATGTCACCTACATTAACCCTCAACCTGACATGTCACCTACACTAACCCTCAACCTGACATGTCACCTACGCTAACCCTCAACCTGACATGTCACCTACGCTAACCCTCAACCTGACATGTCACCTACGCTAACCCTCAACCTGACATGTCACCTACGCTAACCCTCAGCCTGGAAAGTAATCTACGCCAGATCTCACCATGACTTGTAACCTATGCTAACCCTCAACCTAGATAGTATCTTAACCCTCTCAACAAGAGCAGATGAGAATTAAAAAGTGGTTTGAAGAACGTTCATGACATGTAATCTACGCTAACCCTCAACCTGAAATGTAGCCTATGCTAATTCTTAACCTAGCAAGTATACACAACTTGGCATGTAACCTGCCCTAATGCCCCGTACACACGGTCGGACATTGATCGGACATTCCGGCAACAAAATCCATGGATTTTTTCAGACGGATGTTGGCTCAAACTACGTAAAACACGTACATCGGGACTATAAACGGGGCAGTAGGCAATAACTTTCATCTCTTAATTTTTTTCTGAGCATGCGTGGCACTTTGTGCGTCAGATTTGTGTACACACGATCGTAATTTCCGACAACGGATTTTGTTGTCGGAAAATTTTATAGCCTGCTCTCAAACTGTGTGTGTCGGAAATTCCTATGGAAAAAGTGTGATGGAGCCTACACACGGTCGGAATTTCCGACAACAAGGTCCTATCACACATTTTCCATTGAAAAATCGGACCGTGTGTACAGGGCAAAACCCTCAACCCAACCTTAACATTTTACCTTCACTATTGTACCTAACCTATTAGTTAACACTGACCTCTGACCTACAGAAAAATATACTGTCATTGGTGTCCTCCTGAAAAGACTAGTTGCTTGGCTGTCTCTGCCTTTATTTGTTTCTCAGTCACTGTCCTCAGACAAGGATGCAGCAGCACTGAAGTGAATTCATAACTCCTCATCTGTTCTAGCTCAGAAATTAATAAAATAATTGGATCAGCATGACAGTCAGCCAGTTATCTTCAGGAGGAGAGCCTATGGCAGCCGCCATACTCCCAGTCTATGTTTGTTTGTTTTTTTTCGTTTTTTTGTTCAACCTGTTTATATTTTGCCTTCCCTGGTCCCCCCTCAACATGCTAATAACATTTTAATAAAACCTTTTCATTGCATTACATACAGTTTTGTAGAGCCAGTCACATCCATCAATCACTTCTCTATGTAATGCAGGCAGATCATGGATAGTGGAAGTGGCCAGCAGACTTCTTGAAGACATCACAGCACCCGCCCTCTGCCCCGATGCAAGCAGTTGGCTGGCCCTTGGGAGGAGTTATGCAAATATTATAATGCCTTGATGGGTGGATGTCAGTCTGCAGGAGTATGCATTCCTAGGCAGGCTGTATTTACATGCAGACTACACTAGGTAACGCCCACATGTGATGCTGAGCCTCTGATTGAAAGAACTGAAATTAGAGATTGAAAGGGGAGGGGGCCGTGGATAGTAAGGCTGGGGAGGAAATAGCTAAATGATGCCGGACACCATGCAGCCAAGAAATGAAGCAATGTCTTTCTGCCTTGCTACAGGTTCTAATGTACACTGTGAGAAGCTTACAGTGTGCAACAAAATCAGAGTAAGCAATTTCGGCAGAGGAGAGTTGCCTTTTACAACTGTGCAAGACTGAAGGGAAGGCCGGAGTTCAGCTTTAGTGTGCCATCGCTGCTTGAACATTGTTGGGTAGAAGCAGAAAATGAGCTGGTGGTAAATACATGTCAGCAGACGCGGGAGGAGGTAGGGAGCCCCGGGAGAGCCATGCAGACATCGCAGAGTGATAATGATTTCTGTGTGATGGTGTGAACTCCGCAATCAGCAGACCACCAGCTATGCTGCAGTCCTGCGACTTCCGATGTACGTCCTGAAGAGACACCGCTGTGCTTTTACTTTCTTTTTCTGAACTTGTATCTCAAACACAAGAAACACACAACCCGCTAATAGAGCGCGGACCCCGCTGACTTCCTCCTTCTAGATCTTGATCATATTTGAAAGTATTTTCTTTTATTTCCCTCCTTTTGCTGCTGTGTTTTATGGTTATATTAGGAAATTTAAAAAATACTATAAAAAAATAAAAATAAAAAAATGTTAAGCATAAAAAAGTAATTAAAACAATCAGTCAATATGCAATACAAATAAAATCCCATTAAAAGTCATGAAGATGCTGCAGCTTGTATGATTTACTTCCTATTTGATTGAACCTCAAGACAATCTCTTAGGGGCTCATTTTGATTTGCGTTGACCCTCTCAAAAGCGATCTCCTACAGACGTTAGACAGGCAGTTTGGAGGTGTTATGTCGCCTTTTCCCTGCTTGTTTTTAAAGTGATTGTAAAGGCGATTTTTTTTTTTTTTTTAAATAAAATAAACATGTCTATACTTACCTGCTCTGCGCAATGGAATCACACAGAGCGCCCGCGAACCTTCTATTTTCGGGTCCTCCACTGACGCTCCTGGCCCCTCCCCTCTGTCCAGTGTAGGGTTGCCACCTGTCCGGGATTCACCCGGACAGTCCAGGCTTTGAATCATGTGTCCGGGTTTCAGGTGGACTGAAACCCGGACACGTTATTCATACTGGGCTGTAACCAAGATAGTCACACACACATATCTATTGTCATCCGGGTGCTGCGGGCAGCTCTCTGGGGGCAGGTTCGGCATCACTGGGTGGCAGGGTAATGATGTCAGCAAGAGCAATTTGGCCACACCCACCATTCGCTGCAGCACACTATGAACAGGGCAGCCATCAGGGGGGGACAGCCCATACATATGTAAGGGGCCCGGGGGGCCCAGGCCCCAACCAACGAGTTGTTGCTGCTGTAGTAACTAGCAATCTCTAAAGCAGGGCAGCCACCGAGTGAGCCGATGCAGCTCACTTAGGTCCAGCTGCAGGGGGAAGGTGGAGTGATATCATCTGCACTCTGCCTCTCCCTGCAGACCAGATGCTGGTTTGGCGCCATGGCGCCATGCCAGTTGCAGTTCAGCCGTGTTGAAGAGCTGCACTGCGTGTAGCCTGCAGGACTGCTCAGTGCTCACTGTGGACTGGTCTGGAGACAAATTGTTAGACACCACAATGGTAAATTGTTTGACAATGTTGCTGGATGTGGGCCTGTGCTGTGACTGTCTCTTTGTTGGATTGGGCGCTGATCTCTTTGCTATATGAGGAGTCTCCTTGCTATATGGGGATGTCTCTGTTGGATTGGGCCATCTCTTAGCTGGATTGGGATGTCCCTTTGCTGAATACATAGGGATGTCTCTTTGCTGGATGGGGATGTCTCATTTCTGAATATATGGGGATGTCTCTTTGCTGAAAATATGGGGCTCTCTCTTTGCTGGATTTGGATGTCTCTTTGCTGAATATATGGGGCTCTCTCTTTGCTGGATTTGGATGTCTCTTTGCTGAATATATGGGGCTCTCTCTTTGCTGGATTTGGATGTCTCTTTGCTAGGTTGGGCAATCTCTTTGCTGAATATATGGGGGTGTCTCTTTTATGGATTGGATTCATTTTCATACAGTAAGTTGTAAGAGTTTTCAAACAAAAGTGGGTGGACTGAAGGACTCAGTGGGATGGCCAGTGGGCGGATTCAGTGGGACGGCAAGTGGGTGGGCCCTGGGGAAGGTTAGTGGTCAGGCCCGGGGGGGCCCAGGCCTAAAGCTGTGGAAGGGGCTCAAAAATTTCTGGTGTCTGCCCTGACTATGCGCACCACATTACTACTCTGCTTGGGGCATTCAAAGGTGTCCCAGGCCACTAAAGTGTTCGGGTTTGGCTTGAAAAAAAAAGGTGGCAACCCTAGTCCAGTTCCCCAATGGGAAGATATTTCCCATGTGGGGCACTCGTGCGCGCTCGTACCCGAGCCCCGCAGCTGTGTCCATTGACACAGACAGTGGGACTCGGCCCCGCCCCCCTCCCTCGTCACTGGCTTTGATTGACACCAGTGGTAGCCAATGGCTCCCGGTGCCCCAGCAAAGCCAGTGAGACCCAGACATGAGGGGAGAGAAGAGCTGCAGACGTGCAGGCCGCTGGATCGAATGAGGGCTCAGGTAAGTAAAGGGGGGCTTAGAGGGCGATGCTGACACCTAAACATTTTTACCTTAATACAAGGAATGCATTAAAGGTAAAAAATGTTTAGACTTTACAACCACTTTAGTGTCCAAAAGCCCACACTAGCGCAATGAGACAGTTGCAGTACAGCCCCATTCAAATGAATGAGTCACGTTTGGTGGGTGGTACTGTGATGTCATCATTCTGCTCCTACTCCTTTAGTCCCGGTTCACACTGATGTGGTGCGAATTTGCTACGACTTCTGTGTGGATTCCCCACCACATCCAAATCGCACCCCATTCATGCGAACCGCTGCAGGTGTATATGTTAAAGGATAAGTAAAGGTTAGTTTAAAAAAAAACAAACATGTCATACTTACCTCCTCTCTGCAGCTGTTTTGCACAGAGTGGCCCCGATCCTCCTCTTCTTGAGTGCCCCGTTGAAGAGCAGCTCTCCCTGGGGGCACTCGTGCGGGCGCTCTCGTGTCCTGCTGCTGCGTCCATTGACACATACAGCAGGACTCGGCCCCGCCCCCCAGCTCCCGTGTCATTGGATTTGATTGACAGCAGCAGGAGCCAATGGCTCCTGCTGCTATTAATCTATCCAATCAGAACCCGAGAAACTGGCTGGAGCTGCTGTGCTCGTCCCTGTCACTGGAAAAATTGGGCTCAGGTAAGTAAAAGGGGGCAGCTGCACCACATGAGGATTTTTGCCTTAATGCATAGAATGTATTAGGGTGAAAAACCTTGAGGGCTTACAACCCCTTTAAGTTAACAACACCATGAAATCGGTTCGTAAACGCAGTGCAATATGCAATATCTGATCACATGGGTGTGAATATCCAATGCGATCTGATTCTGGTGCAGCCAAAAAAGGGTCCTGTGCGTTTTTGGTGCAACTTGAACCAAACAGAATAATGGCTCAAATTGCACTGCTGAAGAATTGCATGTGATTTGAGCAGAAATGCAGTGCGATTTCTGTTCAAAATTGCATGCGGGTTTCCGCACCGCATAGTGTGAACCGGCACTTAGGCCTCTCTCAGATGGCTGTTCCGATTGGGTCCACTTGTCAGTTTTTTCAGGGAGACCTGATTGGAACGTCCATGTATTCCTATGGACAGGTGGGTGTAAATGGTCTAGCGTCTGTTTATATCCGCTTACCTCCGGGTCTGATCAGGACCGCTAAAAAAAAATGTGACTCGGACCTCTTCTGTTTAGGTGGAGCAGATCGGAGGTAGCCGGATGTCAAATGGACAGCGGAGTCCAGGTCCCCTCTGTGGAAACTGCAGACACAAATGTGTCATCCACCCACTCTGCTCCGATCAGCATGGGATCAGGTGATCGATTTGCCCCACATCCATATCCAAACTGACTGTATACAGCATCCTCCCACATTCACATCCATACTGGCTGTATACAGCATCCTCCCACATCCATACTGACTGTATACAGCATCCTTCCAGGTCCATATCCATACTGACTGTATACAGCATCCTCCCATATCCATACTGGCTGTATACAGCATCCTCCCACATCCATACTGACTGTATACAGCATCCTTCCAGGTCCATATCCATACTGACTGTATACAGCATCCTCCCATATCCATACTGACTGTATACAGCATCCTTCCAGGTCCATATCCATACTGACTGTATACAGCATCCTTCCAGGTCCATATCCATACTGACTGTATACAGCATCCTTCCAGGTCCATATCCATACTGACTGTATACAGCATCCTCCCAGGTCCATATCCATACTGACTGTATACAGCATCCTCCCAGGTCCATATCCATACTGACTGTATACAGCATCCTCCCAGGTCCATATCCATACTGACTGTATACAGCATCCTCCCACATCCACATCCATACTGGCTGTATACAGCATCCTCCCACATCCATACTGACTGTATACAGCATCCTTCCAGGTCCATATCCATACTGACTGTATACAGCATCCTCCCATATCCATACTGACTGTATACAGCATCCTCCCAGGTCCATATCCATACTGACTGTATACAGCATCCTCCCATATCCATACTGACTGTATACAGCATCCTCCCACATCCATATCCATACTGACTGTATACAGCATCTTTCCAAGTCCATATTCATACTGACTGTATACAGCATCCTCCCAGGTCCATACTGACTGTATATGGCATCCTTCCAGGTCCATATCCATACTGACTGTATACAGCATCCTCCCACATCCATACTGACTGTAAACAGCATCCTCCCACATCCATACTGACTGTATACAGCATCCTCCCACATCCATACTGACTGTATACAGCATCCTCCCACATCCATATCCATACTGACTGTATACAGCATTAGGGATGAGCCGAACACCCCCCTGTTCGGTTCGCACCAGAACATGCGAACAGGAAAAAAGTTCGTTCGAACATGCGAACACCGTTAAAGTCTATGGGACACGAACATGAATAATCAAAAGTGCTAATTTTAAAGGCTTATATGAAAGTTATTGTCATAAAAAGTGTTTGGGGACCTGGGTCCTGCCCCAGGGGACATGGATCAATGCAAAAAAAAGTTTTAAAAACGGCCGTTTTTTCAGGAGCAGTGATTTTAATAATGCTTAAAGTCAAACAATAAAAGTGTAATATCCCTTTAAATTTCGTACCTGGGGGGTGTCTATAGTATGCCTGTAAAGGGGCGCATGTTTCCTGTGTTTAGAACAGTCTGACAGCAAAATGACATTTTGAAGGAAAAAACTCATTTAAAACTACTCGCGGCTATTGCATTGCCGACAATACACATAGAAGTTCATTGATAAAAACGGCATGGGAATTCCCCAAAGGGGAACCCCGAACCAAAATTAAAAAAAAAAAATGACGTGGGAGTCCTCCTAAATTCCATACCAGGCCCTTCAGGTCTGGTATGGATATTAAGGGGAACCCCGGCCAAAATTTAAAAAAAAAAAATGACGTGGGGTTCCCCCTAAATTCCATACCAGACCCTTCAGGTCTGGTATGGATTTTAAGGGGAACCCCGCGCCAAAAAAAAAAAAAAAAACGGCGTGGGGTCCCCCCAAAAATCCATACCAGACCCTTATCCGAGCACGCAACCTGGCAGGCCGCAGGAAAAGAGGGGGGGACGAGAGTGCGGCCCCCCCTCCCTCCTGAACCGTACCAGGCCACATGCCCTCAACATTGGGAGGGTGCTTTGGGGTAGCCCCCCAAAACACCTTGTCCCCATGTTGATGAGGACAAGGGCCTCATCCCCACAACCCTGGCCGGTGGTTGTGGGGGTCTGCGGGCGGGGGGCTTATCGGAATCTGGAAGCCCCCTTTAACAAGGTGACCCCCAGATCCCGGCCCCCCCCCTGTGTGAAATGGTAAGGGGGTACATAAGTACCCCTACCATTTCAGGAAGAAAGTGTCAAAAATGTTAAAAATGACAAGAGACAGTTTTTGACAATTCCTTTATTTAAATGCTTCTTCTTTCTTCTATCTTCCTTCATCTTCTGGTTCTTCTGGTTCTTCTGGCTCTTCTGGTTCTTCCTCCGGCGTTCTCGTCCAGCATCTCCTCCGCGGCGTCTTCTGTCTTCTTCTCCTCGGGCCGCTCCGCACCCATGGCATGGGGGGAGGCTCCCGCTCTTCTCTTCTTCTTTTCTTCTCTTCTTCTCTTCTTCATTTTCTTCTCCGGGCCGCTCCGCAATCCATGCTGGCATGGAGGGAGGCTCCCGCTGTGTGACGGCGCTCCTCGTCTGACAGTTCTTAAATAACGGGGGGGGCGGGGCCACCCGGTGACCCCGCCCCCCTCTGACGCACGGTGACTTGACGGGACTTCCCTGTGGCATTCCCCGTGACGTCACAGGGAAGTCCCGTCAAGTCACCGTGCGTCAGAGGGGGGTGGGGTCACCGAGTGGCCCCGCCCCCCGTTATTTAAGAACTGTCAGACGAGGAGCGCCGTCACACAGCGGGAGCCTCCCTCCATGCCAGCATGGATTGCGGAGCGGCCCGGAGAAGAAAAGAAGAAAAGAAGAAGAGAAGAAGAGAAGAAAAGAAGAAGAGAAGAGCGGGAGCCTCCCCCCCATGCCATGGGTGCGGAGCGGCCCGAGGAGAAGAAGATAGAAGACGCCGCGGAGGAGATGCTGGACGAGAACGCCGGAGGAAGAACCAGAAGAGCCAGAAGAACCAGAAGAACCAGAAGATGAAGGAAGATAGAAGAAAGAAGAAGCATTTAAATAAAGGAATTGTCAAAAACTGTCTCTTGTCATTTTTAACATTTTTGACACTTTTTTCGTGAAATGGTAGGGGTACTTATGTACCCCCTTACCATTTCACACAGGGGGGGGGCCGGGATCTGGGGGTCACCTTGTTAAAGGGGGCTTCCAGATTCCGATAAGCCCTCCGCCCGCAGACCCCCACAACCACCGGCCAGGGTTGTGGGGATGAGGCCCTTGTCCTCATCAACATGGGGACAAGGTGTTTTGGGGGGCTACCCCAAAGCACCCTCCCAATGTTGAGGGCATGTGGCCTGGTACGGTTCAGGAGGGAGGGGGGGGCCGCACTCTCGTCCCCCCCTCTTTTCCTGCGGCCTGCCAGGTTGCGTGCTCGGATAAGGGTCTGGTATGGATTTTTGGGGGGACCCCACGCCGTTTTTTTTTTTTTTTTTGGCGCGGGGTTCCCCTTAAAATCCATACCAGACCTGAAGGGTCTGGTATGGAATTTAGGGGGAACCCCACGTCATTTTTTTTTTTAAATTTTGGCCGGGGTTCCCCTTAATATCCATACCAGACCTGAAGGGCCTGGTATGGAATTTAGGGGGACTCCCACGTCATTTTTTTTTTAAATTTTGGTTCGGGGTTCCCCTTTGGGGAATTCCCATGCCGTTTTTATCAATGAACTTCTATGTGTATTGTCGGCAATGCAATAGCCGCGAGTAGTTTTAAATGAGTTTTTTCCTTTAAAATGTCATTTTGCTGTCAGACTGTTCTAAACACAGGAAACATGCGCCCCTTTACAGGCACACTATAGACACCCCCCAGGTACGAAATTTAAAGGGATATTACACTTTTATTGATTGACTTTAAGCATTATTAAAATCACTGCTCCTGAAAAAACGGCCGTTTTTAAAACTTTTTTTTGCATTGATCCATGTCCCCTGGGGCAGGACCCAGGTCCCCAAACACTTTTTATGACAATAACTTGCATATTAGCCTTTAAAATTAGCACTTTTGATTTCTCCCATAGACTTTTAAAGGGTGTTCCGCGGCATTCGAATTTGCCGCGAACACCCCAAATTGTTCGCTGTTCGGTGAACTTGCGAACAGCCAATGTTCGAGTCGAACATGAGTTCGACTCGAACTCGAAGCTTATCCCTATACAGCATCTTTCCAAGTCCATATTCATACTGACTGTATACAGCATCCTCCCAGGTCCATACTGACTGTATATGGCATCCTTCCAGGTCCATATCCATACTGACTGTATACAGCATCCTCCCACATCCATACTGGCTGTATACAGCATCCCCCCATATCCATACTGACTGTATACAGCATCCTCCCATATCCATACTGACTGTATACAGCATCCTCCCACATCCATACTGACTGTATGCAGCATCCTTCCAGGTCCATATCCATAGCGACTGCCTTAAGCATATTGTCATATGTCGGATGTACTGTATAGACTCGTGTGGTAGATGTGTGGTAGATGCAAGTCAGGAACTGTGGTTAAAGACTTTCTGGCCTACTTATATTGAAAATGAAACCTCTGTTCCCCACACAGGGGATTTCAGTTTCGCACAGTAAAAACATAACAGAATGCTATGCTGAGTAGAGATGCGCACTACGGAAAAATGACTTTCATTTTGTTTGCTCTGAATCGATTCGTATTTTCAGAATTTATTTTGAAAGATTGGATATATTCGTTTTAAATGTGTTACTAAACCCAGGACCCTGCATTCGCTATATCTGGTCTCCCACAGTACACAGAACATGGAAATGCAATTATTTTAGGAAATATAAACCTGCTAAATACCTTTGCACCCTCCCAAGAAAAAAAAACTCTCTAGCAATACACACCAAACTGAACGTTGCAGCTTGTCCCCAAAGCTCTTTACTATCAGGAGTAAGGATGAGCTCCGGCGTGTTCACAAGCTGCATGTGCCGAGCCCGCCAATAAGTCAGCAATGCGCTGCGCTAATCACAGACAGTGAGACATTTCCTGATCTCTGCAGCCGCACATCGGGAAATGTCTCACTGCTTGTGATTAGCGCTGTGCAGTGCCGAGTTCTTGGCGGGCTCTGCACGTAAAGCTTGCAAACACACCGGAGCTCATCCTTAATCAGGGGATGGATTGGGGACAGTTGAAGAAGTGGAGGATCAGAGAAGACAGGCTCAAACAGCCTTTTTACACAGTGCAGAGGATTAACCCCTCAGGTTCCACAGTGAGTATAACAAGCATGCTTTACTGCATATACAGAATGATTTCACTGTTGTGGGTTTAGTAACGCTTTAACTAGTTACGGACCAACTGCCGCACGCGAATTGCTGTTATTGTACGTTGGGCGCGTACACTGCGATTTGTGGGCGCACCGCCGGAGGCGCGCCCATTCGCATGCAGGAGAGCCAACCAGCAGGTCCAGCGGACTTGATGTCCGCCGGCCACCCCTGATCGCTCCAGAAACAGGCAGAACTGGGATCTGTCAGTGTAAACAAACAGATCCCTGTTCTGTCAGGGGAGGAGAGAGAGATCATCTGTTCCTAGTAATTAGGAACAGCGATCTCTCTACTCCTCCAGTCAGCCCAGCCCCCATACAGTTAGCAACACCTCCCAGGGAACACACTTAACCCCTTCCTTGCCAGTGACATTTATACAGTAATCAGTAGCTATTTTTAGCTCTGATCGCTATATGAATGTCAATGATGCCAAAAAAGTGTCAACAGTGTCCGATCTGTCCGCCGCAATGTCGCAGTCCCGCTAAAAATTGCAGATCACCGCCATCACTAGTAAAAAAAAAATAATAATAAAAATGCCATAAATCTATCCCATAGTTTGTAGACGCTATAACTTTTGCACAAACCAATCAATATACGCTTATTGGTATTTTTTTTTTTTTTTTTTTACCAAAAATATGTAGCAGAATACATATTGGCCTAAATTGAGGAAGAGATTATTTTTTTTTATATTTTGTTTTTTGATATTTATTATACCAAAAGTAAAAAATATTGTTTTGGGTTTTTTTCTTCAAAATTGTCACCCTTTTTTTTGTTTAAAGCGCAAAAAATAAAAATCACAGAGGTGATCAAGTACCACCAAAGGACAGCTCTATTTGTGGGGAAAAAAAACCCATCAATTTTGTTTGGATACAGTGGCTAATGTAGCTCGGTGGCTACATTATTTCTTCACTGTGTCTACAGAAGAACCATGGTCATTACCCTAGGCTGCTCTTCTGATATGGACTACATGTGGGTGGGGGCAACATGGTGCGGCGGTAATAATTCGCACACAGTCCAGGTGCAGTCAGTAGAATTTGTATTGTAGCACAGGTAGAACTTGTATTGCAGAGGCAGAACTTGTATTATAGTCAACGCAAACAGTTCACAACAAACTCAGTGGGAGAGGACCCAACTGGGAGCACTCACAAATACCAACAGCGTGTAGCGGAGCAGGTATCAGCCAAACTGACAGTGTCTGCCTGGAGGTGCAGAATGCGACCTGGCCATCTTGTACCCAAACGGGAAGAAGTCCAAGGCTTGCCCTTTTCATCTGGAACCTCTCCCTGGCACTAATACTGATCCTGACAGACGGGGAACCTGTTCCTACACTACCCACACATGAATGCGTGCCAAAATCTGGGGAGCAGGAACTTAAAAAGACTCTGCTGACCCAAGATGGCCGCCAAGAGTCACCTGGATGCGGCATGGCCAACCCGAACGCTGCCTCCAGGAATTAGGAAATCACAGAGAACCGAGTTTCCCTTGACTTTCTTTCCAGGCTGTGCCACTGCTCCGGTCGGGCGCCACCTACAGAGGAGGAAGCAGACTGCACCTGCTTACATAAAAACATGTCTTTATCCCTGCCGTTACATTGGTCCGGGCAACTGGTAGTTTACAGAAGATAGGTAGGAGGGGAGATAACTTTCAGTGCAGCTCACAGGAAGTGACAAGGTAAGGTCAAAGATATTTTCTACACTTGCTGAAAATGCCCTTAGCTGGAAAAAAAGGAAACTAATGCAGCCACCACATCTAAGGGCAGTAAACTGCAATATATTACATTTTTGTTCTTGGGTTTAGTTATGCTTTTATTGTCCAATTACAGGCTGGGGCAGGGAGGTGACCAGGCTGGATTGCAATACTGCCTCAGAGAAAGGTCAGGTCACCAATCTGACTGCGCTGTCTGGGTGGACTTTATAAATCTGTGAACTGGTGTCAGGAGTGTATAGCGCTCCTGCTCCCCATTCCAGCATCCTGGTTTTGGCTATGGCATTGTCCCTGTCTGTCTGACCACCTGCAAGGTGATTACTGTAGCCAGTCTCTGGGTGGAGGCCAAACCTGATATAAGCCAGCCAAACGTTCAGTCTCATGCTTGCGATAGAGTGTGATAACGTGTGTAATATCTAATCAAGCACCTTGTCTGTCTGTCTGCCCTGTTCTGCTATATTCAATTTCCCTGTGTATGACCTCGGATCAAATAATAACTATTCTCTGAACTCTGCCTGCCTTTTACCTAGACCAGCGATTCTCAACCAGGGTTCCTCCAGAGGTTGCTAGGGGTTCCTTCAGCATTGAGCAATTTTTGCCTCTCAGATAAGTTCCCACCGACACCATTGATCTTTTTTAACTATCTGTAAGAAGGTAATTCTTCCCAATGACCACAAGTGTAAGGACCATTCTTCCCACTGACCATCACACTAATGTGTCATGAGTTGTAGATTTTTAAATTTTTAGCTGTGAGGGTGGACACAAGCCAGGACCTGCATCACTGTGCTCTCTGACTTACCAGATCAATCCCTTAATCGTCTTCGTGCGTTACCAAAGTTCCCTGACTCACTTGTCTGCAGAGCTATCCACAAGCAGGTCCTCGCCCATTGGTTTCTGCTTCTGTCCCCTCCTTCCCCTTGATTCCCTCCCAGCAAGTAAGGGGTATACCTCGGAGGGCCAACCCGGGTTGTCCTTTGTGTGGGACTCTGTTCTCTTTCCCCCTCCTGCTGCCGTTGGACCTACCTGCCTGTGTTGGTGCATTGACCCATCCCGCCGGGCTGACAGCTGCAACACACTCTGTTTTTAAATGACAAATTCTGGATAGGAAACTAATTCAAGAGCCACACAGTTTGCACGACATTTGTACATTCTGCGACAAAATCTCATACACCCCTGATGAAGAAACAGTAATTTTGAAACGCGTTGGGCTTTTTCTGTTGTGTCCACTATCAACCCAACAGATCTTTGTGATTACCAGCTGTCCTTATTGAACTGTTACTGCATGACTAGTCTTGTCTAGAATCTAATTGTGATTCCTATATGTGTATTGTTCATACGTGCTTATTATTTTAAACAAATGTTTCTTAATAAAATCTTATATACTTTTTACATATCTTTTTCATACCTCATTGTGCTATCTGCCCCTTTCTAAAAGTCCCACTCAGAGGAAATTTGACTTTTTCAATGTACTAAATTTTTAGCAGGGGTTCCCCAAACCGGTGAACTATTTCCTCTGTGTTGAAAAGGTTGAGAAAAGCTCACCTAGACTGTCATTGAACCACTCTGCCTGTCTGCCAACTGCAAGTACATGTTTCTTGTGCTCAGTTCACGTATGTCCTAGCATGGTGACCAGGAACTATACCATTGTATATAAGTCCTGGGGGCAACCAAGTACCGGTAGGCCTGCTTGCCTTATGATAAAGGGAGCTGCTATAGGTGAAGAACACAGTAGCCAGCTATAGTGTCTGACCACCTGCATTTTGGGGTAAGCGTGACAACTGGATGGACACAAACTCAAATCTTTTGGAGTGTGGTGTGGATAAAACAGGTGTCTTATATGTATTTTAGCCTTTTGCCTGGAACTCTGCTTTAGGCCCATAATACCTATTCCTTTACTGTAACCCAAAAAATGTCAGGATTACATTATTGACGCTGAAAGTATCGACACTAAATGCGAACATCTCCACATCACCCCATCACCCAATCCAGCTACAATGATGTATTGCTCAGTACCATATTCTGTCAATAACTGTGGTCTTTTTTTTTTCTTTTGCTATCTCCAGAAGTAAAGATGCCCTGTCCTCCCGTGCTCCCTCTGCCTTATCCTTCAGGACTGCGGCGTGCTGGCGTACAGCTCTCGCACTCCTCTGACCCAGAGCTCAGGAAGTGGATTGTAGAATTCGGAGGAGATGAACGGGCAGCATTTATGGCAAGGGGGCTACAGAAACTACAGCTGGCCTATGAGAAGGGTAAATCGGAAATGAATCAACGGACTGAAAAAATACACCCCCAAAGTGCCCGCACATCGGCTAATGGTGATTGCGGATGGCAGATGGCAGCTTGATATACAGTCCAGAACTGGCCACCACAGTGGAGATGCCCGCTGGTATTGCCCAAGCCCCCATGTTCATACAACTGAGGACAGGAGAGCCTGTGCTGGCCTTATCTCTAGGACGCAATAGGCTAAGAGAATCAAGCCTATTTGTTTGACCAGGGAAGACTGCCACTTCCCAAAGACATGACAACTGTGGACTACAGTCAACCATCATCTCATGGGCATCTGTAATCAACAAAATGAATTCATATTTGTATCAATGTATCGACTGTATCACAGTACCTGAGTGGGTTTCCTCCGGGTACTCCAGTTTCCTCCCACACTCCAAAGACATGCTGGTAGGTTGATTGGCTCCTGTATAAATTGGCCCTAGTATGTATGCATGTGAGTTAGGGACCTTAGATTGTAAGCTCCTTGAGGGCAGGGACTGATGTGAATGTACAATATATATGTAAAGCGCTGCGTTAAATTGATGGCGTTATATAAGTACCTGTAATAATAATTAATAAATAGTAAATGTGTAAACGATATGCAGGATACACAGTCCAGGTCCCAGGCAGGGCAGCAGTGTAAGGGCGGGAGCACCAAACCCCAAAATATACTAACTGGAATCCTTCTGGCCTATTTTGTTTCTCTCTTCTGTCCACCTCTTGGCATTTGTGGTCAAAGTCACCCAGTGAACTATAGGGGATTTGTGTGCTGGGGATGTACAGAGGAGTCACAAGACTTCATAGGCGTGCGCACAGGGTGTGCCAGGTGTGCCTGGGCACACCCTAATCACCCCGTGCAGCGCAGATTCCCCCTGTTTAGACTCCTGTTGTTTCACCAAAGCCCCCTAACGGGGCTCCTAAAAAACCGTAATTCTAAAAAATAAAATACTAAAAATTAAAAAACGGATACCGGCCCACTGCCCTATGGACACCGGTGGTATATATACACATGCATATGTGTTTGAGCTTTGGAGTGCACACCCTAATGCAATAGGCTGTGCACACCTATGCAAGACTCACTGACGTTCAATAAACAACCTCTTCTTTTTTTTCATTGTTTGTTAGCCTTTACAATGAAGTAGCTGTGCATATAATGCAGACACTCTTCTGCTGCCATCAGTGCATTTTAATGTTTATTAAAATAATCACATGGTGCAAAGG
Source organism: Aquarana catesbeiana (assembly GCF_042186555.1). Classification (NCBI taxonomy): domain Eukaryota; kingdom Metazoa; phylum Chordata; class Amphibia; order Anura; family Ranidae; genus Aquarana; species Aquarana catesbeiana. The sequence goes on along the minus strand of NC_133328.1, from coordinate 603,111,797 downwards.
GTAGGCTGGTACAAAGAGGAATTATCATTTATGCTCCTAGGGCAGCAGGATGTCTATATACTTAGGTCCAGTTCACACCACAGAAACACAGTCTGGATGCTTTCTGGTGCATTTTGTATGCATTTTGAATGTATTAAAATGCTTTTTTTTCCTCAGTTATTTTCCAGCGTTTCCTGGGTTTATTTGCTGTAATGCATTCAAGCGTTTTTTATGTGTTTAGATGCATTCCGTTGTGTTTTTGATGCGTTTTGACGTGTTCCAGTGCAGTTCCTTGCAGAATAAATGCAGCATGTTCTCTTTTTGTTGACTGCACAGGAACACACTGCAATAGTGTGAACTTTGCCATTGAAATTCATGTAACCTATTGTCCATGTGTATTTGATGCAGAAAAAGAAAATGCACTGGACTGCATGTGGTGTGCACTGGTTCTTGGGGTTCATTCACACAAATGGGCGCACATCTGGGGGCAAAGAGCGTGCGCTGTGCATTATTAAATTACAATGTAGCACAGCAGAATGTGTTGCGTAAAAATGCTAAATGCCTTTTTTTTTTTTATTTACTGTATTTATTTTTTTATTTAATATAGTGAATACTAACACAGTGAACTGAAGTAACAGGACATAGGACAAATAGCCTTGTCTATGATTTGTGACTGCATGAAATGTGAATGAACCCTTAAACTGGGAGAAATATTACACAGGGTGTGCATAATGATACAAACGTAATTGTACCTTACTCATTCAGTTACACCGAGCCATCTGCCTAAAGTCTCAGCATATTACTGCAATCAGTCCAAATGTCCGGCAATATAGGGACAATGTTCTTTATGGGAAGTCTTTTTTCAGTTTTAAAGGAAGCTTTTATACACACAAGGGGTACAGAAATATAAAATTGTAACAAACAAATGTATGTTATGAAAATGTTTGCCATACATAATATATAATAAAGTGAAACAGATGTACAAATAAAAAAAGTATATAAATAAAAAAGATAGATTGTTTTTTATATCAAGTCAATATTTCCTTCATTGTTGTTGAATTTAGTGTTATTTTTCTCCCAGTTAACAACCTGAAAAATGTATTTTGCTTACTGATTCCTTTGTTGGGTTTTTCTTTCTGTAGATCGGTCTGTAGATCTTTCCGTAGATCAGTCATTCCCAACCAGGGGTCCGCGGAACCCTACAGTTCCTTAAGAGGTCGCTATGGGTTCCTTGAGCTGTGGCCGATTGACCTTCCATCTGATGGTGCCTGGATAGTCCCATGTCCAGTGCCACTTGGCAGAGCCAGCACCAGGGCACCAGTGATCTTTTTAGCTGCTGGTAAGGGTGGCATTCTGATCACCACTTTAAGGGGGGCATTCTTCTCTTCCTATGGATCACCAATAGTAGGGGTGGTCTTCTCACTGCTCACCAATGGAAGGGACATTCTTCTCACTGACCACCAATGTAAGGAGCATTCTTCCAAATGACCAGCAATGTAAGGAGCGTTCTACGCACTGACCACCAATGTAAGGGGCATTCTTCCCATTGACCACCAATGTAAGTGGCATTCTTTTCACTGACCACCAATGTAAGTGGCATTCTTCTCACTTATTACCAATGTAAGGGGCATTCTTCTCACTGACCACCAATGTAAGTGGCATTCTTATCACTTATCACCAATGTAAGTGGCATTCTTCTCACTTATCACCAATCTAAGGGGCATTCTTCTCACTTACCATCAATATAGGGAGCATTCTTCTCACTGACCACCAATGTAAGTGGCATTCTTCTCACTGACCACCAATGTAAAGGGCATTCTTCCCATTGACCACCAGTGTAAGTGGCATTCTTCTTACTGACCACCAATGTAAGTGGCATTCTTATCACTTATCACCAATGTAAGTGGCATTCTTATCACCAATCTAAGGGGAATTCTTCTCACTTACCATCAATATAGGGAGCATTCTTCTCACTGACCACCAATGTAAGTGGCATTCTTCTCACTGATCACCAATTTAAGGGGCATTCTTCTCACTTATCACCCATCTAAGTGGCATTCTTCTCACTTACCATCAATATAGGGAGCATTCTTCTCACTGATCACCAATTTAAGGGGCATTATTCTCACTGACCACCAATGTAAGGGGCATTCTGCTCACTGACCACCAATGTAAGGGGCATTCTGCTAACTGACCACCAATGTAAGTAGCATTCTTCCCACTGACCACCAATGTTAGTTGCATTCTTCCCACTGACCACCAATGTAGGTGGCATTCTTCTCATGTATCACCAATGTAATTGGCATTCTTCTCACCACCAATGTAGGAAGCATTCATCCCACTGATCACCAGGATAAGGGGCATTCTTCCTTTAATGAATTGATTTTAGCAGGGCTTCCCTGAAACCTAAATCTAGTTTTGAGGTTCTTCTGGTGTAAAATGTTTGAGAATAGCTGCTGTAGATAAAAATCTACCTTGCACTATACCCTTATGCAGAGTGCTCGGCCTATGGAGATGCCATGATCTATATGAAGTAATAGCGTGCTGCCAATTTTGTTCCTAAGTTGTTTGATGCTAAAACTAATGCAACCCCCCACATCTAAGTACTGTAAACTGCATTATATCACATATTGTATTCCATGCAAATGTTTACCTACGACACAGGATTCCCAGAGCAGAATGGGTTTTCCAAAGTAAGAACACAGAACATGAACTGTTCCCTTTCAGACTATCTCTCTCTAATTGAATGTCTGTATTGAACCATAGAGATGGGAAAGAAGGGGGAGGGGTGAATCACACCTCTGATCATTCAGCTGTGCATACTGTACATTTGCAACATTTCCCGTTTAATTTACTAAAACAGAATGATAAATATTATCAAAAACTGTATATATAAAATAAAATCAAAGAAAAAAAAACATAAACATGAGCCTGTCCTGAGAGAAATATGGGGCCTGCCATTACTGGCCTCTCTTAAAAATGCTCTTCTCTTCTTTTTACGATGACCCCCTAGTTATAGTGCTTTCCTAATCAATGACCCAAAGTGAGTGTACACACCATTGCCTTCACTTGCCGCATGATTGTTCCAAGTCAGTAACTCAGAAGGTATGCAAAGCTGAATTCTGGGAATAAGCAAACCTTGTCTAAATACATTCATCATTTTTATTTATTCCTTGAATCCTGGTGAGATTTGTGTATTTCTTCCAGATCTGTGCAGTAATCCAGTGTGAGACTTTCCCTCTGTGTAATAAAGACCGCTCACTGCTGCTCTCTCTCCTTGTGCAGGGTGACTGGTCTTGTCTCCGCCCCCTCATGTAGTTTTCAGTAGGCATCCTGTAGTGGGTGGAGCCTGCTGGGCCCCTCCCACAGCTCTGCTCTCTGCACAGGCCATGTACAGCACAGTGATGATGTCGCAGCTACTTTTTATAAGGTAATATTTGGGTTTTGGTACACACAAAGTGGATGTAAATCGTTTTTGGCTTTTGAGGAATACATTTAAATAAAACGTTTTTGTGCTCGGAGTTTAGCTTTAAGGTAAACTGCCCCAGAGGAAGAAGGTAAGTATCAGCCAGGGTTGCCAACCTCCCGCAGCATTTTTTACTGACAAAACATGGGAAATTTACTGGCGGAGCACATTTTTTACTGGCGACCTGAGAAATAACAGAATTCCTATTGTAAACTAAAACTGTGAATATTTAAACAGTATAAACATGATATGGAAACACTGACAATACCTAGAACAAGGTATTATGTTTGATTTACACTCAAAAAGTCAGCACAGCATGAAATTATCAGCCCCTGATATTTACTGGCAGTTGTAAAAAAAAAAATCACAGATTTTTACAAACTGTCAGTAAATTTACTGGTAGTTGGCAACCCTGGTATCAGCGGTAGGAGGGGGGGCCCTAACAAAAGAATCTGTTGCTTTGTTCCTGAATGGCGGATTGATTTTTTCAAGGGGATGTTTTCAGTCTCCAACAGTAGCAATTGCCCCTTAGCCCCTCGCTTTGAGGGGCGGATAATTACAAGGCTGGCTTCTGATTTCAAGTATTGCTCGTGATTATCTGATCATCTCATGCCAGGAGGTGAACCCGAGCGCCCCCGGCAGTCAATCACACCTAGGCCTTATGCACACGGCCTATGAAAATAACGATGCATTTTTTCTGCCAGAATTAGGAAATACAATCTCCTTTAGATCTACCAACAACTACAGTATATAATGTAAGGGCCTGTCTGGATACAGATTGATTGGACACAGTACAGTATTGAAGTTCCGTTATAAGTCGCTGATCGCTGCCATTAGTAGCATAAAAAAAAAAAAAATTAAATTCCAGTATATATATCTATATATATAGATATATATATCTATATATATAGATATATATATAGATATACCGTAGTTTGCAGGCACTTTAACTTTTAGGCCTCATGCACACTGGAAGTAATAATAACATTATAAAAACTTTTTTTTAACGTTTTTCCAATATCGTTTATTAGCGTTTTTTAACTTTTTTCCGCTTTTTTTTTTTTGAAGAAAAAATAAAAATAATAAAATAAATAAATTATATATATATATATATATATATATATATATAATTTTTTTCGATGGATCAAAAACGTTGAAAAACGCTGGTGAGCGATGTTTTTGAGGGGGGGGGGGGGAGGGGGGTATGCACTGATGGAGGGGTGGTCTGCACTGATGGAAAGGGAGGTCTGCACTGATGGGGGGGTCTGCAATGATGGAGAGGGGGATCTGCACTGATGGAGGGGGGTATGCACTAATGAAGGGGGAGGGTCTGCACTGAGGGGGGTCTGCATTGATGGAGGGGGGGTGGTTTGCACTCAGGGGGGTCTGCACTGATGGAGGGGGGTGGTCTCCACTCAGGGGGGTCTGCAATGAGAGGGGTCTGCACTGAGGGGTCTGAAGTAATAGAGGGGGGTGGTCTGCACTGAGGGGGTCTGCACTGATGGAGGGGGGCGGTCTGCACTGATGGAGGGGGGGTGGTCTGGAATTAGGGGGGTCTGCACTGATGGAGGGGGGTGGTCTGCACTGATGGAGGGGTGGTCTGCACTGAGGGGGGTCTGCACTGGTGGAGGGGGGTCTGCACTGAGTGGGGTCTGCATTAATGGAGGGATGTATGCACTGGATGGAGGGGGGTCTGCACTAATGGAGGGGGGTCTGCCCTGATGGAGGGGGGGTGGTCTGCACTGATGGAGGGGGGTGGTCTGCACTGAGGGTGGTCTGCACTGATGGATGGGGGTGGTCTGCACTGAGGGGGTCTGCACTGATGGAGGGGGAGTGGTCTGCACTGATGGAGGGGTGGTGGTCTGCATTGAGGGGGGTCTGCACTGAGGGTGTCTGCACTGATGGAGGGGGTCTATACTGATGGAGGGGGGTCTGTACTTGTTGAGGGGGGGTCTGTACAGAGGGAGGAGGGTCTGTACTTAGTGGGGGGGTCTATACTGAGAGAGGGGGGTCTGTAGTTAGTGGAGGGGGGTTTGTACTGAGGGAGGACTATAGTTGGTGGAGGGCGGGGGAGGGGGGTGACACCAATTTTTTCTGCACCGGGTGGCACCAACCCCAGTGATGCCACTGAGTGTGAACCTAGGCTAAAGGGGATTGTATAATGTATGGTGACCCCAAGTCATACCAATCCTCCACTTTCTTTATCCAGACATGTAGCGCTCCTACATACAGTATATGAGATGCAGCATCTGCCGTCTCGGTATCTCCCGTACTTTTAGGCTGGTGCTGCTTTGTATTGCGAGTCGCTGATGAGACGATGATTTAATTATATCCTTGCAGTGTCAAGTCTGTCAGTTCTCAATAAAGCCAGCTGTGTGCAGACGCTGCTCCTCGCAGTCTCAAGGTCTGAGGATAATTATTCCCCTGTGGATCCGCTCTGTCATTGCACCGATCACATATATATTATTGTAGAGAGAGAGACCGGGAGGTGGAGAGATAATGATGGGAGAAATAATTGGACAGTATTTTTATCTGGCAATAGAATTTATCCAACAAGATGTAATGATACAATCAGTAAATCTAAAGAGTTACTACTGAGCTCTATAAAATGAATTCCTGCCGATGTATTTTTCAAACGATTCCCTGTCTAGATAACAGTATATAATAACAAATATATTCATGTTGCTTCCTGTACATTAGCTTGCCTCAGGCCCCATTCACACTCGGGCGACTTGTCCTGCGACTTGGGGCTGCCGAGCAGAAGGGTGGATTTGCCTAGTACAGGGTCATTAGGGTGTGCCCAGGCACACCTGGCACACCCTGTGCGCACACCTATGAGCTTACCAATTGTTAGATGCGGCAGCTACATTCGTTTTTTTTTTCCCCTCTATTTTCACCTGGTGATCTGGCCAGTAACACAAAATCCTATGTTAGAGAGTCCCCCAATCTGGATGTACAGAGCAAAAGAGAGACTTTTGGTAGCAGCATCTAGTGGGAGAGGAGTGTTAGATAAACTAGCAGATTTAGCTACACTAACATATTAAAGCCAAACTCCAGTTGCAACCGCAGTTACACAAGCAGCTTTTCATTTGGGATAATAGTTTTACATGAATAAATACAAGCTGATCACTGTAAGCACCCCTGTCAGTGGTAAATGTTTTGCCTGCACACTCTTAAAGCGGAGGTCCATCCTAAAATAAAAAAATTACATTAACATTCTCAAAAAAATATATAAAAAAACATTTGAAAAAAAAATTTTTTTTTTACTTACCAGAAACCCCTGTTGCTAGGCAGTCTTCCTAATCTGCCTCTTCCTATTCCGCGGCGCTTCCTCCTCTTCGGCGAGCTGCCCCGTTGTATTCTGGGACATGTGTGTGTCCCAGAAAACAATGGGGCCATTCACAAAGCGCCGCACGACTCGCGCATGCGCAGTAGGAAATGGGCAGAGAAGCCGCAAGGCTCCACTGCCTGTGTCCCTTCGTTTAGATGGCAGCGCCGCCACCCGATCCCCTGGACAGGTGAGTGTCCTTATTAAAAGTCAGCAGCTACAGTGTTTGTAGCTGCTGACTTTTAAAAAAAAAAAAATTGCGGCTGGAACACCGCTTTAACTGATACATTTGCAAGAGTGCTTGTTCTGTTGGAAAATAACAGACTTATTGGCTGGATCACCAGGTGAAAATAAAGGAAAGAAAGCCTAAGAGCCAGTTCACACCACATGCAGTCCATCTTGTGCATCTTGTTTCCTCATCACAAACGCATGGAAAGTCGGTTGTATGGTATTTTAATGGCATAGTTCACACCAGTGCTTGCAGTTCCAGTGCGTTCCAGTTTCAGAAAAAAAAAGTAGAACATGCTGCATTTTTCCTGCACTGGACTGTACTGAAACGCTGTAAAATGCACCAAAATGCACCGGAACTTAAATGTCCTTATTAAGGGCCAGTTCACACCATAGAAACGCAGTCCAGATGCTTTTCTGCATGCTTTATTTTTTTACGCATTCCAGTGTGTCTTTGATGCGTTTTTGATGCAGTCCAGTGCATTTTTTCCTCCTCTTTTTTTCTTAACCTTAAAGAAGGACATGTGTGTTTTTGATGCGTTTTAAAGCCATCCCCAAACTGTTCCCACAAAGTTGGGAGCATGAAATTGTCCAAAATGTCTTGGAATGCTGACGCCTTAAGAGTTCCCTTCACTGGAACTAAGGGGCCAAGCCCAACCCCTGAAAAACAGTCCCACACTATAATCCCCCCTCCACCAAGTGATTTGGACCAGTGCATAACGCAAGGTCCATAAAGACATGGATGAGCGAGTTTGGGGTAGAGGAACTTGACTGGCCTGCACAGGGTCCTGACCTCAACCCAATAGAACACCTTTGGGATGAATTAGAGCAGAGACTGCGAGCCAGGCCTTCTCGTCCACATCAGTGCCTGACCTCACAAATGTGTTTCTGGAAGAATGGTCAAAAAGCCTAGGCTTATGACATCATGCACAGCTCTCTCTCTCACTCTGGTGAGAGTTTGCCAAGAAGGACGGGGATGAGTCATAGAGGGGCCAATCACATAGTTGCCAACATTGTAAAAAAAAATTTTAGGGACACTTTTTTGGCTGTAGGCGGAGTCACATTATAATTAGGGATGGGGCATGCGTTTGTATGCGTGGCATAGGAGGAAAATAAAAATGTGGTGCGGGAAAATGGGTGTGGTTTGCACTGAATAGTGGGTGTGGCTTAAATGGGCGTGGCTCAAATGGGTGTGGTTAGAGTCTGAGATGAATGAGGGATGGAGGGGAAAGGGGGGGAGAGGGATGGAGGGACAGCAGCCCCAGATCCTACACCACAATAGAAATATATGTATTCCAGAGTTTAACAATCAGCAGATAAAGATACTCCAAACACCTGGTGTTAGCGCTTCAATCATCCCGGCATCATGGTTGTTATGGTGTCAGGATGATTGAAGCGCATTATTTCTATTATTGCATTGTAATATAAAATTAAAACATTCAACTCACCATAATGCAGAATCAGTGGGACCCCTGAGCGTGTCACCTGTCACGTCACCTGCCACCAGCAGAGTCCGTCCTTGCATCAGATGACCCCAGCAGAGTCCCTCCTCACATCAGGTGCCCCCAGCAGAGTCCCTCCTTGCATCAGGTGCCCCCAGCAGAGTCCCTCCTTACATCAGTTGCCCCCAGCAGAGTCAGTCCTTACACCAGTGTCCCCAGCCTCAGTCCTTACATCAGTGTCCCAGGCAAAGCCATAGTTACCCCCCCTGTACATAGTTACCCCCCCTGTTCATAGTTACCCCTCTCCCCCTAGTTAACCCCTGTACATAGTTACCCCCCCTGTACATAGTTACCCCCCGTGCATAGTTACCCCCCCTGTGCATAGTTACCCCCCCTGTACATAGTTACCCCCACCTGTACATAGTTACCCCCCTGTACATAGTAACCCCCCTGTACATAGTTAATAACCTCCCCCTGTACATTACAGTTACATCGCTGCTGGCCTGGGCTTTACACCGAGAGGGACAAGAGCAGAGCAAACTCCACGAGCAGCGCCGTGTGTTCAGTAGAGAGGGGAGGGGTCAATCCGTGCAGCTAACCCCGGCTTCAGAATTATGAAGAGAGAAACAGATTCATTGGCTGCACGGATCAAGCCCTCTCCCCTCTCCACTGAACACAAGAGGAACGATCTAGCGGCGGCGCCGGTGGCGGCCATTTTGTTGGAGCCAGCTGCTGCAGAGCCAAACATTCCCGATTTCCCTGGACAAAAAAGAGTAGCAGTGGGTGTGACCATCTGTGCTCTAGTTCTTAGGCGCCTCCCCTGCTTCCAGGGAGAAGATTCTGGAAGAGGGGCTGGGATTAGAATTGGAGTGGCAGGCAGCTTGTGTGGGAGCCCTGACCAATCCCCATCTGGTATTGGCGGGGGGCGGGCCTCCTATATAAGCTGAGGTGATATGCCACTGGGGGGGAGAAGTCGGCCTCTACACGGTTATTGGCATTGTCTTTGTCACCACACGGTCGGTGATAAAGAACTCCTGGAGCAGAGGGGCAGGTGAAGCTGTCGGAACGCATGGTCCGGTCAAGTTCCTCATTAAGGACTCAGAGCTGGAAGGTCGGTGAGTGTTACCACAGTGGAGGGCTGGAGGTGCCGGGAAGTCTGTGAGGGAACTTTGCTTTCACACGGTCATTAGCAAAGTCTTCATCAAACACACGGTGGATGATGGGGAGTCCTGGATCAGAGAAGAGACTGTGGGGATCTGTGTCCAATCGATGTGGCCAGAGGGCACAGGATTTGCAAGTTGGGCTGGCGGGGAACAGCAGTCCACCACCTAGAGTAATGCTTTTAAACTACTGGGCCTCCGGGGAGAGGTTCTGCAGGCCTCAGGCCTAGTAGCAGCGAGCAACCAGAGCCGGTTTAAGGACTTGTTTAGAGTGAGCCTTTATTCCCTAAAAGAAGATGTGACATACTTTGATTCAGTAACTGTAAGTTTGTGCAGGAGGAGACCAGTGGGTGTAAGCGGAAACACGGTTGTGCAGGAGGAGAGTTATAAGAAGAGATAATCTGCGGAGGTTGAGCAGAGGAGTAGTGACAGTCTGCATGGAGATGCAGGAGGAGATTTGTTCAGCGTTAATGCACATCCAATCTTCTGGCTCTAATTATGTGCTTAAATCTTAAATATGATGGCAATGATAAATCCTATGGGCATCCCATATTCCAAATCCCTATCCAAGTTGTACCCCCCCCCCCCCCCAATAAAATAACAAAAACAAAACCAGCAAAAGACAGTTCCTTGTCTCAGGAAGTGATGTATGAAGTTTGGCGGTGGGGTGATTTGGTGGATCGTCTGTTACTAGCTGAAACATCATGGCTACAGTAATATAGTGTATATGAAATTTGACAAACCCAAACTTGGTGGCTAATCCCATTGAAGGGGGGGGGGGGGGGTGAATCCTGATAATAAATACATTTTTTGGACTAATGGACAAACTACTGTCAAATAGGAATATGAGAAGATTCTCCCTGCCATGGGGAACATGCACTAATACAAAAAAAAACAAAAAACAATCGCACAGGGGAAACAGATCCATGCGTCCGCCCCCCTAATTTACATGCAGGGCGCCAAGCGCATGGATTCCAATGGGTTTTTTTTTTTTTTTGAAGCACGTGCTAAGACCCAGGGGCTCTAAGAGGCTTCAAAAAAGGGTGGGCTCAGGGCGCAGAGTCCACCCAGTTGTATGACAATAGCAAATGAATATTTGCTATTGTCACACTGATTCTCCTCCCAGCCAATCAGAAAGTAGGTCGTGAGACCAGTTTCCCGGTTGGCCGAAAGGAGAAGCAATCCGATTGGCCTAGGAGAAGGAGGAGGGAGGAGACGCACAGCCGCTGTGCTGCCGAGGACCGACCGACCCACCAGTCGCCAAATCCGATCCTCCGACCCCTTCACGCTGAGTGCTGTCAGCTCCTCCATGGATCGCCCCTGTGTCAGCGCACACCTTTCCGACATCGATCCCCTCCCGCCGCTGACCTCATCAAGTTGGCATCCCTGGCAGCACACGGTAAGAGAGCCGTCGACGGGGGGGGGGGGTGTTGGCATGGTGGTGAGCTGGAGCAATGGGGGGGTGTTCCATGGTCAGGTCCCGTCTGTCTGCCCCCCTGACTGATGGACAGCCGCCACTGCTGCACAGGCAAGGGGGCGGGTCCATGACAGCCTGGGCTCAGAGGAAGTGGATTGAATGAACCGAGCCGCCATCATTGCTGGCAATTCCTGGGTTGGCAGAGGGCGCCCATGAGTCGCTCATTATCACACATGGAGTTTTTTCTTAGAAGAGCTTCTTCTTTATTCTTTAATAGTGAGAAGTAAATGATCCAAATTATGAAGTGTGTGCTGTCAGCATGGTATAGCTTTGGGCCCCGGTGCTCCTTCTAGTCCTGGTTCCCGGAGAGCTCTTTTCCCATCTGTGACCAGCTAATTATTATCTTTTGGATAACATTGGCAGGGGACTAATTGATTTCCCTTGTTTCCTGTAGATGCATTTGGTGGTGTAAGAAAAAAAAATGACAATGAACCGGCATCATAAGTGCAATGCGTAATGCAGACCTCGTGAAGCGAATAAATGATACACTTGTTTAGAAGAACGAATGAAACTTAAAATTGCTCTTCAGGCTCACATTATAAACATTCTGTAATGAAATGCAAAGTTTGATCATTAATTATAACTATCACCCCAAGTCATTCATTACAGACTTAATTCCAACGAAGATTACACAGTAGAAACCGTGGAATTAAAGTACCACTAGACATACATGACAGGCGGGTTCCTATAGAAGAGCGCTTAAAGGCATTCTTATATTTTTAGTGTTTAGGTTTGAAAAAAATGTTTAGAATATTTTAATTTAATTTAAACGAGATAAAATGTTGCATAGGAATGGTGCAGTGTACAGCCCGTTCATTGCAATAGGAGGCTGTACACCTTTGGGTCCATAATTTACATTCCATGCATGCTGTATGCCCTCTTGTGGCCATGTGCATGAAGTTCTAGTATGCAAATACTGACTCCTCATAGGAAGTCAGGGACTGACCCCACCCTCACCCACCTCTCTTTCCTCATAAATGACTCATCGATCTGATGGGTTGATTCAGTGGCGGCTGGTGCTCAAAATTTTTTGGGGGGGCGCAAACAAACTGAAAAAACACCATCAATTGCCGCCACTGTGCCCATCAAACACAGCCACTGTGCCATCAAATGCAGCCACTGCGCCCCATAAAATGCTGGCACTGTGCCATCAAACGCAGCCACTGTGCCATCAAACACAGCCACTGTGCCCATCAAATGCAGCCACTGTGCCCCATAAAATGCTGCCACTGTGCCATCAAACGCAGTTACTGTGCCATCAAATGCAGCCACTGTGCCCCATAAAATGCAGCCACTGTGCCATTCAATTGCCACCACTGTGCCCATCAATTGCTCCCACTGTGTCCATCAATTGCTCCCACTGTGTCCATCAATTGCCGCCACTGTGCTCATCAATCGCAGCCACTGTGCCCATCAATTGCCGCCACTGTGCCATCAAACACAGTCACTGTGCCATCAAACGCAGCCACTGTGCCCCATAAAATGCAGCAAATGTGCCCATCAATTGCCACCACTGTGCCATCAAACGCAGCCACTGTGCCCCATAAAATGAAGCCACTGTGCCCATCAATTGCTGCCACTGTGCCATCAAACGCAGCTACTGTGCCATCAAATGCAGCCACTGGGCCTCATCAAATGTAGCCACTGTGCCATTCAATTGCCGCCACTGTGCCCATCAATGGCTCCCACTGTGCCCATCAATTGCTCCCACTGTGCCCATCAATTGCCGCCACTGTGCTCATCAATTGCCGCCACTGTGCCCATCAATTGCTCCCATTGTGCCCCATCAAACGCAGCCACTGTGCCATATCAAAAGCTGCCAGTGTGCCCCCCCGCCAGCCCGTCGGCTGCACTTACCTGTCTCGGTGGGACAGCTCCTCGATGTCTTCTCCCGTCCTCTCTTCCCGTCCTCTGCTATGATTGGATGCCTGGCGTCCAATCACAGCGCCTGTCGTTTCAGCCAACCAGGTGACGAGCACCTGATTGGCGGAGAGGCGGTTTAGTGTTAGGAAAGTGAATATTCACTTGCTTTTCTAACACAGCTGAGTGACCTGTGAGCGCCCAGCATGGTGCTCGCAGGTCATCTTATTTATCGCCTATTAGAGCCTATGGCTCTAATCAGGTGCTTCAAAACCAACACCCCCCCCACCCCCCCCCCCCCCCCGCTGCTGTAATTCAGGCGCCCTGCCCCCGAAAAGGGGCCAGGCGCCTGAATAGGGCAGTGCATGAATCTATCTATTGGTGCTAGAGGGGGTAGCAGGAGAGAGGTGGTGGCACCCGTGCGCCCTTATGGACGCACCGCCACTGGGTTGATTTACTGGCTAAGGCCGGCCATACACGGAGCAAATTTCTTTCCTGCAAACACAGGTTGCAGGAAAGAAATTTGCTTGATTCCCCCATCAACACAGGCACTGTTGATGCAGGAATCCCTCCTGTCGGGCCATTGTCTTCTCCGGGAAGGGGGGCAGGTGGGGGAAGCTGTCCCCTCCGGTAGAAGACATCAATTATCTCTAGTGGCTATTGCAGCCGTTAGTAATAATCACAAGAGAATCTGGCAGGCTGGTTGTACCCAAGTTGATCGATGTCGATCAACTTGGTATATTCACCCTGACCATTAACCGTTTGAATCTCGGCCGGTTCCTGCTGAACCGGCCGAGATTCAAACCGTGTATGGCCGGCCTTATCATGAGGCATGGGAGAGGACGGGGCAAGGGGCAACCAACAGGGGCTCTGGGTTTTAAGGCTTCTTGGGGGTGCTGGGCGGTAAGTAAGAACATTTGCAGGTACTATTGGGTATCTATACTGATATTCTGATGGGGCAAGGTCAGCCTTTTGCTGCCAGAGCTGTTTTTTGTGTTTTTTTTGCACACGTCATTTTAGGCCTGAAGATTAATTAAAACCCTCAAACATTATATTTTGTGAAAGCAGAGACCCTGCAAAATACAATAGTGGTGGCTCCAAATTTTTTGTCTCACGATATTACGCTAACAGTTCATGAAGGGAAAATTTTCAGTGAAAATTAAACTAAATTAAAGAGGTTGTAAACTCTCGTTTTTTTCTTTAAATAAAAATAACAAACATGCCTATACTTACCTGCTTTGTGCAATCATTTTTCACAGAGCAGCCCCGATCCTCTTCTAGGGTGCCCCGCTGGCACTCCAGGCACCTCCTCTTCATCGGGTGCCCCCTGGGGGAACCAATGTGGGCTTGCTCCCGAGTCCCCCTGTTCATTGACACAGAAAGCGGGACTTGACCCTGCCCCCCCTCCCCCCGCTCTTGTGTCACTGGATTAGATTGACAGCAGCGAGAGCCAATGGCTTGTGCTGCTATTAATATGAGGATAGAGACAGTGGCTGGAGCCGCTGCGCTCATGCACATCGCTGGATCGGGCTCAGGTAAGAAAAAGGGGGGGGGGAGCTGCAGCACAGAAGGTTTTTCACCTTAATGTGTACAATGCATTAAGGTGAAAAATCTTGAGGCTTTACAACCACTTTGAATTTAGGACACACAGACACATTGGGGGGAGGATTTACTAAAACCTGAGCACACAGAATCTGGTGCAGCTGTGCCTAGTAACCAATCAGCTTCTTGGTTTTAGCCCACGTTCACAACGGGCCGTTTTGACATGAGATTTGACATGGCAAATCGCCGGCTATTGCCGGTAACGGCACCGTCCGAATCCCAAAAGTAGTTCCTGTAATACTTTTGGCGGCTTCGGGGGCGATTTGAATAGACCCGCACAGATGTCTGTCAAATTGCCCCCGAAAAGGGACTGCATTGCCAGTTTGAAATCGTGCTGACCTCACACGATTTCAAACCCGCCCTCAACGTGAACCTGGGCTGACTATCAGAGCTTAATTGAACAAGCTGAAGTTAGAAGCTAATTGGTTACTATGCTCAGCTGCAGCAGATCCTGCGTTCTCCGGTTTTAAAAAAATACCCACAATGTCTTACCGAATTATTTGTAAAATAAAAAAAAAACAGATAGCATTGAGTACATAGATACCAAACAAGTCAAGCCTTAAAATTGTGTGCGTACGTGACACAACAACAAGCTTTGGTACACATGCATTTCCAAAGACAATGCTTTTAAACCCCTATGGGTCTTTAGTTTAGATTTAACCATGAATAGTGGCCCTAGAATTATTGTTCACACTTCAGCTATGGTGGACTTCAGATTCTTCCCTGGGCACAGCAGCCAGGGAAAGTGACAGCCTAACCCAGACGTAATGCATGCCACTTCCGTGTTCATTCTAGCTATAGGGGATCAGAGAACGGATGTTCGCTGGTCTTCCTCTCCTCTACCCAGCGGCACCCATCATGAGGGTCTCGGGCCTGCAGGTTAGATAGTGGAGCCTGGGAAACATAGTGGAGGGGTTGTCAGATTCACGCACACTCCCAGCTGCTGCTTCTGATGTCGGTGATTGCAAAAGTGTTAAAAAGTTAAAGTGTTTGTTACCCCCAACACTTCATATTCCTGATGTGTGCCTGCTGAACCATGTACTTGTATAAGAAAGTATTCCGTTCTCTTTGCATTGCTTCCTTTATTTGCACTCCCTGGTGATCCTGTTAGTCCCCTTGCTTTCCTAATAAAAATTGACCACACTAAGCAGAGGCGCACGCAGTGGTCAGTTCCTTAGCTATGCTGGGAACTCAGTGTGCTCTCCTCTAATGATCAGACTTGTCCTGACACGCCCCCCACTGCACAGCCATTCACTGGGAAACTCAGTGTGCTGCTGCTGCTTCCCCTCCCCAGCTCTTATGCAGCTGAGAACAGAGGGAATGTGATCACTTATAAAAAAAAAAGGGAAAAAAGGTATTGATAATGCTTTTTTATATCTATACAAAAATGTTTTCCCTTTTATTTATATTTTAAACGGAATGGGTTATTTTACAATGTGATAGGTTACACTCACTTTAGCTCCACCAAGAACTAATATTCCATATTTATGTGCATATCTGACGCACATCCTAGCTTTTCTGATCTTTTCGGTTTGCCATTTCCAAATATCTCTCTCAACGTTTACAGCTATTCCCAGCTCCGCCTCTATTATAATGACAAATGAAGGTGTCACACTCCCTTGATGGATTATCCACAACATAGAATACAGATAGGCTATGTATGACTTTGAGAAAAAAGGAGCAGAGACTGCTGTGCTAATGGAATCTGTAAGATACAGTGTCTTGAAAAAGTATTCATACCCCTTGAAATTTTCCACATTTTGTCATGTTACAGCCAAAAACGTAAATGTATTTTATTGGGATTTTATGTGATAGACCAACACAAAGTGGCACATAATTGGGAAGTGGAAGGAAAATGATAAATGGTTTTCAAATGTTTTTTTACAAATAAATATCTGAAAAGTGTGGCGTGCATTTGTATTCAGCCCCTTTTACTCTGATAACCCCAACTAAAATCTAGTGGAAACAATTGCCTTTAGAAGTCACCTAATTAGTAAATAGAGTCCACCTGTGTGTAATTTAATCTCTGTATAAATACAGTTGTTCTGTGAAGCCCTCAGAGGTTTGTTAGAGAACCTTAGTGAACAAACAGCACCATGAAGGCCAAGGAACATACCAGACAGGTCAGGGATAAAGTTGTGAAGAAGTTAGAAGCAGGGTTAGATTATTTAAAAAAATATCCCAAGCTTTGAACATCTCATGGAGCACTGTTCAATCCATCATCAGAAAATGGAAAGAGTATGGATCAACTACAAACCTACCAAGACATGGCCGTCCAACTAAACTGACAGGCCGGGCAAGGAGATCATTCATCAGAGAAGCAACCAAGAGGTCCATGGTAACTCTGGAGGAGCTGCAGAGATCCACAGATCAGGTGGGAGAATCTGTCCACAGGACAACTATTAGTCGTGCACTCCACAAATCTGACCTTTATGGAAGAGTGGCAAGAAGAAAGATATTGTAGAAAGAAAGAGACATCCCCAAAAATACTTGCACCTGTAATTGAAGAGAAAGGTTGTTCTATAAAGAATTGACTCAGGGGGGCTGAATACAAACGCACGCCATACTTTTCAAATATTTATTTGTAAAAAAAGGTGAAAATCATTTTCATTTTTGTGTTGGCCCGGAGGGGTGGAGGAATCAGATAAGCGGAAGTTCCACTTTTGGGTGGAACTCCACTTTAAAATGAATATATCCTAAACGTGCACAGGATTTACTACTACTTTCAGTTGCTTCCTGGTTTCTGGCCTTGGCCAAAATGATATCATACATCCCATTGTCTTCATGGGCATTTTTTTTTCTTTCATTTAGAAGGGGGGAGGGGCTTTCTCAGCTAGTCACACCTTCCTGCCTGAAGTAAGACCCCTTTCACACTGGGGCCGATGTTTAAGTGGCTCCTTTCCGACGTTTTTAACTCCAAAGAAGGGGTTAAAAACACCCGTGTTGCAGTGCTTCCGAATCGCTTTTTAGGCAATGAACATTGCAATGGACAGGGGCGTTTTGAGAGCGCTGTATACAGCACTCCCAACCCACCCCAAAGATGCTGCTTGCAGGACTTTTCCGAACGTCCCGCAAGTGCACCGCCTGGGTGTGAAAGCACCCATTGCAGAGAACGGGAGGCAGTTTTCAGGTGCTATTTCTAGCTCTAAAACACCTGAAGACTGCCTCAGTGTGAAAGGTGTCCAGGAGCAGATGGATTTCAGGAAGTAAATGCTACATGAATCATCTGCCCTTAATCAAGATGGCCACTACTAGAAATGCTAGGAGGTGTTTTTCCTCTTATCTGTCCGCTTATCTCCTACTCTATTAGCTTTTAGACGACCCCTGAAAACCCTCCTCTTCAGAGAAGCCTACCCTACCCACATCTAACAACAACTATTTTTTTTATTTTCTCCATCAGCTCACCCTATGGTTGCCACCTCATCCCTTTAAACCCGAAAACATATTAATTACACAGGTTCTATGGCTGATTAAGGTGGTAATTAAACTCACATGGTGCCTTACCTGCATTTCATTAGCCTCAGAGCCTGTGTAATTCATATGTGTTCGGGTTTAAAGGGATGAGGTGGCAACTCTAGCTCACCCCCCATAGTTATTACCTTTTGTTTCCACTTGACCCTCCCTTCTAGATTGTAAGCTCTAACGAGCAGGGCCCTCTGATCCCTCCTGTATTGATTTGTATTGTAAGTGTACTGTCTGCCCTCATGTTGTAAAGCGCTGCGCAAACTGTTGGCGCTATATAAATCCTTTAAAAAAATAATAATAATACATGAATCATCCGCCCTTAATCAAGATGGCTGCGACTAGAAATGCTAGGAGGTGTTTCTCAACAAAATAAAGGATGCAGACATGGATGGATGGGAGAGTTTGCTTTGAATAATAAAAATGACTTAAATAGCGTTTTCAGTTTGTGGTGCTCAGTTACAGTTAGACACCACCTTAGGGGAATAGTAGGAGGAAGTAACACTAGACCTTGACTGTCTATTTATACCCTGCTTCACCTGCATGTGTGAACAAGCCCTTAGGCCCCATTCACACTAGCGCGTTTTTTGATGCATTTTGCATTTTGCAGAAATGCACGGGAATTTTTTAACATGGGTTCCTATGGAACATGTTCACATCAATGCTTTTTTGTATCTCTGCGTTTTTGGAAAGGGTCGGGGACTTTTTTTCATGCAAAAAGCAGTGTTTTGCATGTAATGGTTTTCAATGGACAAGCATCAAAAACGCAAGTGCAGCGTTTTTGCAGCGTTTTTGATGCGTTTTTGGTGCGTTTTTGGTGCGTTTTTGCCGTTTTTTTTTTTTTTTTTTGTAATTTTTTTGTAAGACTGTAAAAAAAAAATGAAAAAAAAAAACGCAAAACTCAAATCGCGGCAAAAACGCGGCAAAAACGCGGCTCAAAAACGTGGCAAGCATGAAAAAAAAACCTCCAAAAACGCTCAAAAGCAACATGCATAGGTGTGAATCGAGCCTTAGAGAGTATGCAGGTGGAATCTGTCTTATTTAAACCTCAGATATCTAGGGTCTGGTATTTTTTGTAATGCTATTCTAATAAACATTGTATTTTTATTCTAACGTTACATATACTCTTTATATCCTTTGGGTTTCGCAAAGTCCCCCTTCCCCCTTTTTCTCCCCTCTGTGGGTTTTAGCATTTAATATAGGGACTGATACCAAGGTGGATTGGAACACAGGAACACAATTGTTGCATTGGTATTTTCTTTGCTACTGACGTGTGTGGTGTCATTATGCCAGGATCAATAGAGCTCTCTAAAGTCCTCAGAAAGAAGGTTGGGAGTGCCAATGAGTCTGCCAAGTGATTTACAGATTGCCAAAGAATTTGAAATCAATGATTCCACTGTAAGGAATATAATCAACAGGTGGCATTTTAAATGAGTGCTAATTTGTCCAGGGTAGGTGAACCCAGCAAATTTAGCCAACCGTTTTATCCCCAAAGTAGTCTCTAAGAACCCCAAAATGTTATCACATTATCTGCAGGTAACTCTCGCAACAGTTAACCTTAGTACACAAAGGGCGACACCGGCCAGTTCAATAAAAACCGTTCGACATTTGGCCCGTGTGTATGGTAGTCGGTCCGACAGAAGGTGGCCGCTTGGCTGAGCATGCTGAAAAACCAGCAGCAGAGAGCATTGACCGGAGTGTTCTGGCGGGGGGCTGTCCACCTGTCAGAGCAAAAAGAAACTAGTGGTATGTACTAAGCTTGAACGTGAGACCTGGAGGAGAAAATGGACGGAGGGGCTGCGTGACTATGAGAGGAACAGGGTGAGGGAACGGTCAGCTAGGTCAGTGTGTTTGGTGGGGTGTAGCCCTTACCTGACTGGAGGCAGAGGTTGAAGGGGCAGGGTCCAGATGAGAGGGTCTTTGCGGTAAGGTAGTTCTTTCACATTCCAAGGAGTCAGGAGAAGTGGCAACTTCCCACCCGCCTGTCCTGGTGTTAGGGGTTATTGCAGTGGATACGTAGTGGTGGTGTTTTTTGTGTCTCAAGTTTTGATCGAGTTTATACCAAAAAAAAAAAAATGTGTGTGTGTATATATATATATATATATATATGTATGTATATGTATATGTATATGTATATATATATATATATATATATATATATATATATATATATATATATATATATATATATATATATATATATTTATAATAATAATAATAATCTACTAAATGGTTGGCGGGTCAAGGGGTCTTTGAGGGATCAGTAATTACATGGTTACAAAAGTGTGGGCTCATCTAAGGTATTGCGGTTCCACTTGGTTAGCGCTGGTTCTGCCAGGAGCGAGGTCCCCTGGGGGAGGGGAATATGGAAGCATGTGTGATGTTGGAATGTCTTCGAGCTTGTTGGGACACGGCTGAGGACATGGACGATTCCAGTTAAAATTGTGCCTTAAGGACACCCAAAGACCTCTTGTTGTTGGGGATTACATTGTTGAGTTTGCACTTATTGGTATGTTTTAATGTTATGTTATTTTATTCTTTGGTTAATAAAATTGGCTGCTGTGGCCATATAAAACCCATGTCACTCAGTCCGCGTCTTTATTCTATATTTGTAAGGACCTAGGTTGACGAATCCTTTAGTCATTTCAAAATGTATATGTTTGCAATCAGAATAAGACTGCACCAATTTAACCTGGGTGAGAGGTGTGCTAGTAAAACACCTTTGATACCAAAAAAGAACATTAGAGCAAAATTACAATTTGTTATTAAACACATAGACAAAGACCTGGCCTTCTGGAGCAATGCGCTGAGGACTGATCTGAAGCACCCTAGCAAATCCACCAAAGAATGGCTCAAAAGTAGAGATGAAGGGTTGTAGACTGGCCTAGTCCAAGCCCTAATTTAAATCCTGTTGACATGTTGTGGGGAGATTTGTAGCCTCTCTGACGGTATTCCTGAGTGTGGCTCGGGGTTAAATTTCAGTCCCATTAGCGGTAACCCCTAGTCACACTCGGGATTACATTGCAGGATCCAGGTGAGGTGTTACTTACCTTGTCCCGAGGATCCTGCGATGTCCCCCGCTGTATCTGCGGGCTCTGTCTCTTCCGAAGCCTCTCCGTGCCAGGTTCCGTTCCCTGCGACCGTCGCAACGCACGGGGCGGAGCCTGGCGGCAAATTTTAAAAAAATGTACAAACCATAACACATACAGTACTGTAATCTTACAGATTACAGTACTGTATGAAATCATTTCACATCCCTTTTGTCCCCAATGCTTTGGCCCATGCCCTGCATGCAGTTTTATATGATATATACTGTTCTTTCTGCCTGGAAACTGGAGATTGTCCATAGCAACCAAAAGGTGTCCCTTTATGTCAAAAGTGGCTTTAGACCAGCTAGAAAACAGCGATAGTAAATTAGAACACTTGCAGAATTTAGCGATAGTGAATCGTGGGGAAATTTATTTTATTATTATTATTATATTATTATTTTTTTTTAATTACTTATATTTATTTATTATATTATAATTTATGTTTTTGTGTTTCAAACTTCATCATACCCGGGATATCTACTAGACTCTTGTTTGGACAGATTTAAGTGTGTTATTGTTAAGAATTACAGACCTACAATATAAAACGCCAAATTTCCATGCAAAATAATTGTACCGCTTTCAGCACCTAAAATCCAAAATAATCATACCGCCAGGGAGGTTAAACAGGCAAGTCATGGAAGGAAACCCACTAACATCTTGAAACTGGAGGAATTTTGCACGGAGGAGTGGTTAATGTCAGAGACTGGTGGGCAGCAATGCAAAATTCCTACAAGAAGTATTTTCTACTAAAGAGGCAATAACAGCTTCTGAAGCCAATGGTGTCTATTAATATTTTGGTTGAATAAATGATTGAAACGGTAAATCCTCTATGTGTTTTATTCACGTATATTTCCTCTATCTATAGGCAGTTTCTTCATAAGGAACTATAGTTTGCCCTTCAAAGTCAACAATTTCTATTTGTTGAACTTACTTTTTCATAAGACCACAGCTGTTAGAGAAACTCACAGGTGTGGACAAGCTCCACTGAAAATAATGGTAAATCTGTTGTTGTGCATTGTTGTGCACTAGACAACATGCATAAAATCCAACAGGTGTGAACAAGGAGAAGATCGATGAAGGTGTGCATCAAAATCTCCAATATGGCTGTATGGAAACGCAGAGTGTGAAACTAGCCTAAAGCACTACAGACCTTCTATTGATTTAAGGGTCAGTTAAGTCTGGTGCAGCTCTTCTCAACCAGTGTTAACCGCTAGAATTTGGGGGTTCCTCCAGAGGTTGCCAGGGGCTCCTTAAGGAGAAAGCAGTGGCAGGTTGATCTTCTGTCTACACTGACCACCAATGTAAGAGATCACTCCTCAAATCTCCATTGGCCACCAATGTAAGGGATTACTTCTCCACTGGCCACCAATGTAAGGGATCACTTCTAAACTGGCCACCAATGTAAGGGATCAGTTCTCCGCTTACCACCAGTGTAAGGGATCACTTCTCCACTGGCCAGCAATGTAAGGGATCACTTCACCACTGACCACCAATGTAGGGGGCCAGTTCTCCACTGGCCAGCAATGTAAGGGATCAGTTCTCCATTGGCCACCAATGTAAGGGGTCACGTCTTCACTGACCACCAAAGTAAGGTGTAACTTCTTTACTGACCACCAATGTAAGCGATCACTTTTTCACTGACCATTAATATAAGGTGTCATTTCTTCACTGACTACCATTGTCACTACAATTTTCATGGTCTGTGTTTCTTTCCCAGCTTTATTTTATATTGTAGGGAGATTTTTAATCAGGCAAATCATGGAAGGAAACCCACTAACATCTTGCAACTGAAGGAATTTCCTACAACCAACCGATCACACTAATTTACTCTGATCTGTAGGTCTAATCATTGTGGCGGGAGTTTTATGAGATCTGAACCCTATTTTAGGAGTTCCTCCATTGCAAGGCCTCATGTACACTGCTGCTGGTAAACAGACGTTTAGGAGCAGTTGGGCATTTTTTTTCAACTGCCCCTGAACTCTCCTCTATGTTATCTTATCAGTACATGTACACAGGGGAGTTTATGGTGGTTTCTAGGCAGTTGAATTTAGAAGCATTTTTTGGAAAGCAAAAAAAAGCGTTCAGGACGAATGTTCAGAGGCATTGGAAACACCAAATGCCTGTAACAGCTTGTAAACGCGTGTAAACGCGGTAACTCGCATTTAGCTGCGTTTCGTTTACAGGCATTTTTAATGGAGATACATTTTTGATGGGGACAGCGCTGGAACAAATAAGGGCTCAGGTAAGCATAAAGGGGGCTAAGGGGGTGATACTGATGCCTATTTTTTTTTTTACTTCAATGCAGAGAATATTTAGGCTTTTAAATCAGGAAATCCCTATACAGCCCACTTCCTGTTTCTTGTCTGGTCATTAGTCTAGGCTTATGACATCATGCACAGCTCTCTCTGTAGGGGGTGGGGGGATGAGTTATAAGAGGTTATGGTTAGGGTCACACTGCATTCCTGTGCACATGACATGCGATGTCTGTGCAGCGTGATTTCAGCCATACAAATTGTATGACTGAAATTGCATCAAACCGGTGCCGGACGCTTTTTTTCTCCTGCACCTGATTAGCATCGCATGAGTGTTCACACCCATGCAATGTGATTCTGGCAATCGCAGTGAATTTTGCCACCTGTTTCGGTGTGTCGTTAAGATAACATTGACACCCGCAGCAGATCGCATGAACGCGGTGCGATTGTTTAGAGTGCAATGTGGGGAAACGCAATGAATCTTGTGCATTTTCTGCACTGCATTAGTGTGAACTGAGACTTAAAGTGATTGTAAGGCTTCATCTTTTTTTTTTTTTAAATAACAAACATGTCATACTTACCTCCACTGTGCAGCTCATTTTCCACAGAGTGACCCCGATCCTCGACTTCTGGGGTCCCTTGGCGGCTCTCGTGGCTCCTCCTCTTCAGATAACCCCTAGGAGAAGCGCTCTCCCGGGGGGATTACCTTGCGGGTACGCTCCCGAGTCCAGCATTCAGTGTCCATAGAATGCCGGACTCGGTCCGCGTCATTGGATTCGATTGACAGCAGCTGGAGCCGATGGCTGCACTGCTATCAATCTATCCAATCAAGAGCCAGGACCCCGTGAAGAGAGGGAGAGCGCATCTCCGCTGAGTGAATGAAGGGGCTCAGGTAAGTAAACGGGGGGGGGGGGGGGGCGGGGCTGGTGGGCCGGTCACTGCCAGAAGTTTTTTCATCTTAATGCATACGATGCATTAAGGTGAAAAAAAATCACGAGGGTTTATAACCCCTTTAAGGCTCATACACACGATAAGTAAAATCGGAAGTTAACCTCTTGCTTACTGGGCACTTAAACCCCCTTCCTGCCCAGGCCAATTTTCAGCTTTCAGCGTTGTCACATTTTGAATGACAAATGCGCGGTCATGCTACACTGTACCCAAATGAAATTTTTATCATTTTTTCCCCACAAATAGAGTTTTCTTTTGGTGGTATTTAATCACCACTGGGTTTTTTATTTTTTGTTACAAAAACTAAAAAAAGACTGAAAATTTTGAAAACAGTTTTATATTTTGTTATAAAATTTTGCAAACAGGTAATTTTTCTCCTTCATTGCTGTACGCTGATGAGGTTGCACTGATGGACACTAATAGGTGGCACTGGTGGGCGCTGATGAGGCGGCACTGGTGGGCACTGATAGGCAGCACTGCTAGATGGCACTAATGATGAGGCACTGATGGGCACTGATTGGCAACACTGGTGGGCATTGATAGGTGGCACTGTTTGGTTGCACTGATATGCACTGGTGGGCACTGATTGGTGGTACTGATATGCACTGGTGGGCACTGGCAGGTGGCACTGGTCGGCACAGATGAGGTGGATGTGGCTCTTCCTCTTCGAGACCGATGTCCCTTTCACAGAAGCCGTTGATCAGCTTTTTTTTTCAGCGTGAGGAGAAAAAAAAAAGATTACCGATCTTCTGTTTACATCACGTGATCAGCTGTCATTGGCTGACAGCTGATCACGTGGTAAGGTCTCATTGACTCAGTGATCAAAGAGCACGCCGCGCGCGACCCACAGGGGGCACGCGCGGAGCGTGCAAAGGGGCAGGACGTCATATGACGGCACCCCGGCAATGTAGGTCTGCCCTGTAGCCATCATTTGGCTATAGCGTGGATGCGAGAAGGTTAAATTTCGTCCAACGAACGATCTGGCGATTTTTGGATCATTAGTATGGTGCTTTGAACAGCTGATTCTGAATTTTCGGACGACAAAAACTGAATGTACAGGCTATAAAATTTTAATCGTATGTGAACACGTCTGATTTTCGTTTAATTAGTACAAATTTCATCTGAAAAAAATCGTAAGAGCAAGACTACGCATGCTCGGAAATGAAAGAACACATGGAAAACAATTCAACACGTGACATCGCTTCTGAAGGTGGATTCTGTCGTATGAGAATATTTGTATGTTGAGTAACCTTTTTACTCTCGATATTAGACTAGCATGTAACAATAAATGGACGAACGTTCGTCCGAAAATCTGATCATGTGTACGAGGCTTTACAGGCAGGATCAGGACACGCCAGGCATATTTTTAAAGAAATTTGGCATTTTTAATGTAAGCATTTGAAAAATCACTGCTCCTGGCAATTTAGTGGTACATGTTCCCCATTCCTCCAACCCAACCCCCCCCCCCCCCCCCCCCCATGCTATTTTTGACACCCCCTTGCCTATTAGCTCAGAAAATGGACATTTTTAATTTGACAGATTTGCCTCTCATTGATTTCAATGGGCTTTGGATCCAGCCCAAACTTTTGAAGTTTTCCAAGCCCTGCTGGAACCAGCTTATTCCTAGTTCTCATATTACATTAGTTTGATACATCTAAAGAAGGTTCAACAGAGATTGTAAAATCAGATTGTACAGTATATGGGCAGGTTAAGGGACATTCTACACATATCTATCAATTCGATTGCAACATAGACTAACGGCCTGTACACACCAACAGAACGTGGTGTAGGAAACCACGTTCCCCACACTGCGTTCAAAATGCACTGCAGTTGCGATCTGCAATGGGTGCAGTGCTGGATTTATAAGGGGGCAAAAGTGGAAACTGCCCTTTTTTATACAAAGTAATATAAAAATAAAATAAAAGAAATGATGAAAAATAAGAAAAAAAATATATATATAAAATATATAATATTAAAAATGTACTTTGTTTTATTGCTTATATCTTAGGAAATAATATTCTGCTACCATCATCTGTAAAACTTTTTACTCTGGTATATTGTATCATTTTAAAAAAACACATTTCGCCATTTTAAGTGAACCACACATAAAGTGCTATGACTGTGTGTGTGCACGCATGACCTCAGAATTACGCTGTGTTAGTGGCAGCTGGTGCTCACACACCACCCTCCCCCCCATCACTCGATTGATCGCCCGCTCGATCGCCGGTTTGCTAACCCGTCGCCTGCCAGCCCCGCACTTACCCCATCCATGTCGCGGCTTCGGCGGCTTCCCCCCTGCATCTCCATCCCGCCCAATCGGGTCTCCTCCTGGCCAATCGGGTCTTAGGATACCCGCCCAATCGGGTTTCAGGACCCGCTTCCTGATTGGCCGGGAGGAGAAGCAGGAAGACTAACTCAATATTGTCACACCCTTTTTTAGAGCCAATTGGAGCCTCAGGCTCTAATCATGTGCTTCAAAAAAAAAAAAAACCCATTAAAATCCATGCGTCCGGCGCCCTGCATGGAGATAAGGGGACAAGTGCATGGATTAGGTAGACGACGCCCCTGCGCCCCATATGAGTGGCCGCCACTGCTTTGTGTCATGCATTTTAAAAGTGTATGACTGCCATTGAGAATGTAAACTATGAGGGGAGCCCCAGAACCTGAAGTGTCCCGTGCCCCCCAAGGTCTAAATCTGGCTCTGAACAGGTGTTAACTTATAGAGTGGCTCTAAAGGCAGGAGGTTTTTTTTTTATCTTAATGCATTTCATGCATTAAAGGAGTTGTAAAGACATAAGTTTTTTATATTAATGCAGTCTATGCATTAGGATATAAAACCTTCTGTGTGTAGCAGCCTCCCCAGCACCCCCTAATTACTTATCTGAGCCTCATCTCTCTCCAGCGATGTCCACGAGTGTTTTAGCCATCCGGGACTCTCCTCCTGGTTGGCTGAGACACAGCCGTGGCGCCATTGGCTCCCATGGCTGTCAATCAAAGTCAGTTAGCCAAACAGAAGAGAGAGGGGCGGGGCCGAGTCGGGGCTCTGTGTCTGAATGGACACATGGAGCTGTGACTCAGCTGGGGTGCCCCTCTTGCTGTGTTGGCCCTCCTCAGGAGGGAGGGGCCAGGAGCACAGAGGATGCACCCTGAGAAGAGGAGGATCCGGGCTGCTCAGTGCAAAACCAACTGGAAGGAGGAGGTAAGTATAACATGTTTTTTTTTTAACTTTACAATCACTTTGAGATTAAAAACCTTCTGTGTGCAGCTCCCCCCTTAGTCCCCCTAATACATACCTGAGCCCATCTTGATCTAGCGATGTTGGACAAGAGCCTCGGCTGTCCCTCCTCATTGGCTGAGACAGCAGTGGGCGGCATCGCCTCCCGCTGCTGTCAATCAAAGTCAGTGAGCCAAAGAGGAGAGAGAGGGAGCCACAAGCTGCTTGCTCTGGGGGCACTCGGCAGGAGGGAGGGACCAGGAGCACCAGTGAGTGCCCCGAGAAGAGGAGGATCTGGGCTGCTCTGTGCAAAACCACTACACAGAGCAGGCAAGTATAACAGGTTTATTATTCTTAAAAAAAAAACAGTTTAATATCACTTTTATGACACCCCAAACGCAGGTCGCAAATTAAGTGTGTTTGCCTGCACTAGATCGCATGGTACAGTAGTATCATGCAAACTTGTTGCTGTGCATTTTTCAAAGCAGTGCATACACTACTTTTAGTGCGGTGATTTCAGCCCATTCAAATGAATGACCTGAAATCGATCTGCACCCGCATTGCACATGAATCGCACTGAAATGCACTGAAACGCACTGCACTTTCCTGTGCGATTCATGGCCTTAAATTCATAAAACTATAACACCAGGATAAGGATACTTACGGATTATCAAAGGAATAAACCTACGTATACAGTGTATATTCGCCTCCATGCTGCAGCTTACCCACGCTGGCTCTAAGACTGAGAACTGAGCGATCACATGACCACTAAAGTGCCGCTGATCGCTCAGTTTTTTCGGTCTGCTCCTGAAGCAGCCGGCAGGGGAGGGGGCGGCACAGCTCGGCTCGCTCAGTCTTTCAGCTGTGTGTTTAAAGGTGGAGCCATCTGTCAATCAGGCTGCCCCGGGGACTCCGGGTCACAGGAGAACAAAAGTAAATGTATTCCCATGAAACTCAAGAGAAGTAAAGCCAAATAAAAGCTTTCACCGTACTGCCGTACTGCTATTTAAAAAAAAGTGACCGGTATTTTTAACTGTGCTGTATGAGATTTAAAAATGAAAGTCACATGGCTGCAAATAAGGCTTTGTGACTTGGGCCCCCTACATGACCAACTTTAGTCTTTATACACAAAAATGCCAAAAGGGGGCGTATGTGAGACCCCGCTTGCTATGATAAGCAGATGACAGCGACTCCCAACATTACCACTCCTAATTCTGTTTACTGGGGTCATATCGGTGAACATCGATTTGAGATCGGCTGCTGATCCTGTAAGCGTTGCTAGGAAGTAGACCGCAAAAATAGTTTCTGGAGTCACCGAAAAATTTTAACATAAATTATAATTAGTATTACCAAGCTGGTGCTCTCTCTGATGTTGCGGTCGTTTTTTTGTCAGTACCAAAAAGTTGTGGTGAGCACCCATACTAATTGTATAAATATTGCTGATACTGTAAATTAACCAACTCAATACAGGGCATCTGCACCCCCTTCCTGCCCAGGCCAATTTTCAGTTTTCAGCGCTGTCGCATTTTGAATGACAATTGCGCGGTAATGCAACACTGTAACCAAATGACATTTTTATCATTTGTTTTCCCACAAATAGAGGTTTCTTTTGGTGGTATTTGATCACTTCTTCGGTTTTTATTTCTTGCGCTCTAAACAAAAGAAGAGTGACAAGTTTGAAAAAAACACAATATTTTTTACTTTTTGCTATAATACATATCCCAATTTAAAAAAAAATAAAAACACTTTTTTCCCCGGTTTAGGCCGATATGTATTCTACATATTTTTGGTAAAAAGCGTACATTGATTGGTTTCCGCAAAAGTTATAGCGTCTACAAAATAGGGAATAGATTTATGGCATCTTTATTATATATATATATTTTTTTTTACTAGTAATGGCGGCGATCTGCGATTTTTAGCGTGACCGTGACATTGCGACGAACACATCGGACACTTTTGACACTATTTTGGGACCGTTCACATTTATACAGCGATCAGTTCTATAAAAATGCATTGATTACTGTATAAATGTCATTGGCAGGGAAGGGGTTAACACTAGGGAGCGATCAAGGGGTTAAATGTGTTACCTAGGGAGTGATTCTAACTGTAAGGGGAGGGGACTCACAAGGGGAGGAGACCGATCGATGTTCCTCTGTACTGGGAACACACGATCGTTCTCCTCTCCCCTGACAGGACATGGATCTGGGTGTTTACACACCCAGATCCACGTCCCGGCTCTGTTACCGGCAATCTCGGGTGCCCGGTGGACATCGCGGCCACCGGGCACGTGCACCGGCTCCCGAGTGGGCGCGCCCCCTAGATGGCCGGGAAGCCCAGGACGTCATATGACGCCCACCCAGGATGGGAGATCCCTCGTGGGGACATCATTTGACAATAGCCAGGATGCGAAGTGGTTAATCTACTTGATATTGATGCTAATGTCATCCCTTTTTGTAACTTAGACATTGATATAGATACATGTTGAGCTGCCCTGAAGAAGCAAAGAATTAGTCTGCGAAACGCGTTGGCTATCCACATATTCAAGCATCTGTTCAAGCTCTCTGGACTGAGTATCAGATGTGGTCAAATATGTATATGACCGAATGTAATTAATGCATACATTTTATATTATGTATATTTTGTAATAAATCTATATTGTATCAAATACCTTTGTGGTTGTGCTTACCTCAGTGACAGATAAACATATCTGTTAAAATCCCATCACCCTATGAGAGAGTGACACTTTCTATTTTTCTCCGTTTTATTTAAAAATGAAAGTCACACGGCTGCAAATAAGGCTTTGTGACTTGGGCCCCTCCTACATGACCACCTTTAGTCTTTATACACAAAAATGCCAAAAGGGGGCGTATGTGAGACCCCGCTTGCTATGATAAGCAGATGACAGCAACTCCCAACATGACCGCTCCTAATTCTGTTTACTGGGGTCATATCGGTGAACATCGATTTCAGATCGGCTGCTGATCCTGTAAGCATTGCTAGGAAGTAGGCCGCAAAAATAGTTTCTAGAGTCACCGAAAAACATAAATTATAATTAGTATCTTTTTCACATACTGGGGCGGGAGAGAGACGGGAAGGGTGCCGCTGCGCCTAGTGATTAACGATACGCCATCCAGGTCACCCTCGTACAATAAGAACATTAAAAATAGTTCACCCTCGTTTCACTCCAGCCTTTCCATCTGTTGTGTCGGCTCAGTTAACACTTCTGCCGGTGCTTTATTCCTCAAGTAACAGAACGAGGAACATAAAAGGAACATCTGTTTTAGTTATAATCCCGGGGACCTGTACAGCAAGGAGCAAGGAGGTAACTTGTTCTGGATACACAATGTAAGAATAGGTAGTGTGGATGACAGCAAGTCAAGTGGGGGGCATGGTGTATACATAGCTCCCAACTGTCCCTGATTTCGAGGGACTGTCCCTGATTTGGAGCAATGTCCCTCTGTCCCTCATTCCTCCTCATTTGTCCCTCATTTTGGTCTGATCTATACAGCTGTATTAAAAATGCACTTTTTGTCTATCAAAAAGTGTTTTCCAGTGCTAAACCTTTCATCTGATTTCTAAATTTCTGCATTTGTAAATTCCAAAAGCCAATATAAAGTAATAGTAGTGGTAAAAAAAAACACTTGTGGGTTTAACCAATCTTGTTTTTTTTGTACAATTCTCCTTTAAAGGGGCGTGGCAAAGGGTGTGTCCTATACCTACATACTTTTGCTGATAGGTGTCCCTCATTCCCATCTCAAAAAGTTGGGAGGTAAGGTGCTGTATGAGATTTAAAAATGAAAGTCACACGGCTGCAAATAAGGCTTTGTGAATTGGGCCCCCTACATGACCAACTTTAGTCTTTATACACAAAAATGCCATAGACCTTCCCTCACGGGGTACTGTACACCAGTCTGTGGGATCAGTAAAGTTTTACATTTTTTATGGCCAGGGTTAAAAGAAAGTGTTAGCGCTAAAGGTTTTTTTTTTTTAGAGTCTGCGGTACAGTGCGCAAGAACAAAATACCAAAGTGTACCAAAAAGTGAACACATAAAAGTGCACTAGGGTGTGTCAAATGGTCCCCTCCCAAAGAGGAAGGGGACCAACTGCCAGTAAATTTACGGACAGTTTGTAAGAATCGTCCAGTTTACAAACTGTCTGTAAATGTCTGTTAGGCCTCTTTCACACGGGGCAGATCAGTCATGATCCGCCCCGTGAACATCCGCTTGCTCAGCGGGGATAGCTCCGCCGATCCCCGCTGAGCAGGAAGATGACAGGTGCATCGCTGCACACTGTGCAGCGACGGACCTGTCAGAGCGCCGCTCTCCCCTATGGGGGGATCGGATGATGACGGTCCGTAGTGTCCGTCGTCATCCGATCCGATCCGAAAACGGAGGAAAAAGTAGGTTTTTCCTCCGTTACACTTTTCGGATCGGAGCGGGTCGGATGTCAGCGGACATGTCACCGCTGACATCCGACGCTCCATAGGGATGACTGTATGTCCGTTTTTCATCCGAAAACGGATGGATGAAAAACGGACATACGGATCATCCGTGTGAAAGAGGCCTTAAGGCATAGCTCCCAACTGTCCCTGATTTTGAGGAACTGTCCCTGATTTCAAGCAACTGTCCCTGATTTCGAGGAACTGTCCCTGATTTCAAGCAACTGTCCCTGATTTGGCGCAATGTCCCTCTGTCCCTCATTTCTCCTCATTTGTCCCTCGTTTTGGTCTGATCTATATAGATGTGTATAAAATGCACTTTTTATCTATCAAAAAGTGTTTTTCAGCACTAAACCTTTCATCTGATTCCTAAAGTGCTGCATTTGTAAATTCCAAAAAGCCAATATAAAGGAATAGTAGTGGTAAAAAAAAGCACTTGTGGGTTTAATCAATCTTGTTTTTTTTTACAATTCTCCTTTAAGGGGGCATGGCCAAGGGGTGTGTCCTATGCCTGCATACTTTTGCTGATAGGTGTCCCTCATTCCCATCTCAAAAAGTTGGGAGGTGTGGTTAAGGGCATCTGCTGCCCATAAAAAATATGGCTGCAGGTCGGCTTCAGAATTGTACATGTGCAGTTCTGAAGCTGGCCGAATGGTGTTCAGGCTCATGGCAGGCTTGTGCGGGTTCAGGGAAAGGCACAGTGATGTCATGGCACTTGGCGCCTTTTTCAAAATGCAAACGCAAAATCTAAATGCAAGGGGAGTGGGAGCAGCGCCACAGCCCAGGAGGGACTCTGAGGATTCGGAAGGAGAAAGAGAAAAGAATCAAAGCCTGCCCTCAGTGCCCTGCGCACGGCGACTGGCAATAACGGTTAGTCAGCTCCAGCCAGGCCAAACAGTCTGTGGGTGGGGGGTCACTGATGGGGGGGGGGTGAATACACTAAGGTAAAGGCGGACACCAATATAAAGGTTCCCCCTTATATCTGTAACCTCCCCCCCCATACCTTAGTGTATTCACTCTGCAAAAGGTGGTCTGTGGCCACCAGAGTCCCCCCTCCCTCTAGGGTTGCCACCTGTCCAGGATTCACCTGGACAGTCCGGGTTTTTAACCATGTGTCCGGGTTTCAGACTGCATGAAACCTGGACACATTTATTAACACTGAGCTGTGGCTAACTATCCCGGGCAGGAGGAACACTCTGCTAAAACCCCCTCCCCCCCCAGTCAGCGGGATCTCTGCCCCCTCCACAGAGTCGGGCGATCTGTTGATTCGTCACACAGAGCACTAATCAGAAATGGCCAGATCCTCTGGCCCCCTCCCCCTAAGGAGGGAGGTAATACCTCCATCCACCTAATTTGTGTGGGTAGAGGAATCTGTTTTTTTCATTCAATCCACAAATCATATGTATTGGAAGAGTTTTATTTATTTATTTTAATTATTGTGCTGAGGTTTATACATGTCTGGGAGAGACTTATATGTGGCACAGCATTGTAAGCATATTTTATGGGTACAGGAATGTTCGGGATTGGCTTGCAGAAAAGGTGGCAACTGTACCTTCCTCACATCAATGTTCCTGGCATTCTCCCATAAATCTTAAGAGTTCACTGCTAATCCCTTCATTGGCTTCCACTCACCCAACAAATTAAATTCAAAATACTAACAACAAAGTTATCCACAACTCTGCCTCCAGCTAGATCACTAATGTAGTCTCATAATACCAACCAAATCGTTCTCTTCGCTCCTCCCAGGACCTCCTGCTCTCTAGCTCCCTTGTCACCTCCTCCCAGGCTCCTCCAGGACTTTTCCTGAGCCTCTCCCATCCTTTGGAACTCCCCACTTACAAACAATTCCTCCAGGAGCAACCCAGGTCCAACTAATGGACCCAACATATGTTCATCATCGGCTGGACTTTTAGTGATTGGGCACCACCTTTAGTATTTATCCACATCAACGTTTTTTAGACTTATAAAAGGTTCTGACCCTTCCTCATTCTACTCCAAATTAGAAAAAAGTTTGAGATGGAGTTGGGCAATCATGTATAAAACTGCTTGCAGCAATAACAGTATATGTGTTATATATATCTTTTTTTTTTAATTTAGCTAAGCTCTAAAGCGGCACAAATTAATGGAGTTCTGTATTCATTCATTTATCATTAACCACTTAAAGACCGGGCCTCTTTTTCAGACTCAGTGTTTACTGGTTAAAAACAATTTTTTTTGCTAGAAAATTACTTAGAACCCCAAAACATTATACATTTTTTTTCTATTTGACATCAAAGAAATCCTGGACAGCCGCACTCCAAAAATATTTGCCTTTATTCAATAAAGTGTCATCCAAAATACAGGTCACAGCAGAGTGGAACAAATCTTACGCGTTTCGCACTACACAGAGTGCTTAGTCATAGCTATGACTAAGCACTCTGTGTAGTGCGAAACGCGTAGTACTTTTTGTCACACCGTATTTGTAACGAAATGCACAGTGGAGGTAAGTATAACATGTTTGTTATTTTTTTAAAAAAAAACAAAGCTTCACAAACACTTTAAAAAAAGAAAATCTGAACCTTAAAGTATTTTTAAACCCCATTCATGAAATCTGACATAGGCACATATATCTGTAGTGTTTACTTATTTCTCCCCAAAGCTCTAAGTCCCATGTCTTTCTGCTGCTCCGTTCCTCTGTTATAAGTATAATCACTTCTGACAAGTTATCCAACACAAGAGATAACAGCAGCTGAAAATTTGTGTCGGGGAGGGAGCTTAGAGATAGATAAACAGTGAACTGGTCTATTCACAGTTCAGCTTTGAATATTCCTTCGTTCCTCTGTCTATGTGGAGAGGGGGGTGTGTACCTTTCCTCCAATCAGATCTCACACAGTGTATGCCCAGAATCCACACCCACTGCTGAAACAGGAAGAAAATGTTCTAACAAGATGTGCACATTCTAAAGAGTGTAGAAAGCAGAAGACAGCAGATATACATGAAAAAACTTATGTAGGGAGATTTGTTTCATCTCTGTGTATCCTCTGAGGCTGTTCACTTCAGTGGTTATAGGGGAGGGTTTACATCCACTTTAACAAACGCTTTAAAGTGGTTGTAAACTTCAGACATGACATAGGAACAAAGCATATCCCGCTCTAGTGTGTTTTGACTCAATCCAGAGCGCTAAGTGTCATTGCTCTCTGCTGCATCGTTCCTTTGCTATCAGCATGAGTCACTTCTGACAAGGTTTCCTGACACCAAGAGAAAAAAGGTGACAGGGGAGGGAACTCCAGCAGATTGACAGCCTCAGTGTCATGTACCTGAGTGGAGACTGAAATGACGAGGTCAGCCTCTCTTGTATCTCCAGTCCAGGTCCCGCTGGAAGTGGAACAGAGGGAACCGAGGGCCAGGAGGAACACAAGTGCCTGCAGATGTAGACCCGGAGACTTGCGGCAGAGGATGCGATCTAGGACGAGCAGGAGAACTGTCAGATCAGGATGGGTAGTCTGGCACCAAGGATCAGCTGGGCTTAAAGAGGCACTCCGCTGGAACAGTGGTACTGGAACATTAGGTGGTGTAAGGTTCCTGGTAGACTTGCAGCAAGAGGTCGCAGCGGGTCGCAGGACCATGGTTGCAGACACTTGAAGAATGATAAGGAGGTACACCAGAGGAGCGGGGTCTCAAAGGTAGCCGAGTCCGGTAACAGGCGGGCAGTGAGGTACAAGGCAGCAGGCAGAAGCAAGGTCATAAGGATAGCCGGATCTGGTAACAGGCGGGCAGTGCAGTACAAAGCAGCAGGCAGAAGCAGAGTCCAATGGGAAGCCAGGATCAGAAACCGGTAGTCAGAGCAGGAACAGGATCCAGAAGCAGGGTCAAGGCAAGGCAGGTTCATCAACAGGTATCAAGCAGGATAATAGCAGGATTCAGATATCAGATAACAGCTGAAGACCAGTCAGCAACGGCCTGGGGTCAGAGTACTTCTTTAAATAGGCTGTCTGGCGCCAATTGGCGTTATGGGCGCGCTCCTGCGCATGCAGGCAGTCTGCAGCGCACGCGCATTGGTGCGCACAGGCATCTGTAGACGTCGGCGTGCGCGCACACCAAGCAGGAACTAATAGTTCTCTTAGACCCCTTTCACACTGGGGCGGTTTGCAGTCATTATTGCGCTAAAAATACCGCCTGCAAACCGACCCAAAACAGCCGCTGCTGTTTGTTCAGTGTGAAAGCCCGAGGGCTTGCACACTGAAGCGGTGCGCCGGCAGGAGAAGAAAAAAACTCCTGCAAGCCGCATCTTTGGAGCGGTGAAGGAGCGGTGTATTCACCGCTCCTAAACCGCTCCTGCCCATTGAGATCAATGGGGCAGCGCGGCTATACCGCGGCTATAGCCGCGCTATGTGAGCGGTTTTAACCCTTTTTCGGCCGCCAGCGGGGGTTAAAACCGCACCGCTAGCGGGCGAATACAGCCGCAAAAACGACGGTAAAACAGCGCTAAAAATAGCACTATTTTACCGCCGACGCCCCCACCGCCCCAGTATGAAAGGAGCCTTACACTCAGCTCTGTTCCTGTGAAAAGGGGGTGTGTCCCTTCCCTCCAATCAGCAGTCAGAGCTCTCCTCACTGTGCTCGGCACAGTGTAAATTCAGCTCTCCGCCCGCTATTTCTGACAGCTCAGAAAAGTTTTATAAATTCTAGACTTTGAAGGGATGTGTATAAGAGAAGACTGCAGATAAACAGGTACAACTTATGTAGGAGGATTTGTTTCATCTCTCTGTATCACCTGAGGCCGGTCAGTTCACTGGGTATATGTGAGGGTTTACAACTACTTTAAATGTGGATTACCTTAGTAATCTTACAGTAATCCTAAAAACAAAACTTGGGTAAATAGTTTTACAGTTTCCATATTCATTGGTGAATTTTGTGTTGTGCTTGGAGTTCTTTCATGTATTTTTGGCTATTCTTCTTTTTTTTTTTTTTTTTCTCCGAATGATATAACAAGACGACCTGTGTGCGATTTTCAGAGGAGGAATGATGGAGTCGTCTTGTGGCAGAGGTACAATGAGCCGTGTCTGGGAATGACGTAAGTAGCAACTCTCCAGTGGAAACTATTTCAGCTGATACAACCAGATTTCACAGACATGAACCAACAAATTGCATGTTACTAACTTACACTGCAGTCCCCGCCTAACCGCCGTCCAGAACTACATATTTATACTCATGGCCTCGTGGCAGCACATTGCAGGAAAACATATCTGATTACATGTGCTTTCATATGACAGATAGATCTGGAGCTCTCTAGGCAATCGTGAGATCATCTACCATGCCTTTATGTATGTATAGTAAAGTAAAACGCTGGATTTATTTTTATCCTGTACAAAGTACATCCCTGGGAACTCTCAGGAAT
Source organism: Aquarana catesbeiana (assembly GCF_042186555.1). Lineage (NCBI taxonomy): Eukaryota > Metazoa > Chordata > Amphibia > Anura > Ranidae > Aquarana > Aquarana catesbeiana. The sequence goes on along the minus strand of NC_133328.1, from coordinate 603,074,475 downwards.
GCCCCGCGACACCCGAGACAATTTTAGCCCTATTTGCAGAATGAATACTTAAAATAGAAGTAAAGGCAAACTTTTTTTTCCATCTTGAATAGAGTAAGGGAGGGTTATAACCCCTGCCTGTTTTTTTTTGTGTTGTTTTGTTTTTTGGGAGGAGATTTCCCTTCACTTCCTGTCCCATTGCCAAAACAGGAAGTGAAAGAAAATCCTTCCAAATAAGAGAATCCCATGTTGTCACCAGTGTTAATTTCGTCGACTAAAATGACTAAAACATTTTAGTCGACTAAATGAATATTATTTTAGTCGACTAAAATACGACTAGAACTAAAACAACTGAGATGCCTAAAATACGACTAAAACTAAAATGGCATTTTAGTCAAAAGACTAAAATGGGACTAAAACTAAAATGCCATTTTAGTCAAAAGACTAATGCCCTGTACACACGATCGGACATTGATCGGACATTCCGACAACAAAATCCATGGATTTTTTCCGACGGATGTTGGCTCAGACTTGTCTTGCATACACACGGTCGCACAAAGTTGTCGGAAAATCCAATCGTTCTGAACGCGGTGACGTAAAACACGTACGTCGGGACTATAAACGGGGCAGTAGCCAATAGCTTTCATGTCTCTATTTATTCTGAGCATGCGTGGCACTTTGCGTGTCGGAATTGTCCACACAAGGTCAGAATTTACGCAAACAGATTTTGTTGTCGGAAAAATTTATAGCCTGCTCTCAAACTTTGTGTGTCGGAAATTCTGATGAAAAACGCGCGATGGAGCCCACACACGATCGGAATTTCCGACAACAAGCTCCGACCGCGCATATTCCGTCAAAAAGTCCGACCGTGTGTACAAGGCATAAGACTAAAACTACATTGAAATTTGACTTCAAAATTAACATTGGTCTGTAGTGCATGTTCATACCTCAATGCCATAATAGATAACATTAGATTTTTCACTCCAGCAGTATATAATGAGTTTGGAAATTGTAGAGAAATGTTAACTAATGCATTACAATTTAATTACACCTATTAGATTTTAGACGACTAAAATGTACTGGAGATTTTAGTCGATAAATATGGCTAAAACTATAACAATTGCAGAAGACTAAAATGGGACTAAAACTAAAATGCCATTTTAGTCCTAAGACTAAGACTAAAACTAAATTGAAATTTGCTGCCAAAATTAACACTGTTTATCACCAGAACTAGTGACCCCATTGGAAGGTTTCCCCTTGCCTGGCCCTTTCAGTGTGAAAGTAGCCTTAAGCCTCGTACACACGATCGGATTTTCCGCAGACAAAGCCTCGGACTTTTATCCGAAGGGCGTTGGTCCAAAACTTGTTTTGCATACAAACAGCAAGCAATTGTTGGCCAACAAACACGAACGTAGTGACGTACTACGAGCTGATAAAGAGGAAGTTCAATTGTCTGGCGCCACCCTTGGGCTCCTTCTGCTAATTTCCTGTTAGTAGAAGTTTGGTGAGTGTTGATTCGCGCTTTTCATTTTGCACTTTTCAGTTCATTTCTGACCGGCCATTCGTCAACCAGACATGTTACGGAATCGGAGGAGATAACGTGTTATTTATTACTGGCCTTGGAGTTATTGCTTTGATTCAAGTCCAGTCCAGGAACAGGAGGAGGAGAAGTTCTTGGACCAAAAATTGGTTGCTTTATTAATCGTGACCAATTATGTCATATGCCTTTGCTGCGGGAGCTCCAGGAGAATAATCCGGATGATTTTCGGAATTATCTCTGGATGACGGACCCCTGCTTTCACCAACTCTTGGCATTGGTGACCCCCTATATTAAGAAGCAAGACACATGCATGAGGCTTTTATTTTATTTTTTAGGTTGAATAATAATGATTTGATTTGGTATATTTTCTATATTTTTGGATGCATAGAATACACTTTTTGGTTAAGTTCTATTGGCTGATATCATGTCTAATTTTATTTGTTTTCTTTTTTTAATGCACAATAAAATAAATTGTGGAGAATAATACTTGGCTATGTGTTTTACTTCAAATGATAGTTTGGGAGTAGGAAGTTACATTTAAAAAAATACAATGTAAAATTAACAAGGGACACCAACATAGTTGTATCTTTGATCTTAAAAACTACAGGATAATGGTGTTGTGGTAACTTGCCCAAATAAAAAAAAAGCATAATAATATTATTCTTGATATCACTAAATAAAAGCCTTTGAGAATACGTTTGGCAGAACTCCATCAGTATCACCAGCAAAGCAGCTTCATTATTATCCCATTAAAGAAGAAGAGAATTGTGCACTGCATTTGGAGATTTCATAATTTGCCACGTCACGAATGTTAATTCTCCATTACGAACGCTAGTTTACAAAAAAAATAAATAAATAAAAATGCAGGGCTTTTTTTCAGGGGCAACTTGGTGGAACTCAGTTTCTTTTTGCAGAAGTGAGAGCAGATACCCGGATTGGACAGATATCTGCTCCCCCCTCCCCCCTCCCCCCTGAAAGGTGCCAAATGTGGCACCGGAGGGGGGGAGGAATCCGACCCGCGGAAGTTCCATTTCTGGATGGAACTCCGCTTTAAGGTGAAATAAAAAATCTTTAGCCTTCAGAACCACTTTTGGGCTGGGTTCACACTATCTTTGCATGCGGCTCCCAGCAGGGGTCCTGTGCGCCCCCCATTCACCGTTTCAGGTCCGATTTCAAATTTTTGGCTGAATTCGGACCTGAAACTGACCAAAAGACGCACAGGACACCTGAGCAAATTCACACCGGAGCCGCAGCGGAGATATGTGAACCAGCGGAGAAAGCCGGTCAAAATCTCCTGTTATTGCGAATTGGATGCGGGGAACCCAGTCTTAAGCTGAGTTTTTGGCCGATATAAAAGACATAAATAAATGCAGCTCCTTAAAGCGGTGTTCCAGACAAAATGTTATTTTTTTTAAAAGTCAGCAGCTGCAAACACTGTAGCTGCTGACTTTTAATAAGGACACTTATTAGGCTGATCCATCCATCGGATCGGGTGCAGGCGCAGCCATTCCAACTAAGAGAAACCAGCAGTGGAGCCTTGCGGCTTGACTGCCGATTTCCGATTGCGCATACGCAAGTCCCGCGGCACTTTGTGACTGGCCAGCTTGTTTTCTGGGACACACACATGCCCCAGAAGACAACGGAGGGCTCGCCGCAGAAGAGGATGTGACTTCCTTGGCTGCGGCCCGGCTGGATCAGAAGTACTCTTAGTGCTTCCAAAAAAGGTAAGTTAGAAAGTAAAAATTTTTTTTTGAATTATGCAAAAGCGAGGGGTGGAGAGGTGGTCTTTCGTTTAAGACCACCTCTCAAAATTGGGTGGAACTCCGCTTTAACACCCCTTTCACACTGGAGCGTTTTGCAGGTGCTATAGCATTAAAAATAGCGCCAGCAAACCGCCCTAAAACACCTGCTCCATTCACTCCAGTGTGAAAGCCCTCGGGCGGTGCGCTGGTAGGACGTCAGGAAAAGTCCTGCCAGCAGCTTCTTTGGAGCGGTGAACTCATTGCTCCTCCACCGCTGCTCCCCATTAAAATCAATGGGGCAGCGCTGCGATACCGCTGGCGAAACGCCGCTCCGGCGGCGTTTTGCAGGCGGATTTAACCCCTTTTCGGCCTCTAGCGGAAGGTTAAAACCACCCAGCTAGCGGCCGAATAGCGCCACTAAATCGACGGTAAAGTGGCGCTAAAAATAGCGCCGCTTTACCGCTGATGCCGGTGGCGGCACAGTGTGAAAGGGGTTTAAGTGTTTTTTTTTTAATGCATTACTGTAAGTACAGTACCTGGATTTGACCTGAGATTAGTCTCTTACAACCCCTATTCAGCAGGGCTGGAGTGTGGGAGGAAGAAGCAGTACAAGGAGACAATAATTTAAAGCGGACCTTCAGTCATTTTTTGTCTGGTCATTAGCCTAGGCTTATGACATCATGCACAGTCCTCTCTCCCACTCTCATGAGAGTTTGTCAGGAAGGGAGGGGGGATGAGTCATAAGACGGCCAATGAGAGCTGCAGAGCTGGAGGTGTGCCTCTGTGTGTCTGTGTAAATCCAGGAAGTGAACGGGCAGCAGCTTCAGCTGCCCACAGTTAAAATGGCTGCAGCCAGACTCAGTGGAGGGAGATTTCTGCAGCATATTTGGCGAGTACAGAATCACAGTACATATAAAATAATATGCAAAGTGGTTGGAGGGAAGCTTCAGAATGGCAAAGATGTTTTTATTACAAATTATGTGAGCAGACTGCAGTTCCTCTTTAATGTGCGAGCAAAAAGCATACTTATTCACTCTCTCTATTTGTTCTGTCTACTGTTGTCACTGAAAGAAAATACTATATTTTGGGTTGTCACTGGAACAGGTATAGAGGGGGATTCTTCCAATGGGGACACTAGTTCTGGTGACCATATTTGGTATATATTTACTGTTTTTTTTAGCGCAGCTATACATACAGTATATGATTTTGATTTTTTTTAGCACTGAAGTGCGGAACAACTGCTTTATTTTATTTTATTTAGTTTGGGCTAAATACAACTTCTTTGAGTGGCGTGGGTTTTTTTAACATCTGACAACCCTCACTTTGGATGGAAATCCTCTCACTTCCTGTTTCAGGTATGGAACAAGAAGTGAAGGGAAATCTCCTTAACAGGACACAAATGATAAAAATCTGACAGGGGTTATAGCCCTCCATTACTCTATTGAAAATAAAGTTTTGCCTTTAAGTTGAATAATATATCTGATGCTAGGTCCCTTTTAACAGAAACTAAAATAAAATCGACCCAAAGCCATTGAGTGTTTCTGACTGTCGCCGATGCTCTTCATTGTTACCACCTGGGAGATCCTTATGGCAAAAAAAATTATCATCCACTCAATCAATTCACAACATGCTGTCTGGTGTACACTAGGGAGGAGGGGGGGGCAGCTATTTAACTACTTCAATACCAGGCACTTACAATCCCTTCCAATTTTCAGCTTTCAGCGCTGTCGCTGTTTAAATGACAATTGCGCGGTCATGCTACACTGTACCCAAACAGAATTTTTATCATTTTGTTCCCACAAACAGAGCTTTCATTTGGTGGTATTTGATCACCTCTGCGTTTTTTATTCTTTGCTAAACAAATAAAAAAAGACTGAAAATTTTGAAGACAAAAAAAAAGTTTTTCTTTTGTTTCTGTTATAAAATTTTGTAAATAAGTACGTTTTCTCCTTCGCTGATGGGCCCTGATAAGGTGGCACCGATGAGGTGGCACTAACGATGGGCACTGATAGGTGGCACTGATGGGCACTGGTAGGCGGCACTGATAGGTGGCACCGATATGCAGCACTGATGGGCATTGATAGGCGGCACTCATGGGTGGCAGTGATAGGCGACACTGATGGGCACTGAAAGGCTGCACTGATGGGTACTTATGGGTGGCACTGATAGGCGGCACTGCTGGGCACTAATACGTGGCACTGATATGCAGCATTGATAGATGGCATTGATTGGCATCACTGATGGCACTGGCAGGCATTGGGGAAGGGCACTGATTGGCAGCTGCCTCGGCACTGATTGGCATTTCCCTGGTGGTCTAGGGTGGCATAACTGGTGGTCCAGTGTGGTGGCAATCCCTGGTGATCCTGGCGGCATCCTGGTGGTCCTGGGTGGGTATCTGAGGGGGGCTGCACTGATAAACAATCAGCACAGACCCCCCCTGTAAGGAGAGCAGCCGATCGTCTCTCCTCTACTCGCGTCTGTCAGACATGAGTGAGGAAAAGCCAATCACCGGCTCTTCCTGTTTACATCGTGATCAGCCGTGATTGGACACGGCTGATCACGTGGTAAAGAGTCTCCATCAGCGGCTCTTTACCGAGATCGGTGGTGCGGTGTGTCAGACTGAGGTGTGAATCAGGTCTGAATTTTTGCCCGAATTTGCACCTGAACGGGACCCAAACATGCACAGGACCCTTTTGCAATGCAGACCGCGGCGACCCTGGAGCTGTGTGAATCGGCCCCATTGAGAGCCGGTCACACTTGTGCTTCACTCATGTGAATCGGATGAGGAGAAAACTCCACATCCAATTCGCATTAGTGTGAACCCAGCCTAAAGGAAAATTGTATAATGTGTAGCCCCACATTTTGTCAAAGAGCACCCGTCTAACCTGCAGGCACACTCTGTCAAATAGACGTGAAAGCTGAAGACCACTTCGGGGCGCCTATGTCTCCTGTGACCCAACGCTAATCAGCGAAAGCATCAACAATATACTACAGAATATTCACTGCTATACATGTGCAGTTTATTTGAGCCACTGCCCATCGACCAGAATTTGAATCTGCAATGGCTGATTGGTAAGGGGTAGGACTGCGTGCTTTGAATGCAACCCTGCCCCCCTCCCCCCACGCAAGGCTGCGATTCAGATGACCAGTTTGAAAAGCTGTTTTCACGCTAGTTGGGTTAAAAGCACTGACGCCAGCAGAAGAGACACATGGTGGGGGGGAGTCTGGGTCAGGGGACGGCTCCCTCCATCCAGCCTCTGTCCGCAGGTGGAGAAAGGTTATCTAAAGTGGACTTTCCACGAGAATCCAAGATCCCCTTATTAGTTTGCCTCCACACCCAGATTATTAATATATCGTATTGTATTATTATTATTATTATTATTATATAGGATTTATAGAGCACCAACAGTTTGTGCAGAACTTTACAAAATAAAGAGAGGCAGTACAGTTACAATACAATTCAAGACGAGGGCCCTGATCATGAGAGCTGACAATCTAAAGGAGGAATCTCCAAATTCTATAAAAAAAAGAAGAAGGGCAATTTTACTGTCCTTTAAACTTTAGGGGGCTGGACTGTTGGTGTCAGTGGGAGATTATTACTATTATTCAGGATTTATATAGCGCCAACAGTTTACGCAGCGCTTCACAATATAAAAGGGAGACAATACAGTTATAATACAATAAAATACAAGAGGATTAGGAGGGCCCTGCTCAGAAGAGCTTACAATCTAATAATAACAATGTACTCAGTGATAATAGTGGGAGGAATAGTGCCCCATCATTGGTGTCAGCAGGAGGAATAGTGCCCCATCATTGGTGTCAGTGGTAGGAAGAATTTCCCATGACTGGCGTCAGCAGGAGTGATAGTGCCCCATCATTGGTGTCAGTGGTAGGAAGAGTGTACCATTACTGATGTCAGCAGGAGGAATAGTGCCCCATTGTTGGTGTCAGTGGTAGGAAGGGTGTACCATCACTGGTGTCAACAGGAAGAATAGTGCCCCATTGGTGGTGTCAGTGGTAGGAAGAGTGTACCATCACTGGTGTCAGCAGGAGGAATAGTGCCCCATCATTGGTGTCAGTGGTAGGAAGAGTGTCCCATCACTGGTGTCAGTAGGAGGAATAGTGCCCCATCGTTGGTGTCAGTGGTAGGAAGAGTGTCCCATGACTGGTGTCAACAGGAGAAATAGTGCCCCATCGTTGGTGTCAGTGGTAGGAAGAGTGTCCCATGACTGGTGTCAACAGGAGGAATAGTGCCCCATTGTTGGTGTCAGTGGTGGGAAGAGTGTCCCATCACTGGTGTCAACAGGAGGGATAAGGCCCCATCAATGGTGTCAGTGGTAGGAAGAGTGCCCCATTGTTGGTGTCAGTGGTAGGAAGAGTGTCCCATCACTGGTGTCAACAGAAGGAAATAAATGGGCTCGAATCGCATTGCACTGAATCACATGTGAATTGAAGTTATCCTGTGTGATTCACATGCGAGTTATAGCGTGAACCGGGGGCTTAAATATACTTTATTGAATGCTGTAGCTTTAAAATATTGAAAATGACTTTTGAAGTGATATTAACATATCAAAGCTTCTATGAGATTTTATCAATGATGTTTACTTATAATTTAATAGCGGTACTACAAGGGAAGGGAGTAGAAAAATGAAACACCGTGTAACCTGTAAGTAATAAAAACAATTTTTTTTTTCTTTTTCCCTTTTAAATCAAGTGAGGAAAATCTCAATTAGTTCTAGTTCCTTAAACTGCAGCCTTTAATCCGCCCACCACCACCGGATGGTGATTCATCCAAGAGAGACCTTCCTTCGCAGTAATCAGCTCTATGGCCTCTTCAGCTCCGACCTGCCATCAGCATGATTTACAGAAAATCACCCCCTCCAATGCTCGCCAGACCAATTTAAAGGGGAAGTACATTGTATTTTCAGGATTGTTCTATTCTAAATCATCGTTGCAGTGTTTCTCTTATGCACTGTACACACGATGAGATTATCGGACGAATGATCGTACTTTTTTTTTTTTTTTTTTATGCTAGTCTCATATCGAAAGTAAAAGAGGTTACTAACGAAAATTCTCGCACGACAGGAAAAAAAACTTCAGAAGTGAAGTCATGTGTTGTGTATTTGTATTGTATTTTCGGACGACAGCTGTACTGATTAAACAAAAATCGTACGATCTGCTATTATACAAGAAAAATGTTTGCGCTTGCCCGATTGGATCATTTGTGATCGGCTCTCGAAAGCTGCGTACTAACAGTCAAATTATCGTATGATCGCGGTGTTTTTCGTACGATTCGTGTTTAAGGGGCATTAAGGTCATTTCTGAAGTCAGGTTCAAATTTTACATGCTTGCTGTACCATATTTCACTGACTGCATCATCTATACAGATCTGCAGATTCGGTGTAGTGGCTATGTGTAATTCACCGCATACACTAAGCCCCCCCCCGGGCAAAATTCCCTACAGACTGAATGTTATTCATTAAAAAAAAAAAAAGAAAAAGTGTGGATGCGGAAAATACCAAATTATGGCCACTAGATGGAGCTGAGGAGCATACTTATATCCTATGATAGTTAGCACCATCTATTGGCTATAATGCAGTACTGTATTTTCCCCATTCACAACCTTTTTTTTCAACAAATAACCAGCACTCTGCAGAGAATAAAGCCTGAGAACATTTGATTTTGCTCCATTCACTCTGGAAAAAAAATTACATGCAGTTTTGATGGACAAACAGCTACGCAAATCTTTTATAAATATCCCCCCAAGTCTAATGCCCCATACACACGATCGGACATCCCGACAACAAAATCCATGGATTTTTTCCGATGGATGTTGGCTCGAACTTGTCTTGCATACACACGGTCACACAAATCTTGTCGGAAATTCCGAACGTCAAGAACGCGGTGACGTACAACACGTACGACGAGCCGAGAAAAATGAAGTTCAATAGCCAGTGCGGCTCTTCTGCTTGATTCCGAGCATGCGTGGCACTTTGTGCGTCGGAATTGTGTACACGCGATCGGAATTTACGACAACGGATTTTGTTGTCGGAAAATTTGAGATCCAGATTTCAAATTTTGTGTCACGGAAATTCCGACGGAAAATGTCCGATGGAGCCTACACACGGTCGGAATTTCCGACAACAAGCTCCCATCGAACATTTTCCGTCCGAAAATCCGACTGTGTGTACACGACATTAGATGGGAATTCTTCTCTCTTTCTCTCTTATTTCCTGTTGCACCTCCAAGGCAGGAAGTGAAGAAATATTTCTCCGGTGGGACAAAAAAAAAAACAGATAAGAGTTTTAATCTTCCCTAATCAATCCAAAAAAAAAAAAAAAATAGTTTTGATTATATATAAACAATGGGGGAGATTTACTAAAACTGGAGCACTCAGAAACTGGTGCAGCTGTGCATGGTGGCCAATCAGCTTCTAACTTCAGCTTGTTCAATTAGACCCCTTTCACACTGGGGCGTTGGCAGTAAAGAGCTTGTTTTAGCGATGCTTTACCGCTGTTTAAGCAACGCTTTTCAGCCGCTAGCGGAGCGCTTTTAACCCCAAAAAAGGGGTTAAAAACTCCCGTGTTGTGGCGGTTCCAAATCGCTTTTCAGGCACTTCGGAAGCGCTGCTCATTCATTGCAATGGGCAGGGGTGTCTTGGGAGTGCTATATACAGTGCTCCTAAACTGCCCCAAAGATGCTGCTTGCAGGACTTTTTCTAACGTCCCGCAATCGCACCGCCCCAGTGTGAAAGCACTCATTACAATGAATAGGAGGCAGTTTTCAGGCGCTTTACAGGCGCTATTTCTAGCGCTAAAATGCCTGAAAGTAGGATTGTAAACCCTCAAGGTTTTTCACCTTAATACATTCTATGCATTAAGGTGAAAAACTTCCTGTGATTCAGCTGCCCTCTTATACTTACCTGAACCCGATCTTTCCAGCGATGGGGGCGAGCACAGCAGCTCCAGCCGGTGTCTCGGGTCCTGATTGGATAGATTGAAAGCAGCACAGCCATTGGCTCCCGCTGCTGTCAATTAAATCCAATGACGCGGGAGCCGGGGGCGGGGCCGAGTCCTGCTGTCTGTGTCAATGGACACAGCAGCAGGACACGGGAGCGCGCCCGCACAAGTGCCCCTTTAGTGTCACATATGGCAACCCATCACATTTCGCTACCCGCTGGAGTGCGCATGCACGACGCCACCATATGCGTTCCAACACTTTTCTGACAAAACTCTACACCCCTCGCGGGCTCGCTTTGCTCGCCACCCTTCGGGCACGGCTTTGCTTCGATCGCCACACTTCGGGCAAGGCCTCGCTTCGCTCGGCATAATTATATTCTAATTCTGTGTCCACTTGGATGGTGAGGCTTGAACCTGGACTTAGGGGTGGAGTTTTTTTAGTAAAAGTGTTGGAACGCATATGGCGGCGTCGCGCATGCGTACTCCAGCGGGTAGCGAAATGTGATGGGTCGCTATATGCGACGCTACACCCTGAAGGGAGAGCGGCTCTCCAATGGGGCATTCGAGAAGGGGAGGAGCCAGGAGCACCACTAAGGGACCCCAGAAGAGGAGGATCGGGGGCCACTCTGTGCAAAACCAACTGCATAGAGTAAGTATGACATGTTTTTGTTTTTTGTTTTTTTTTAAACTAACCTTTTCATATCCTTTAAGCTTTTAAGGCCCTTTTCGTACATGCAGACCGTTTATTTAATCAGTCCAGTCACTTCAAAACAGATGACGTATTCATCAGTTTTTTTTTACCTCCACTACCAATGAAATACGGATGTAAAACTGAGCCCACGTTCACACTGAAGGCGGGTTTGAAATCGTGTGAGTTCAGCTGAATTCAAACCCGCATTTCAGTGTGAGTTCAGGGGCAATTTGAAAGCCGTCTGTCCGGGTTTCTGCACAGTCTATTAAAATCGCCCCTGAAGTCGCCAAAAGTAGTGCGGGAACTACTTTTGAAAATTGGCGCAGCGCCACAAAGTGGGCGTTGCACTGATTGGGACAGTCCCGTTGCTGGCAATAGGCTCCGGTTTGACATGTCAAATCGGGCAGATGTCAATGGGGGCTTAGCCCCCTTCACACTGAGGGCCGGTTGCGATTTCAAACCGGCATTTCAGTGCGACTTCTGGGGCGATATGACAGACGTCTGTGCGGGTTCATGCACAGATGTCTATACAAATCACCCCTGAAGTTGGAAAAAGTAGTGCAGGAACTACCTTTTGTTTTGGGAATCGGTGTGGCGACCAAAGTCGGCGTCGCACCGATTCGAACTGTGCCGTTGCTGGCAATAGGCGACGATTGGACATGTCAAAACAGCCCAATGGAAACAAGGGCTGAAACCTGGAAGCTGATTGGTTACTATAGGTACAGCTGCACCAGGTTTTGCACTCTCCAGTCTTAGTAAATCTCCCCCAATGCGTTTGGTGTTTCCTTAAAGTGGAGTTCCCCCCAAAAATGGAACTTTCATTTTTTGGATCCCCCCCCCCCGGTGTCACATTTGGCACCTTTCAGGGGGGGGGCAGATACCTGTATAATCCAGGTATTTGCTCCCACTTCCCACACACAGGTCCCAGAAGACAGCAGGGACCAGTCAGAATACACAGCGAGACTAGGGTTGCCACCTTTCCTTCAAGGCAAACCCGGACACTCAGCACACAGCACTTTTTTTTATAAATTTTACATATATTTTGCAATAAAAATAACATTTCTAATCATATGATTCCCCTTTTACATCTGAACTCGCAGAGTTCCCTTGCGCTGTAAGGGGGAACTCTGCAGACACCGATATAAGGGAGAACTCTGGAAACCCTGATTTAAGGGGGAACACTGAGAACTCTGATGTACGGAGAGAACTCTGATGTACAGAGAGGACTCTGATGTACAGAGAGGACTCTGATGTAAGGGGGAACACTGTGGCCTCTGCTTTAAAGGGAAACTCTGATGTAAGGGGTGCTCTGAGAACCCTGATTTGCTTTAGTGTACTCACTCAGAGGCAGGAGAGGGAAGGGGGGGAGACTTCAGTCACAGACAGGGATGGATGGTGAGCTCATTCACTCCTTGGCAGTCAGCACCTCTCATCCATGCTGGACTTCAAATTTCTGACCCGCACTTTTTTTCTGAGGAGTGTGGGCAGACACAGAGGGGTAGGGGCAGGAGGAAAAGGAGCAGATCGAGGCCTCTCTCCTGTCTGTGTGTGTGTGTGGGGGGGGGGGATTATTAGTGCTAGCTTTGGGCAGCATGAAAGAAAGTGTAATGCCGCGTACACACAACCGGACTTTTCGGCATCAAAGGTCCGACGGTACGAATCCATCCGACATTCCGATCGTGTGTGGGCTTCATCGGACCTTTTCTGTCTAAAAATCTGACGGACCTTAGAAATAGAACTAGTTTCAAATCTTTCCGACGTACTCGATTCCTATCGAAAAATCCGTTCGTCTGTATGCTAGTCCGAGGGACCAAAAACGACGCAAGGGCAGCTATTGGCTACTGGCTATGAACTTCCTTATTCTAGTCCCGTCGTACGTCATCACGTGTGAAACGATCGGACTTTGGTGGGATCGTGTGTAGGCAAGTCCGTTTCATTGGAACTCAGTCGAAAAGTCCTTCGGAGTTCAGTCCGACGAGAAGTCCGCTCGTGTGTACGCGGCATAACTCTCGGTTTAGACACTTGCAACCAGCAACCCTGCTGGCAAGCCATAGTCTGGTCTGAATAATGTGTCCGGGTTTCAGGCAGTCTGAAACCCGGACGCATGATTCCAAACCCGAACTGTCCGGGTGAATCCCAGACAGGTGGCAACCCTAAGCGCGACACGCACATGCGCAGTAGGGAATCAGGCTGTGAAGCCGCAAGGCTTCACTTCCTGACTCCCTTACCGAAGATGGCGGCGCCTCCACCCGAGAGCCGAGGGACAGATCGGGTGAGGACATTGCGGGCGCCCTGGGACAGGTAAGTAAGTGTCCATATTTTAAAAGTCAGCAGCTGCAGTATTTGTAGCTGCTGACTTAAAAAAAAAAAAAAATCCGGCAGAACTCCACTTTAAAGTTCTAAAAACGACCCTGTTCACACGGTGACACCGTTACAATGATTTAACTGTGGAATGAACAAGGTTGTCACATTATTAAAGGAAGTGGATCAACAGGTGATAACATTATGTTATAAGTCAGGGGAAAAAAATCTGTTGTGTTAATTCTTGTGACAGACTACAGCACACAGGATATGTCATTAGGGAGGGGGGAGATTTACTAAAAATGGTGCAGAACATAATCTGGTACAGCTGTGCTTGGTAACCAATCAGCTTCTAACCTCAGCTTGTTCAATGAGGCCCCTTTGACACCAGCGGACAGACTGGGTCCGCCTCTCTGTTTTTCAGGCCACTTATTGTCCTCTGTGGGGCGGTGGATGGCAGCTGTCACCCACCGGGCATCCGATCCCACAAAATCCATTGAAAACAGACGTATGGCGATACGTTCGCCATCTGCCCAGTGGGTCGGATCGGATGACAATCGGATGGAAACACACTGCATGTCCGTGGAGACGGATTAGAACAGCGCTCAGGTTTTTATTGCTGTCTGTGTCCCCGTTAAGAAGACCCCCCCTCCCTATTTGTCCTGTTTACCATTATTATTGAAAGTGAATTTAAAGGAAAATCCCACATTTTGGGCTGTCCCCAGAAAAGTAATAGAGGCGAAATCTTCCAATGGGGACACTAGTTCTGGTGAGCTGGGGGTCCCCAAGGAATTCCCTTAATTTGCAGGGATTTTCTCTCACTTCCTGTTTGGCTATGAGACAGGAAGTGAAGAGAAATCTCCGCAATAGGACACAGATGGCAAAAAAAAATCTGACAGGGGTTCTAACCCTCTCTTACTGTATCCAAAATGAAACAAAAAAATGTTACATATAATTCTACTTTATTCATTTGCCTGGAGTTCAGCTCCAACTCTTCTGTGCAAAGTGCCGCTTTGCTAATGACGGTTTGTTTTGTTCTTATAAATGCACTTTAAATGCCACAGACACAAATGGCGGATCGAATTGCGCATATGTAACAAGGCCGCAGTTCTCACACATGGCTATGGGATCTGGCTGTCTTTGTATCCTCTGCACCAGCACGGCTCCTGGGTGACATTGCATAATGTGTACACAGCCAAGACGTCATCGTCTGATCAGGAAGAATCACATGATCTGTGACATCAATAGACACCAGCGAGCAGAGCTGTGATAGGTCATCCACTGCGCCAATTTACTTCATTTGTCCTAACACTGCTGACGATCAGGTAGACTGGGAGGATCAGACCTAAAGTGTATATAAGCCTAAAAACAAATACACTATATTACCAAAAGTATTGGGACACCTGCCTTTACACACTCATGAACTTTAATGGCATCCCAGTCTTATGCCCCGTACACACGGTCGGACATTGATCGGACATTCCAACAACAAAATCCATGGATTTTTTTCCGACGGTTGTTGGCTCAAACTTGTCTTGCATACACACGGTCGCACAAAGTTGTCGGAAAATCCGATCGTTCTGAACGCGGTGACGTAAAACACATATGTCGGGACTATAAACGGGGCGGTAGCCAATAGCGTTCGTCTCTTAATTAATTCTGAGCATGCGTGGCACTTTGTGCGTTGGAATTGTCCACACACGATCGGAATTTACACGAACGGATTTTGTTGTCAGAAAATTTTATAGCCTGCTCTCAAACTTTGTGTGTCGGAAATTCCGACGGAAAAAGTCCGATGGAGCCCACACACGGTCGGAATTTCTGACAACACGCTCCGATCGCACATATTCCGTCAGAAAGTCCGACCGTGTGTACAGGGCATAAGTCTGTAGGGTTCAATGTTGAGTTGGCCCACCCTTTGCAGCTATAACAGCTTCAACTCTTCTGGGAAGGCTGTCCACAAGGTTTAGGAGTGTGTCTATGGGGATGTTTGACCATTCTTCCAGAAGAGCATTTGTGAGGTCAGGCACTGATGTTGGACAAGAAGGCCTGGCTCGCAGTCTCTACTCTAATTAATTCCAAAGGTGTTCTATCGGGTTGAGGTCAGGACTCTGTGCAGGCCAGTCAAGTTCCTCCACCCCAAACTCGCTCATCCATGTCTTTATGGACCTTGCTTTGTGCACCGGTCCAAATCATTTGGTGCAGGGGGGATTATGGTGTGGGGTTGTTTTTCAGGGGTTGGGCTTGGCTCCTTAGTTCCAGTGAAGGAGACTCTTAAGGTGTCAGCATACCAAGACATTTTGGACAATTTCATGCTCCCAACTTTGTGGGAACAGTTTGGGGATTGCGTCTTCCTGTTCCAACATGACTGTTCACCAGTGCACAAAGCAAGGTCCATAAAGACATGGATGAGCGAGTTTTGAGTGGAGGAACTTGACTGGCCTGCAAGAGTCCTGACCTCCACCCGATAGAACACCTTTGGGATGAATTAGAGCAGCCTTCTCGTCCAACATCAGTGCCTGACCTCACAAATGCGCTTCTGGAAGAATGGTCAAACATTTCCATAGACACACTCCTACACCTTGTGGACAGCCTTCCCAGAAGAGTTGAAGCTGTTATAGCTGCAAAGGGTGGGCCAACTCAATATTGAACCCTAGGGACTAAGACTGGGATGCCATTAAAGTTCATGTGCGTGTAAAGGCAGACGTCCCAATACTTGTGGTAATATAGTGTATGTAATATATTGCAGATTACCCACTTCAAGACCGCAATATGTATATATCCGTTGCGGCTTTGAAGTGGCTTACCGGGATTATGGCTGAATATATCAGCCATAACACCGGTATTTTGTTTTGCAACCAGCACCTGGTTTTCTCATGAAAGCGTTCCGAGGGGCTCATGAGCTGTTGGAACGCTTTCAGAAGTGATGGGAGGGGACGTTCCCCCTCCTGCCGCTCACTGGTGTTTTTCAGGCTTAGGGTCGGTTCACACATGGGCAACACGACTTTAGCGCGACTTTGTACCGCGACTTCAACGCGGCTTCAGCGCGACTTTAGCGCGACTTCAGCACGACTTGGGTAAATTACGAGGCGACTTGAAGTCGCCTCCATGACAGGCGTTCGCCTGTGGCCAATCACCTCTCTGGGAGGGAGGGGGGGAGGGAGGGGTTTTCTCTGCAAAGTCGCTTGACTTTATAGAGAGATCCGACTTGCAGGCGACTTACATTGAGTTGAATGGGTACAAGTCGCCTACAAGTCGGATAGAAGTAGTACAAGAGTCTTTTCTGAAGTCGGAGCGACTTCAGTAGTGTCAATTAAGACGCTCCCATTGCCTACCATGTTAACCTAAATGCAAAGCGACTTGGGGCGACTTGGGGCGACTTGAGGGCGTACAAGTCGGATCCCAAGTCGCCCCAGTGTGAACCGACCCTTACAGTTTCTGCTGGTTTGCCCGAGAAACGATTCAACGGTGCTGCCAGCTAGTCCCAGAGGCGATCAAAAAGCGTCATGATGTCACTTCTGGTCTAGGGCGGAAGTAAACAATTTTTTTTTTTTTAAGCAAAAGATCTTTTGCTTTTAAAGGTAAAGAAGAGATTTGGGGTGTTTTTGACCTCAGAATTCTCCATAAAGAGGACCTGTTGTCCTTATTTCTACTACAAGGGATGATTACATTCCTTGTAATAGGAATACAAGTGACCAAGAAAAAAAAAATATATATTAACGGGTCAGTGTACAAAAAAAAAATTTAAAGCGCCCCCATCCCTCCGTGCTCGCACGCAGAAGCGAACGCAGAGTTCAGGAGTACACTTTGTACAGAGTGCAGGGGTGTGCTATGTACAGAGTTCGGGAGTGCACTACATACAGGGTGCAGAGTTCAGGAGTGTGTTATGTACAGAGTGCAGAGTTCAGGGGTGAGCTACAGTATGTACAGAGTGCAGAGTTCAAGAGTGTGCTTTGTAAAGAGTGAAAAGTTCAGGAGTGTGTTATGTACAGAGTGCTGAGTTGAGGTGCGCTATGTACAGAGTGCAGAGTTCAGGAGTGTGCTATGTACAGAGTGCAGAGTTCAGGAGTGCGCTATGTATGGAGTGCAGTGTTCAGGAGTGTGCTATGTACAGAGTTCAGGCGCATGCTATGTACAGAGTGCAGGGTTCGGGAGTGCACTATGTACAGAGTGCAGAGTTCAGAGGTGCGCTATGTACAGAGTGCAGAGTTCAGAGGTGCGCTATGTACAGAGTGCAGGGGTGTGCTATGTACAGAGTTTGGGAGTGCACTACGTACAGGGTGCAGAGTTCAGGAGTGCGCTTTGTACAGAGTGCAGGGGTGTGCTATGTACAGAGCTCGGGAGTGCACTATGTACAGAGTTCAGAGTTCAGAGGTGTGCTATGTACGGAGTGCAGAGTTCAGGAGTGTGCTATGTACAGAGTGCAGAGCTCAGGGGTGTGATATGTATAGAGTGCATTGTTCAGGAGTGCACTATGTACAGAGTGCAGAGTTCAGATGTGCGCTATGTACAGAATGCAGAGTTCAGTGGTGTGCTATTTACAGAGTGCAGAGTTCAGGGGTGCGCTATGTACAGAGTGCAGAGTTCAGAGGTGCGCTATGTACAGAGTGCAGGGGTGTGCTATGTACAGAGTTTGGGAGTGCACTACGTACAGGGTGCAGAGTTCAGGAGTGCGCTTTGTACAGAGTGCAGGAGTGTGCTATGTACAGAGTTCGGGAGTGCACTATGTACAGAGTTCAGAGATGTGCTATGTACGGAGTGCAGAGTTCAGGAGTGTGCTATGTACAGAGTGCAGAGCTCAGGGGTGTGATATGTATAGAGTGCATTGTTCAGGAGTGCACTATGTACAGAGTGCAGAGTTCAGATGTGCGCTATGTACAGAATGCAGAGTTCAGTGGTGCGCTATTTACAGAGTGCAGAGTTCAGGGGTGCGCTATGTACAGAGTGCAGAGTTCAGAGGTGCGCTATGTACAGAGTGCAGGGGTGTGCTATGTACAGAGTTTGGGAGTGCACTACGTACAGGGTGCAGAGTTCAGGAGTGCGCTTTGAAGAGTGCAGGGGTGTGCTATGTACAGAGTTCGGGAGTGCACTATGTACAGAGTTCAGAGTTCAGAGGTGTGCTATGTACGGAGTGCAGGGTTCAGGAGTGTGCTATGTACAGAGTGCAGAGCTCAGGGGTGTGATATGTATAGAGTGCATTGTTCAGGAGTGCACTATGTACAGAGTGCAGAGTTCAGATGTGCGCTATGTACAGAATGCAGAGTTCAGTGGTGCGCTATTTACAGAGTGCAGAGTTCAGGGGTGCGCTATGTACAGAGTGCAGAGTTCAGAGGTGTGCTATGTACAGAGTGCAGGGGTGTGCTATGTACAGAGTTTGGGAGTGCACTACATACATGGTGCAGAGTTCAGGAGTGCGCTTTGTACAGAGTACAGGGGTGTGCTATGTACAGAGTTCGGGAGTGCACTATGTACAGAGTTCAGAGGCGTGCTATGTACGGAGTGCAGAGTTCAGGAGTGTGCTATTTACAGAGTGCAGAGCTCAGGGGTGTGATATGTACAGAGTTTGGGAGTGCACTACGTACAGGGTGCAGAGTTCAGGAGTGCGCTTTGTACAGAGTGCAGGGGTGTGCTATGTACAGAGTTCGGGAGTGCACTATGTACAGAGTTCAGAGTTCAGAGGTGTGCTATGTACAGAGTACAGAGTTCAGGAGTGTGCTATGAACAGAGTGCAGAGCTCAGGGGTGTGATATGTATAGAGTGCATTGTTCAGGAGTGCACTATGTACAGAGTGCAGAGTTCAGATGTGCGCTATGTACAGAATGCAGAGTTCAGTGGTGTGCTATTTACAGAGTGCAGAGTTCAGGGGTGCGCTATGTACAGAGTGCAGAGTTCAGAGGTGCGCTATGTACAGAGTGCAGGGGTGTGCTATGTACAGAGTTCTGAGTGCACTACGTACAGGGTGCAGAGTTCAGGAGTGTGCTATGTACAGAGTGCAGAGCTCAGGGGTGTGATATGTATAGAGTGCATTGTTCAGGAGTGCACTATGTACAGAGTGCAGAGTTCAGATATGCGCTATGTACAGAATGCAGAGTTCAGTGGTGCGCTATTTACAGAGTGCAGAGTTCAGGGGTGCGCTATGTACAGAGTGCAGGGTTCAGGAGCACACAATGTGCAGAGTTCAGGGGTGAGCTATGTACAGAATTCAGAGCTCAGGGGTGTGATATGTATAGAGTGCAGAGTTCAGGAGTGCACTATGTACAGAGTGCAGAGTTCAGATATGCGCTATGTACAGAATGCAGAGTTCAGTGGTGCGCTATTTACAGAGTGCAGAGTTCAGGGGTGCGCTATGTACCGAGTGCAGGGTTCAGGAGCACGCTATGTGCAGAGTTCAGGGGTGAGCTATGTACAGAGTTCAGGAGTGAGCTATGTACAGAGTGCAGTGTTCAGGGGTGTGCTACATACAGAGTGCAGAGTTCAGGAGTGTGCTATGTACAGAGTTCAGATTTCAGGAGTGTGCTCTATGTACAGAGTGCAGAGATCTGGGGTGTGATATGCACAGAGTGCAGAATTCAGGGGTGCGCTATGGACAGAGTGCTGAGTTCAGGGGTGCGCTATGTACAGAATGTAGAGTTCAGGAGTGTGCTGTGTACAGAGTGCAGATTTCAGGAGTGCGCTATGTACAGAGTGCAGAGTTTAGGGGCGTGATATGTACAGAGTGCAGAGTTCAGGAGTGCACTATGTACAGAGTGCAGACTTCAGGAGTGCACTATGTACAGAGTGCAGAGTTCAGTGGTGCACTATTTACAGAGTGTAGAGTTCAGGGGTGCGCTATGTACAGAGTGCAGGGTTCAGGAGCACGCTATGTGCAGAGTTCAGGGGTGAGCTATGTACAGAGTTCAGGAGTGAGCTATGTACAGAGTGCAGCGTTCAGGGGTGTGCTACGTACAGAGTGCAGGGTTCAGGAGTGTGCTATGTACAGAGTGCAGATTTCAGGAGTGTGCACTATGTACAGAGTGCAGAGATCAGGGGTGTGATATGTACATAGTGCAGAGTTCAGGAATGCACTATGTACAGAGTGCAGAATTCAGTGGTGCGCTATGTACAGAGTTGCAGAGATCAGGGGTGTGATGTGTACAGAGTGCAGCATTCATAAGTGCACTATGTACAGAGTGCAGAGTTCAGGAGTGTGCTATGTACAGAGTGCAGAGTTCAGGAGTGTGCTATGTACAGAGTGCAGAGTTCAGGAGTGCGCTATGTACAGAGTGCAGAGTTCAGGAGTGCGCTATGTACAGAGTTCAGAGTTCAGGAGTGCGCTATGTACAAAGTGCAGTGTTCAGGGGTGTGCTATGTACAGAGTGCAGAGTTCAAGAGTGTGCTATGTACAGAGTGCAGATTTCAGGAGTGTGCTATGTACAGAGTGCAGAGATCAGGGGTGTGATGTGTACAGAGTGCAGCATTCAGAAGTGCACAATGTAGAGAGTGCAGAGTTCAGGAGTGTGCTATGTACAGAGTGTAGAGTTCAGGAGTGTGCTGTGTACAGAGTGCAGAGTTCAAGAGTGTGCTATGTACAGAGTGCAGAGATCAGGGGTGTGATGTGTACAGAGTGCAGAGTTCAGGAGTGCACTATGTACAGAGTGTAGAGTTCAGGAGTGTGCTGTGTACAGAGTGCAGAGTTCAGGAGTGTGCTATGTACAGAGTGTAGAGTTCAGGAGTGTGCTGTGTACAGAGTGCAGAGTTCAGGAGTGTGCTATGTACAGAGTGCAGAGTTCAGGAATGCACTATGTACAGTGTGCAGAGTTCAGGAGTGCACTATGTACAGTTGCAGAGTTCAGTGGTGCGCTATGTACAGAGTGCAGAGTTCGGGGTGCGCTATGTACAGAGTGCAGAGTTCGGGGGTGTGCTATGTACAGAGTTCAGGAGTGAGCTATGTACAGAGTGCAGTGTTCAGGGGTGTGCTATGTACAGAGTGCAGCGTTCAAGAGCGTGCTATGTACAGAGTGCAGATTTCAGGAGTGTTCTATGTACAGAGTGCAGAGATCAGGGGTGTGATGTGTACAGAGTGCAGAGTTCAGGAGTGCACTATGTACAGAGTGCAGAGTTCAGGAGTGTGCTATGTACAGAGTGCAGAGTTCAGGAGTGTGCTATGTACAGAGTGCAGAGTTCAGGGGTGCGCTATGTACAGCGTGCAGGGGTGAGCTATGTACAGAGTGCAGAGCTTAGGAGCGCATTATGTGCAGAGTTCAGGAGTGTGCTATGTACAGAGTGCAGAGTTCAGGAGTGTGCTATGTACAGAGTTCAGGAGTGTGCTATGTACAGAGTGCAGAGTTCAGGAGTGCACTATGTACAGAGAGCAGAGTTCAGGGGTGCGCTATGTACAGAGTGCAGGGTTTAGGGGTTTGCTATGTACAGAGTGCAGGGTTTAGGGGGTGTGCTATGCATAGTGTGCAGGAATCCGCTCTCTTTCACAGTCTGTTCACATTTCACTTCCACCCCTCCCCCTGTGTGCGAGGGCCACATGAAATAGCCTGGAGGGCTGCATTCGGCCCAAAGGCCTTGTGTCTGCTTGCAGAAAATTTATAATGTTTGGGGGTGTTACATAATCTTCAGGCCTAAAATGATTTTTTAAACGTGTGCAAAAAACGCAAAAATGGCTCTGGCAGGGAAAGGGGTAATTGAGAATTATACAAAAAAAAAAAAAGATTAGTGAAACCCACAAGTGATTTTTTTTACCACTATTATTCCTTTATACTGAGTGTTTGTTACTTTACAAATGCAGCAATTTAGAAATTGGATGAAAGGTTTAGCTCTGGGAAACACTTTTTTATAAATAGTGCATATTATCTACGATTAAATGGATCAGACAAAAATGAGGGACAAATGGGGAGGTAAGACGGATAGAGGGACATTGCTCCAAATCAGGGACAGTCCCTCCAATTTAGGGACAGTTGGGAGGTGTGGCTAATATACTATCCAATGGAATGAATGATTGTCCAAACGCTGGACAAGCCTAAACGTGTTTGAAGAATGCAGCTTTTCTCCTGCCAGGACAGAAGGCATTCAGAAGATCTGGGCAGACACCCTGTATGCATAAGGTCCTAAAGTCACTTCTCTTTAGAGGAAGACTAGAACCCCTGTCAGGCATTTACAGTGCCTTGCAAAAGTATTCACCCCCTTTTTACCTATTTTGTTACATTACAGCCTTTAGTTCAATGTTTTTTTTTTTTTTTTATCTGAATTATATGTGATGGATCAGAACACAATAGTCTAAGTTGGTAAAGTAAGATTAGAAAAATAAATACATAAAGCTATTTTTCAGAAATAAAAAACTGATAATTGACATGTGCGTATGTATTCACCCCCTTTGTTATGAAGCCCATAAAAAGCTCTGGTGCAACCAATTACCTTCAGAAGTCACATAATTAGTGAAATGATATCCACCTGTGTGCAATCTAAGTGTCACATGATCTGTCATTACATATACACACCTTTCTGAAAGGCCCCAGAGGCTGCAACACCTAAGCAAGAGGCACCACTAACCAAACACTGCCATGAAGACCAAGGAACTCTCCAAACAAGTAAGAGACAATGTTGTTGAGAAGTACAAGTCAGGGTTAGGTTATAAAAAAAAATATCCAAATCTTTGATGATCCCTAGGAGCACCATCAAATCTATCATAACCAAAAGGAAAGAACATGGCACAACAGCAAACCTGCCAAGAGACGGCCGCACACCAAAAGTCATGGACCGGGCAAGGAGGGCATTAATCAGAGAGGCACCACAGAGACCTAAGGTAACCCTGGAGGAGCTGCAGAGTTCCACAGCAGAGACTGGAGTATCTGTACATAGGACCACAATAAGCCGTACGCTCCATAGATTTGGGCTTTATGGCAGAGGGGCCAGAAGAAAGACATTACTTTCATCAAAAAACAAAATGGCACGTTTTGAGTTTGTGAAAAGACAAGTGGGAGACTCCCAAAATATATGGAGGAAGGTGCTCTGGTCTGATGAGACTAAAATTGAACTTTTTGGTCATCAAAGAAAACACTATGTCTGGCGCAAACCGAACACATCACATCACCCAAAGAACACCATCCCCACTGTGAAACATGGTGGTGGCAGCATCATGCTGTGGGGATGTTTTTCAGCAGTCGGGACTGGGAAACTGGTCAGAGTTGAGGGAAAGATGGATGGTGCTAAATACAGGGATATTCTTGAGCAAAACCTGTACCACTCTGTGTGTGATTTGAGGCTAGGATGGAGGTTCACCTTCCAGCAGGACAATGACCCCAAACACACTGCTAAAGCAACACTTGAGTGGTTTAACCACTTAAGGACCGAGCCTCTTTCTGAGATTTGTTGTTTACAAGTTAAAAACAGGTTTTTTATCTAGAAAAATACTTAGAACCCCCAAACGTTATACATTTTTTTTTATTCTAACACCCTAGAGAATAAAATGGCGGTCGTTGGAATACTTTCTGTCACACCATATTTGCGCAGCGGCCTTACAAGCGCACTTTTTTTTTGGAAAAAAATAAAATTTTTTGAATTAAAAAAAAAGACAACAGTAAAGTTAGCCCAATTTTTTTTTTTATATTGTGAAAGATAATGTTACGCTGAGTAAATTGATACCCAACATGTCACGCTTCAAAATTGCGTCTGCTCGTGGAATAGCGACAAACTTTTACCCTTAAAAATCTCCATAGGCAACGTTTAAAAAGATTCTACAGGTTGCATGTTTTGAGTTACAGAGGAGGTCTAGGGCTAGAATTATTGCTCTCGCTCTACCGATCGCGGCGATACCTCACATGTGTGGTTTGAACACCGTTTTCATATACGGGCGCTACTCACGTATGCGTTCGATTCTGTGCGCGAGCTCGGCGGGACGGGGTGTGTTTAAAAAAAAAAATGTTTTATTCTTATTTATTTTACTTTGTATTTTTTTATTTTTACACCATTTTTAAAAAACATGTGTCACTTTTATTCCTACCGTATTACAAGGAATGTAAACATCCCTTGTAATAGAAAAAAAGCATGACAGGACCTCTTAAATATGAGATCTGGGGCCAAAAAGATCTCACATCTAATATTTACACTAAAATGCAATAAAAAAAAATAAAAAAATAATTGTCATTTAAAAAAATGAAAAAAAAAAAAAAAGGCCCTTTAAGAACTATGGGCAGAAGTGAAGTTTTGATGTCGCTTCCGCCCTGCAATGATATGGAGATGGGTGGGTCCATCTTCTCCTCACTCGTCTCCATGTCAGGCCACAGGAAGGATCCGATCGCCTCCGCCACTGCCAACGGCTCCGGATCGCGGCGGGGGGGGCCATCTCCTGCTTCCGATAGAAGTGATCTTGCGGCGAATCCGCCGCAGAGACCACTTTTATCTTAAGCCGGACCGCTCACTGAAGAAGAGGATACCGGGGTTATGGTAGCTGCTGCCATAACGACGATATGCTCCTTCAAAGTACCGCCGTAGAACGACGTTGGGCGGTCCGGAAGTGATTTAAAGGGGAAACATGTAAATGTGTTGGAATGGCCTAGTCAAAGCCCAGACCTCAATCCAATAGAAAATCTGTGGTCAGACTTAAAGGGGTTGTAAAGGTAAAAATTTTTTCACCTTAATGCATTCTATGCATTAAGGTGAAAAAACTTCTGACAGAACCGCCGCCCCCAGCCCCCCCGTTTTACTTACCTGACGCCTCGAAAGTCAGCTTCGCGTTCCCGACATCTGTTCCTCCGCTCACCCTGGCCGCTGATTGGCTGCAGTGGATGGATTGAAAGCAGCGCAGCCATTGGCTCGCGCTGCTGTCAATCACATCCGATGACGCGGCGCGCCGGGAGGCGGGGCCAAGTGATACAGCGAGCGGCTATAGCCGCCGGCTGTATCACGGGAGCGCGCCCGCAAGCACTCACCACCATGCGAGGGAGCTCGCATGAAGGTGGTAAATGCTTGCGGGGAGGAGCTGAAACAGCCGCCGAGGGACCCCAGAAGACCAGGTTCGGGGCCACTCTGTGCAGAACGAGCTGCACAGTGAAGGTAAGTATAACATGTTTGTTATTTAAAAAAAAAAAAAAAAACACCTTTACAAACGCTTTAAAGATTGCTGTTCACAAGCGCAAACTATCCAACATGAAGGAGCTGGAGCAGTTTTGCAAGGAGGAATGGGCAAAAATTCCAGTGGTAAGATGTGGCAAGCTCATAGAGACTTATCCAAAGTGACTTGGAGCTGTGATAGCCGCAAAAGGTGCCTCTACAAAGTATTGACTTTAGGGGGGTGAATAGTTTTGCACATTGACCTTTTCTGTTATTTTGTCCTATTTTTTTGTTTGCTCCACAATAAAAATAAAAATATATATACAAAGTTGTGGGCATGTTCTGTAAATTAAATGATGCAAATCCTCAAACAATCCATGTTAATTCCGGGTTGTGAGACAACAAAACATGAAAAAAATGCCAGGGGGGGTGAATACTTTTGCACTGTATTTCTGTCCTGCTGCAGTTTTTCTCCTGCACTTCCTGTCTGGCAGAACAGTTGTCATCAGGACAGGAAGTGTCGGAAAATCTCTCCAATGGGGTCCCGGATAGCAGTAAAAAAAAACAACAAGGGTTCCTTTTAGATTGGTGGAGATTGGAGCTGTGGGCGGTCCTGTCGGCTCCATCCTGACAAATGTAGAGTAGGAGTTGGAAGGTGTGGGGTGGAATAGATGGAATGGGTGGAATATTGTCAACTTCATCCAATCAGATGTCAGCACTGCTGGGAGATTCAGGTACTCAGACAGCCGCAGGATCCGTGTCTGCATACAACATCCGGCAGGGGAGATCCTCCATCTGTGCTGTGTGGGGTGGGGGAGGGCCGGAACACAATAAATCTCACCATGTATGGCCAGTCTATGGGGTGGGACCAATCCGGACAGACATGACGGAATGTAGAAGGTGGGGGGAGGGGTTACCATGTCACATCAGATGTGTGCCAGTCCTCCGCCAGGGGCGCTAGAGACAGTATGAGGGGCATCACTGGGAAGGAGTTGTCACCCTATACCAGGGGGTGTCCTCGGGGGGGGGGGGGGGGTCATCGGTAAAGCTGGAATAACTCTGCCATGCTTTTACTGGCCCTCTCCATAAACTGCCTCTTCCCTGCAACCCTGACTCCCTCTGCAGTGCTTTTACTAATCTCTGTTATATCCCATCACTTCCCCAGCACTTCCGTCCCCTCTGCCATGTTTTTACAGGTCCTGCCTTCCTCTCACCCGCCACACTGACCCCTCTGCCATGTCTTGTCACTCTCTAAATTCTGCCCCCCCCTACACTAATTCCCTCTGCCGTGTCTTTACCAGCCCCTCTATACTCACCCCTGTATACTGTTTTCCTCTGCCATGTCTTTACTGGTCTTCTCCTTACTTTTCCTGCCCCCAGCACATTAATCACCTCTGTTGTGTCTTTACTAGTTTTTTTCTTAATACTCTGTGTCTCTCTCTCTCATACTCTGATCCCCTCTGCCATGTCTTTACTAGACATCCCTATACTCTTTCTCCTGCTAGTATAGTGATCCCTCTGCCACATCTTTACTAGTCCTCTCTTTACACGGATCCCCTCTGTCATGTCTTTACTAACCCTCTCTATAGTCTTCCTCCCCTCCAGCACACTGTTCCCCCCCCCCCTGTCATGCTTTTACCAGCCCTCTCTATACTCCCCCTCTACAGTTTTCCTCTGCCATGTCTTTACTGGCCTTTTCTTTATACTCTCCCTCCCCCCAACACATTAATCCCCTCTGTTGTGTCTTTACTAGTTGTTTTTAATACTATGCATCTCCCCCATACTCTGATCCCCTCTGCCATGTCTTTATCAGCCCTCTTTATACCCCCCTCCCCCAATATATTGTTTTCCTCTGTCGTGTCTTTACTAGCCACTCCTATAGTCTTCCCCCCCTCCAGCACTCTGATCCCCTCTGCCATGTCTTTACCAGCCTTATCTATTACCCCCCTCACTTCTTCCCCTGCCATGTCTTTACCATCCCTCCCTATACTTTTCCTCCCCTCTGCCATGTCTTTACTAGTATTCTGTATACTCTACACCCCCAGCAAAGTGCTTCCCTCTGCCAAGACTTCACCTCTTTATACTCCCCCTGTATATTGTTCTCCTCTGCCATGTATTTACTAGCCACTCCTATAGTCTTCCCCCACTCCAGCAGTCTGATCCCCTCTGCCATGTCTTTACTAGCATTCTGTATACCCCCCCCCCCCCAGCAAAGTGTTTCTCGCTGCCATGACTTTACCAACCCTCTTTATACCCCCCGTATAGTTCTCCTCTGCCGTGTCTTTACTGGCCTTATCTATTACCCTCCCCCCTCCAAGCACACTGCTTCCCCTGCCATCTCTACATTTCCGCACCTCTGCCATGTCTTTACTGGTCTTTTGTACTCTGCTCCCCCCCAGCAAAGTGCGTCCCTCTGCCAGGACTTTACCAACCCTCTTTATAACCCCCTGTATATTGTTCTCCTCTGTCATGTCTTTACTAGTCACACCTACAGTCCCCCCCCCTCCAGCACTCTGATCCCCTCTGCCATGTCTTTACCAATCCTCTGTATACATTTCCTCCCCTCTGCCATGTCTTTACTATTATTCTGTATACTCTACACCCCCCAGCACACAGATCCCCCCCTGCCATGTGTTTGTATCCCATCCCCCCCCCCATCACACACACGTGGTCGGGATCAACAGTTGTCTCCTCTCCTCCTCGGTGACCCCCGGAACTTTCTTCTCCCCCATAGAAGTCCCCCTCCCCCTCCGATGTCCGGTCGGTAGAATAGAAGGGGGGTGGGGTGAAGTGCTCGGTAGGCCCCGCCCCTCGCCCCGCCCCCCTGACAATGGGCGCTCCGGGGAGATCTCAGTGCGCAACTTTGCGGAAGATCGGAGCGGAGATCGTGCGGAGTTGCGGGAGGGATCGTATGCAAATCGGGCGGATGACGTGCAGATCATGTGGCTTTTGGCGTAGATTCCCCACTGATGGTCGGAGGATTTGTGTCTCCCGATGGCCGGGGAGGAGAAGGGAGGATTGTGTACCGGGTGTCCGCTCTCCGTACAGCCGCAGGTGAGAGAACTTCTACCGGGGAGGGGGAGGGGGGCACCACCGGAGATCACACCCCCCCTCCCCCCACCACCGACACAACAACTCACATCAACAACTTTACACGATGTTTATCGGATCATCCATAGTACGGAGGGGGAGGGTCACCCGATCGGGTGTAAGTTGGGGGCGGATGAGCCCCGGGAGGGGGAGGGGAGGGGGGAGCATCGACGTTCCCGATGTCGACATAACAGAAAATATGGCGACCGACACAGGGCGGTCCGAGGAGGAGGAGAGAGAGCCGGGCCCACCGACCGCCCACCGATCACACCGATCACCCTCCGATCTACCGGGACACGGCACCCACCCCCCGATCTGCATGGAGGGAGCACCCCCCCCAACTAGATCTGCATGGAGGGAGCACCCCCCCCAACTAGATCTGCATGGAGGGAGCACCCACCCCCCAACTAGATCTGCATGGAGGGAGCACCCACCCCCCAAACTAGATCTGCATGGAGGGAGCACCCACCCCCCAAACTAGATCTGCATGGAGGGAGCACCCACCCCCCAAACTAGATCTGCATGGAGGGAGCACCCCCCCCAACTAGATCTGCATGGAGGGAGCACCCACCCCCCAACTAGATCTGCATGGAGGGAGCACCCACCCCCCAACTAGATCTGCATGGAGGGAGCACCCCCCCCCAAACTAGATCTGCATGGAGGGAGCACCCACCCCCCAACTAGATCTGCATGGAGGGAGCACCCACCCCCCGATCTGCATGGAGGGAGCACCCCCCCAACTAGATCTGCATGGAGGGAGCACCCCCCCAACTAGATCTGCATGGAGGGAGCACCCCCCCCAGATCTGCATGGAGGGAGCACCCCCCCAAACTAGATCTGCATGGAGGGAGCACCCCCCCCAAACTAGATCTGCATGGAGGGAGCACCCCCCCCAAACTAGATCTGCATGGAGGGAGCACCCCCCCAACTAGATCTGCATGGAGGGAGCACCCCCCCCAACTAGATCTGCATGGAGGGAGCACCCCCCCCAACTAGATCTGCATGGAGGGAGCACCCCCCCCCCTTTCCACATCTGCATAGAGGAAGCAGTGCACTCCCCCCCCCCCCCCCCCCCATTCCCAGGATCAGCATTGAGGGATCCCCCCCCAGATCTGCATTTTGAAAGCAGAGCCCAGATAACGATCGATCTGTACGACAGGAGGAAGTTATGTGGGGGTCATACACAGAGCAATACAACTGAACAAGTAAACAATCAGTCATGTGAAGCAAGAATGATCCGGGCCAGTGATGTGTGACGAGTTCAATTGACCAAAGTCGATCGGTTGTGGCAGAAAAATAATAGATGGTTGTGTGTGGATCAGTGGCGTTTTTTATGCACCTTTTGCACATATAGACGGATCTCTCTGGCGGCCATACACCGCGCAATACAACCGTACAATGTTCTTTCAATTAAAGGACCAGAACAAATGAGATGGGTGAGTGAAGTGTGACGGGTTCAATCAACACAAGTCGATCGTTTGGGGCAGAAAACAAAATCAACCATACAGCGCCAATCAATGGGGGGGGGGGGTCTGCACATGGTGAAAAAAAAACGGAATAACCGATGTCTGTACAAAACGATCAGACCATGGTCGAGCAATGAGCAGCAACTTGCAATGGGTTTTGTCACCCTAAGCCAGCTGGTTGTGGCAGAAAAATCGATCACATAGGCCTGACTGATGGCGATTTTTCACACTTTTGTGCATGTCGATCAGTCTGTATATGATGTCCATACACGGGACAACCAATCGGAGCGGAATGTGATTAACAAAGCCGTCAGATCTACTGAACGAGACTAAAGTGACTGAGATCTATAAACTTGGGTGATCAGGCGTGCCAAGGGAAAAAAAACACAGGATCGATCGATTGGAGGATAAAACTGAATGATGATCTGATTGGGCAAACTGATCGGACATTGGTCAAGAAATAAGCAACCGATAGTAATGGGTTGAGTTGTCAATAGTGTCAGGAAAAAAAATCAATTGTACGGGGTCAATCGGTTGGCATTTTCTTTTGCCCCTTGTACCCATAGATTGGTTGCTATATGGTGGACATACATGTCAGGATAAATCTGAGCGATGTCTGAGTCAACACAATGAGTAGACCCTGATCCGTTGTGACAAAATACGATTGTGTGGGGTCAATCGGTGTCAATATTTTCTGCACCCTTGTGAATACAAAGCTATCACTATATGGTGGCCATACACAGTGTGATAATACTGAACGATTGGACAAGCAGCAGATAGTGTTGGGTTCAATCAACACAAGTCGATCAGTGTAGCAGAAAAAAGTTTGAGTAGAGATGAGTTCACCCAAGATCTCTCTAGTGACAGGTTTGTTTGACCCAAGTTGATCGATTTTGTGGCGGGGGTGGGGGGGCTGCTTATGGGGTTGATTTACTAAAACTGTGCATGGTAGCCAATCCGCTTCCAGCCCCTCGCTCACGTTGACTGCGGCTTTGAAATCATACAACTTTATCTGAAAGCCGATGCCTATGCAAGTCGCACCCAAAATCGCCAAAAGTAGGGCAGGAACGACTTTTTCAAATTGATGCGGCACCGCAAAGTCGGCGTCACGCCGATCTGAACAGTGCGATTGCCGGCAATAGGCTGCGACTCGTCATGTGAGTCGACCCGGTGTAGAAATCACATCCGCGTCAGACTACAAGTCTTTGACTAGAGGCCACGCCCACTGACACAATTTGCCCCACCCACCAGGGTGTAACCACTTGCCTACTGGGCACTTTTACCCCCTTCCCGCCCAGGCCAATTTTCAGCGTTGCCGCACTTTGACAGTTGCGCCCAAATTAGATTTTTATCCTTTTTATTTGTGTGAAAAAAAAAAATCTTTTTTTTTTTTTTTTTTTTTTTTTTTGGGTGGTATTCATTTACCACTGGGTTTTTTTGATTTTTTTTTTTTTTTCTTGCTAAATAAATGAAAAAAGACAGAAAATTAAAAATACATTTTTTTTTTCTTAGTTTGTTAAAAAAAATTTGCAAATGGGTAATTTTTCTCCTTCATTGATGTGCGCTGGTGGGCACTGATGGGAAGCACTGATGGTGGGAGGCACTGATGGGAAGCACTGATGGTGGGAGGCACTGATGGTGGGAGGCACTGATGGTGGGAGGCACTGATGGGAAGCACTGATGGTGGGTGGCACTGATGGTGGGTGGCACTGATGGTGGGTGGCACTGATGGTGGGTGGCACTGATGGGAGGCACTGATGGGAAGCACTGATGGTGGGAGGCACTGATTGGAAGCACTGATTGGAAGCACTGATGGGAAGCACTGATGGTGGGTGGCACTGATTGGAAGCCCTGGTGGGCCCTGATGGGAGGCACTGGTTGGTGGCACTGGTTGGCCCTATTGGGGCCCTGGTGGGCCCTGATGGGCGGCACTGGTTGGCACTGGTGGGACTGCACTGATTAATCACACAAGCTGTCATTGGCTCTGCTCTCCTTGCCCTGTCAGGAAGAGGAAATGCTGATAACAGGCTTGTGTTTACATCTGTGATCAGCTGTGATTGGACACAGCTGATCATGTGGTAAAGAGCTGCTAATTGGCTGTTCAGCCCGATCTGTAATCAGCAGTGTCCGGGGGACGCAGCAAACATAGAGTGCACCACCCCCGTGCCCGATCGCGGGATGACGTTATATCACAGCCTTCCAGAACTGGTCGGCCAAGCTGTAGCCGGCATGTGGATATGGCACGTTCGGCGAGTGGTTAAAGTATTTCTCAAGGCAAAACTTTTTTTAGTTTTGGATAGTTTTGCAGATGGATTAGAACCCCTTTCAGTTTTTATTGCTGTCTGTGCCCCTTCTTAGGGGATACCCCTCCCCCCCTCTATTTGTCCTGTTTGCCGTTCTCATTGAAAGTGAAAAAAATCCCAAATTTTGAGTTGTCCCCCAGAAAAGGGGAAATCCTCCAATGGGGACACTAC
Organism: Aquarana catesbeiana; assembly: GCF_042186555.1. Classification (NCBI taxonomy): domain Eukaryota; kingdom Metazoa; phylum Chordata; class Amphibia; order Anura; family Ranidae; genus Aquarana; species Aquarana catesbeiana. The sequence goes on along the minus strand of NC_133328.1, from coordinate 603,042,197 downwards.
TTCTGGTGATTCCCTTAATTTGCAGGGATTTCCTCACTTCCTGTTTGGCTATGGGACAGGAAGTGAAGGAAAATTTCCCCAATGGGACACAGATGGTGAAAACAAATCTGACGGGTTATAACCCTCCCTTACTCTATCCAACAGTGCCTATAGTTCCACTTTAGCCCCCGTTCCCTTCGGCACGGCTTGACGTGTGAAGTCGCATGCCCAATCGGTACCATGCCGACTTTGCGATGCGACACTGACTTCCAAAGGTAGTTCCTGCACTACTTTTGGCGACTTCGGGGCGATTTTAATAGACATCTGTACGTGAACCCGGACAGACATCCGTCCTCTCGCCCTCCCAAATGCGCACTTGAAATCGTGCGAGTTCAAACCGCCTTCAGTGTGAACAAGGGCTAAATCATAAGAAAGGGGCGCAGATGCTTTTTTTTGATGCGTTTCTAGACCTATGAACTTCAAAAAATGCATGGGGTCACCGCGAGGGCGCACAGGAAACGATTGCGCACGCTGCAGCACGGTGAGGAAGAATGAATGCTGCTTGTAGGCCGGAGCTCACCTAAAGGCCCCATGTAATGTCCATTTCTAGGCACTGCTGCTGCTGAGCCACCGTAGAAATGAATGAAATGTCATTTAGACATTTTTAATAAAGTTGGAGGAAAAAAAAAAAAAGTTCATGGTGTGATGTGCTTACATGCTCATTACTCCACCCCTTTCTGAACCTCATAGTGACAGCTGGCTGCTCAGGAGAGCTCTGCTTATTATCATGTGAGTGTGATCGGAGCCGTAGTCACATGACCCGGGGAGTCTTTAGTCCCCATTCACACCTGTGCCGTGTTATGTGTGACCTCACACAACAGAAGGCTGACTTGTTTCTTTGTAGTGTGATCACACCTGTGCATTTCTCGCATGTGTGTCTTAGAAGTACAGGAGTGTTGTGTTTTTGTTTTTTTGTAGCGTCAATACGTGATATCAGGTCCATAGACTTCAATGGGGAAACGCATAAAAACCACATTGAAAAAAATTCTTAGAAAAAAAATGCAGATGTGCAAGTGTGAGCTCAGCCTTAAAGTGGTTGTAAAGCCTTCCATATACACAGAGATGAAACAAATCCTCCTACATAAGTTGTACCTGTTTTTCTGCAGTCTTCTCTACATCTTTTCAAAATCCAGAATTTATAAAGCTTGTCTGAGGTGTCAGAAAAGGGGATGGAAGATGGAAATTACACTCTGCAGAGCTCAGTGAGGAGAGCTAATTGGAGGGAAGAGACCCCCCATCTCCCCCCCCCTGCTCACAGGAACATAGCTGAGGCTGTCAATCACCTGGACATGCTTTCCCTGTCACCTTTTTTCTCTTGGTGTCAGGAAAACTTGTCAGAAGTGATTCATGCTGATAGCAGAGGAAGGAGACAGCAGACATAAAATACATTTAGGCCCCTTTTCACACCTGCGACAAGTCATACCCCATGATTTCCATTGAGTACCGTTGAAATCTGTGCAACTTCAAAGTAGTCCCTGCACTACTTTGGTCCGACTTTGATGCGACTTGAGGTCCATAGACCTCAAGATTACACAGGCATTGCTTCAAGTTGCAAAAAAAAATTGCGTTCCAAGTCGTGGCAAAAATCGCACGACTTTCAGGGCACACAAGTGTGAAAGGGGTCTTGGACCCCTTTCGCAATGAAGACGTTTTAGCTCTAAAAATAGCGTCTGTAAAGCGCCTCCCCAGTGTGAAGGCCCGAGTGCTCTCATACTGGGGTGGTGCGTTTTGCAGGACGGGAAAAAAAGTCCTGCAAGCCGCATCTTTGGGGCGGTTTGGGAGAGCTGTATACACCGCTCCCAAAACGCCCCTGCCCATTGATATGAATGGGCAGCGCTGCCGAACACGTGCGCTTTTAACCCCCGCTAGCCGAACAAAGGGTTTAAAGCGCTCCGCTAGCGAGCAAAAAGCGCCGCTAAGACGGCGGTAAATCGCTGGTAAAACTAGTGGCACTTTACTGCTAACACGGTACGGCCCCAGTGTGAAGGGGGCCTTAGTGCTCTGGACTGAGACAAGTACATACTATAGAGGGATATGCTTCGTTCATTTTTCCTGGTTGAAGTTCACAACCAATTTAACCCCTTAGAGCCGGCGGCAAGCAGCGAACGGGAGCTTTCTCCCGGCACAGCTCCTTATGGTGCTTTTGCACGCAAATATGCGGCCGCTCTGCGCCAAAGCCCGACCGCCGAGAGGCCACTGCATATTTGCTTGTGCTCGGCGCCAACGGTTTATTGTCTAAGTACCCGTTTACACCAGAATGCAGTGCGGGAAACCTGCGTTCAAAACGCACTGCAATTGCAATCTGCAGCGGGTGTGGATGTTATCGACGCCCCAAGTGCAGGTCGTAAACGCTGTGTGTTTGCCTGCAGTGGGTCACGTGGTACAGAAGTACCACGTGATCCAATTGCAGTGCAGTTTTTAAAGTACCAATGGGGGCTCAAATCGTACAGGAACGCACAGTGCGTTGTGCGATTCGTGGTGTGAACTGGACCTAAGGCTAGGTTGACACCATAGAGGTGCGTCCTAGCTCATGCGTGTTCTAGTGAGTCGCATGTAGAGCATCCAGCTGATTTCAGTGGGTTACCCTATGTGCAAGAAAGGGACAGCCCTGACCCTTTTCCAAAAACGCACCGCACCAAACTGCATGGTTCAGCAATTAACAGCACCGCCGCTGTCACTTCCTGTCACATGATTCCTGAAGTGTGACAACACTCAAGATGTAGAATCCTATTATCCTCTATGGGCCTGTTCACACTTGAAGCTCTATATAAAGTACATGAGCTTTTTTGGGGCAGAAATGCGCAATTCCCAAAACTACGACAACTCTCAAGATGGGGAATCCTATTATGCTCCAGGGGCCCCGTCACATCTGAGCGTTGTGTTATTTGTCATCTCATGAGCACATAAGATTTTTTTTTTTTTTTTTTTCCAGTGTAGCATGGTGCGCCACAATCCATCGCACCGCACTGCTTTTTGTTGTTTGTGTCTGATTGTGGAGATTCTTTCACTTCCTGTCCCATAGCCAAAACAGGAAATGAGAGGAAATCCTTTCAAAGTACGGGAATCCCAGAACTAGTGACCCCATTGGAAAATTTCCCCTTTTAGGCTTAATGTACATGGGACGTTTTTACAACCTCTTCTGAACGATTCAACTTGACAGATAGTAACCCACGTTTAAAACGTTTGTTTTGCCACATTTGCGTTTAGAAGCGTTTGGAAAAATTTTATTTTTTTTTTTTCTCAAAATAGGCAAAAATTAGCCGCGTTTTAGCAGCGTTTGGCGTCAGAAACTTCAGCGTCTGAACTCCATTTTTTTGCCTTCAAAGAAAAGCCTATAAACGCAACTGCCTAAAAATGACGAACCTGTGTACATGTACACATAAGATCACATTGGATGAGTTCAGGAGAAGCTGAAAAAAGCAGCCAACTGCCTCTGATCTAGGGCAGTGGAAAAAATCTATTTAAATCTTGAATCTAGTTGAGAGTCCAAATCGATTCAAAATTTAAGCAAATCGATTTTAAAATTTTTTTTTTTTTTTTTTTTTTCACCGCGCCGGTCCTGAGGAGCTGTGGGGAGGAGTTTTTAGGCGAGGCCACGGCTTCGGCCTAGCTTGCGAGGCCAGACGCCGCGGACTAGGCCGAAGCCGCAGCCTCGCCTAAAAACTCCTCCCCACAGCTCCTCGGGACCGGCGCGGTGAAAAAAAAAAAAAACCTCTATTCGAATCGTGAATCAAGGTGTTTTTTTTTTTCAGAAAATCTCCCAGCCCTACAGGTGGCAAAAAAGAAAATTTACAGGGGTTATAATCTTCCCTTACTCTATCTAATATTATATAAAAAAAAATCTACATATAGTTCTACTTTAAATCCTATGGACCTCTTCACACCAATGCGGTGCGTGTTTAAAATTCCCACATGCTGCATTTTTAGGCCCATGTTTAAAAAGCACATCAAAAATGCACCTTCCCATTGAAATAAATAGAAAACGTATCAAAAACCCAGTGCTTGTGTATTTGGTGCGTTTTTTGAGTCACATGTTCATGTTTCACAGGTGTATGCCTAGGGCAGCGATGGCGAACCTTGGCACCCAAGATGTTTTGGAACTACATTTCCCATGATGCTCCACTGCACTGCACAAGGCAGGAGCATCATGGGAAATGTAGTTCCAAAAAATCTTGGGTGCCAAGGTTCGCCATCACTGGCCTAGGGGGTCAGGCAACCAGAAAACGCATAAAAATTGGTAAAAAGGCATATGCGTTTTTGGGGGCAGTTAGCATTACCACCTGTCTAAAAGGGGCCTTAAATATTTAAAAATATTGGTCACTTGGCAAAAATAAAAATCCTATCCTGATGGTATGTGAATTGAGCCTAAAGTAGGTAATTGATCCCTAAATTGATGGGAAGTCTCAGGTGTATCTCGCCCCATCTGTGGTGGATGAGGTCTGTAGGGAGACGTTTTAGGGGGCGTCTGATCCTTGCTCCCCCGCGTCTTTGGGGGTCCCTGCTCCCCCGCGTCTTTGGGGGTCCCTGCTCCCCCGCGTCTTTGGGGGTCCCTGCTCCCCCGCGTCTTTGGGGGTCCCTGCTCCCCCGCGTCTTTGGGGGTCCCTGCTCCCCCGCGTCTTTGGGGGTCCCTGCTCCCCCGCGTCTTTGGGGGTCCCTGCTCCCCCGCGTCTTTGGGGGTCCCTGCTCCCCCGCGTCTTTGCGGGTCCCTGCTCCCCCGCGTCTTTGCGGGTCCTTGCTCCCCCGCGTCTTTGCGGGTCCTTGCTCCCCCGCGTCTTTGCGGGTCCTTGCTCCCCCGCGTCTTTGCGGGTCCTTGCTCCCCCGCGTCTTTGCGGGTCCTTGCTCCCCCGCGTCTTTGCGGGTCCTTGCTCCCCCGCGTCTTTGCGGGTCCTTGCTCCCCCGCGTCTTTGCGGGTCCTTGCTCCCCCGCGTCTTTCCGGGTCCCTGCTCCCCCGCGTATTCCCCTCCACTAATCTCCTAAATGACATTCAAACAAGCAGAGTCTTCCTGAAAACACAAACCAACACTCTTCTCATCCAGCCCACTTGCAGTTCTTTTGTCCGTTCCCCCCCCCCCTTCCTTCAACCTGTTTGATGAGCACTGCTGTGGGAACGCCGGGGGTTAAACATATTCGGAGGAATGAATGAGTTTGGAGTGTCAGATAAACTTGTTTATGGGAAGTTCACTTGTGATTTGCTGTTCTGCTCCACCTGATTACTTGACTTCAAAGCCGTGTAGGGGGGTGTCCTCAAATGTTTCCTGGTGGCTTTTGTTTGCCGGAGCTGCCGGGAATCCCAGCATTCCTCTTATTATGGCTTTTTTTTTTTTCTTTTAATTTTCACTTTGATGGCCGCTGTATCCTGTATGTATTGTGTGTATGGACTCCATGCCTGCTGCCAGATCGAACATTGCACCTCTATAGTGGAAGAAGTTTCTCAATAAATGCTAAAGTTTGTTTTATTTTTTTATTTTATTGTATTAATAAGTTACTAATTGCTATAAAAATTGTAGTTGACCTGGAGTTCATATCACAGCACTATGCCCCACTGATGTGGACTGAAAACAATAGATTAGTAGTATGTACCTCCTGGTTTGGGGCGCAGTGTGTTGTGACATTGTACACTATATCGCAACCTGCTATAGGTTAATAAATGAAATGTCACTTTGGAACATTTTGATAAAGTTGAAAAAAAACAAAGACCCACGGACTCTGACGGGCTATGTAACAATTCCATGGTCTCTGACAGGCTGTTAGAGGACTGCTTCCACTGTCTGCTGTTTCTTTTCTTTATCATTTATTATTGTTTGTGGCCCTTTGGTGATCAGTGGTCACATTATATCAAGTAAGTTGGCCACCTCTAGTCCAACCTCTCTGGACTCCTTTGGCTATATTCATGATCTTCAGAAGACAAGTGATGTCCCCTATAGAACAAGATACATTCCAGGTTTTGTAGAGCAGTGGTTCTCAACCCTGTCCTCAAGTTCTCCCTACAGGCCATGTTTTGGGAATCTCTTTTAGATAAAATAGCTGTCCAAAATACCAAGCCATTGACTCCGATTTGAGGCCCCTGTGCAAGATAAAAGAAAACCTGCAAACATGGCCTGTTGGGGGTACTTGAGGACAGGGTTGAAAACCACTGTTGTAGAGAACAAGATGACGCCTGATCAGTTGCTGAGGGGGAGTCACAAGTTTGCTCCGGATTTGCATTGTTGGCTCTGGATTCAGTAACTACAGTGAGGGGAAAAAAGTCCCCTTCTGATTTCGTATGTTTGCCCACTGACAAAGAAATGATTAGTCAATAAATTTTATTGGTAGGTTTATTTTAACAGTGAGAGACAGAATAACAACAACAGCAAAAAAATGCATTTCAAAAAAGTTATAAATTGATTTGCATTTTAATGAGTGAAATAAGTATTTGATCCCCTATCAATCAGCAAGATGTCTGTCTCCCAGGTGTCTTCTATGCAGGTAATGAGCTGAGATTAGGAGCACTCTCTTAAAGGGAGTGCTCCTAATCTCAGCTTGTTACCTGTATAAAAGACACCTGTCCACAGAAGCAATCAGATTCCAATCTCTCCACCATGGCCAAGACCAAAGAGCTGTCCAAGGATGTCAGTCAAGACTGTAGACCTACACAAGACTGAAATAGGCTACAAGACCATCGCCAAGGAGCTTGGTGAGAGGATGACAACAGTTGGTGCGATTATTTGCAAATGGAAGAAACACAAAATAACTGTCAATCTCCCTCGGTCTGGGGCTCCATGCAAGATCTCACCTCGTGGAGTTTCAATGATCATGAGAACATTGAGGAATCAGCCCAGAACTACACGGGAGAATCTTGTCAATGATCTCAAGGCAGCTGGGATCATAGTCCCCTAGAAAACAATAGGTAACACACTACACCATGAAGGACTGAAATTCTGCAGCGCCTGCAAGGTCCCCTTGATCCAGAAAGCACAAGTAAAGGCCCGTCTGAAGCTTGCTAATGAACATCTGAATGATTCAGAGGAGAACTGGGTGAAAGTGTTGTGGTCAGATGAGACCAAAATCGAGCTCTTTGGCCTCAACTCGCCATGTTTGGAGGAGGAGGAGGGATGCTGCCTATGACCCCAAGAACACCATCAAACATGGAGGTGGAAACATTATGTTTTGGTGGTGTTTTTCTGCTAAGGGGACAACTTCACCACATCAAAGGGACGATGGATGGTGCCATGTAATGTCAAATCTTGGGCAAGAGCCTCCTTCCCTCCTGCCAGGGCATTGAAAATGGGTCGTGGATGGGTATTCCAGCATGACAATGACCCAAAACACACAGCCAAGGCAGCAAAGGAGTGGCTCAAGAAGAAGCACATTAAGGTCCCGCAGTGGCCTAGCCAGTCTCCAGACCTTAATCCCATAGAAAATATGTGGAGGGAGCTGAAGGTTCGAGTTACCAAACATCAGCCTTGAAAACCTTAATGACTTGGAGCGGATCTGCAAAGAGGAGTGGGACAAAATCCCTCCTGAGATGTGTGCAAACCTGGTGGCCAACTACAAGAAATGTCTGACCTCTGTGATGGCCAACAAGGATTTTGCCACCAAGTACTAAGTCATGTTTTGCAAAGGGGTCACATACTTATTTCACTCATTAAAATGCAAATCAATTTATAACTTTTTTGAAATGCGTTTTTTGTTGTTATTCTGTCTCTCACTGTTTAAAATAAACATACCAATAAAATTTATAGACTGATCATTTCTTTGTCAGTGGGCAAACATACAAAATTTGCAGGGGGATCAAATACATTTTCCCCCTCACTGTGGGAGCCTGTGTTTTGGGATCAGGTTACAGAAGTCGGTTCTCATTATGATATCATGTTAGGCACCCAATATTACTGTGATGGTGATTCAGGTGTGTATGTATATATGTGTGATATATATTCTGTGTCACAGGAGACTGTCGGGGACCCATCAAACCTCCAGGCTGAGTTCTGTTGCAGTGACGTTAACCATATTGTCGGTGATTTTAGCGTGCTGCTCAGGAAACGGAGAATGTCATTACCTGACCGCGGCTCCATGACAGGTGCCCTTTATTTCTCCCGATCCTGGGAACGGTACACTGCGGAGATGTTTGCTCTCTTGGAGTGTGACGGCTGGTTTGGCCTGTGCCCAGGGAAAGGCTCCTTCCTGTTCAAAAAAATCAATGGAAGATTTTCTGGTGTATTCCTACATTATGCTTAAGCCAGATTCACGTTGTTACGCTGCCGTAAAACGCATGTTACCGCAATAAATGTCGGCATGCTGCATTGTCATTTGTTTTAAAGGCACCCCCGGTGCTACCTGCCATCACACCCGCATGGCAGTACTGCCAGAATTGCCCAATGCGTCTCAGAGCCGGTTCACACGGGGGCGACTTGTCAGGCGACCTAGCAGCCTGACAAGTCGCCTCCCGTTCTGTACAATGGAACCGTTCTTGCGTCGCTCCGACTTAGAAAAAAGGTTCCTGTACTACTTTGGGGGCGACTTGCATAGACTTCTATACAGAAGTAGTTTTGCAGGTTGCCGTGGCAGTCGTGTGCAGGTCGCCTCGGTGAGGCGACCTGCAAGTTGTGCCGCTTCTAGTGTGAACCGGCACTTAGTGTGCTTGTGCACACGGTGGTTTGGCTCATGCAGCGTAAATGCCGGCATTTTTGGGCTCCTGATTGGTACAGGGCGCAGCACATAACCCGCTGCCTGTCAGTCTATGCCAGGCTGGAATATGCTGCAACTGGTCGCTGTTTAGGGCTGCATGCATTGAATGTGTTTTTCCCTGACCATGTACAGCCCTATAGGGCTCATTCACACGAGTAGTAAATGCAGGTGGTTCAGCTACAGCTTTACCACCCCACAATGGCCCACCAAAACAAAGTAATGGAGTCGCCTATATCTGTACCCATGCCATGTCAGTGATGCTTTGCTTGGTTGCTGCAGCAAAAGTTATATTACATGTCGCATATGGTACTGCTGTTTGAATGCAACCGATTCAGTGCACTGGTGCTGCGTTTTTTGAGTGTCCTACTCGCGTGCCCTCTGAAAAGTGAGCCGCCGTAGATTTGGCTCATTTACACATGCAGCTAGCAAAGCCACTCCTCTAAAAAGCAATCGGCAGCGGAACACTTTTCAGGGGGCATTTGACAGGCGGTGACTAGGACCCTCGCAATGCAGCACCACTGCGCTGCAACCGTGTGCACTGAATAGGTGACGTTTGGCAGTACTGCCTGAAATACCTGGTGGGGGTGTGCTGTTTCCGAGTAGTACCTGCATTTTGGGCTCATTCATACATGCAGCTAACAAAGGTGCTCCTCTAAAAAGCAATTGCAGGTACCACTCAGAACAGCACACAGCCCCCCACTAATTTCTGGCGGTACTGCCACCTATTCAGTGCACACAGTTGTGGTGCGGCATTTGCATACTCCTAGCCAATGCCTTCTGAAAAGTGATCTGCCTACAGATTCCTTTTCAGAGGAGCAACTGTTACCCACACATGTGAATGAGCCAAAACGCAGGTACCGCTGGGGACCATGCACAGCCACATCATATTTCAGGCAGTACTGCTACCGAACGGGGGCCAGTTTGGTGCACCCAGGTGTGGCGTGGCAGCATTTTGAGAGTCCTCGTCACCAAATGTTTCAAACTCCCTCTGAAAAGTGATCAACTGCAGATTGCTATTCAGAAGAGACGGTATGTTAGTCGCACATGTGAACGAGTCCAAATGCAGGTACCACTCAGAACAACGCACAACTGCCATGTATTTCAGCTTGTCATTGACTTTGACAGGCTGCTGGGAGCAGGCAGTATGCTGCACCTGAAGATGCCAGTATTTCACCCTGAACAGGCTGATTGGCCTGTGTGCATGGGCGATACATCGCGTATTCAAATGTGCGCAGTGTGGATTGACGTGTGTGCGGTAAACGCAATGCTGAGGTGTCAGCGGGCCCTAAAACCTTGCATTGCGCTCAGATCTTCTGCTGCTAGATTGCATTCCGCAGCTCCTGGATCCTGTGTCGCTGAACTGTCAGAAAAGGAAAAAAGACCTGATGAGTTTGGAAAGTTGGGATAGTTTCTTGTTGCCTAGTAACAGGAAGCCCAGTGCGGGGATATGGGAGCAGCCAATGTGTGTGAGACTGCCGGCTGACACTGAGCCCATCCAACGCTCTGCCGTCAGCCAGAGATATAAACAAGTTAATTCCAGCGCTGCGCTGTGTTCATTGATCTGCCGCGGGTTTCACTTGGCAGTTGGAGGTTTTCTCTGATCTGGTGACTCAGCGGAGGTTGGAGATGTGTGCAGAATCTCTCATGCGATCCGTCAGGTCTGAGCCGGTTGTGGTGTGCAGGCCGCCACATTTCCAGGAATGGATGGGAAGTTCTGCAGAAATGGTGAGGCCAGGAAGTGAACGGTCAGGTCCAGCTTGATGCAAAGGGGGAGCAAGTAGTGTTTCTTTATTTTTTTTTATTTTGTGTGCTTTTAAAGCTGAACTGAGCAAATATTGTCTAAATCCATTTGTTGTGTGTATTCCTCCCAGAATCTTTGTGAGCTTTGTGTATGTATTCCAGATCTGTGCAGTAATCCAGTGTGAGACCTTTCCTTCCTGTAATAAAGACCGGTCACTTCTGCTCTCTCTCCTTGTGCAGGATGACTGGTCTTGTCTCCGCCCCCTCCTGTATTTTGTAGGCAGGCTGTAGTGGGTGGAGCCTGCTTAATCCCCTCCCACAGCTCTGCCCTCTCCTTGTGCAGGATGACTGGTCATGTCTCCGCCCCCTCCTGTAGTTTTCTACAGGCAGCCTGTAGTGGGTGGAGCCTGCTTGCTCTGCTCTCTCTCTCTCCTTGTGCAGGATGACTGGTCTTGTCTCCACCCCCTCCTGTATTCTGCAGGCAGCCTGTAGTGGGGGGAGCCTGCTTACTCCCCTCCCACAGCTCTGCTCTCTCCTTGTGCAGGGTGACTGGTCTGGTCTAAGCCCCCTGATGTATTCTGCAGGTAGCTTGTAGTGTGTGGAGCCTGCTTACTCCTTTCCCACAGCTCTGCTCTCTCCTTGTGCAGGATGACTGGTCTGGTCTAAGCCCCCTGATGTATTCTGCAGGTAGCTTGTAGTGTGTGGAGCCTGCTTACTCCTTTCCCACAGCTCTGCCATCTCTCCTTGTGCAGGATGACTGGTCTGGTCGCCGCCCCTCCTGTATTCTGCAGGCAGCCTGTAGTGGGTGGAGCCTGCTACTCCCCGCCCACAGCTCTGCTCTCTCTCCTTGTGCAGGGTGACTGGTCTGGTCTCCGCCCCCTCCTGTAGTTTTCTGGAGGCATCCTGTAGTGGGTGGAGCCTGCTAGGCCCCTCCCACAGCTCTGCTCTCTACATAAGCCAAGTACAGCACAGTGATGATGTCACTGCTACTTTTACAAAGTAATGACTGGGTTTGCAAAGGCTATTGGTGCACAGAGAGTGGATTTCTATATTTTGTAAATCTTGTTTCATGTATTTGAGTGAGAGTTTCACTGCCTGGAGTCATCTTCTAGTCCAGCTGTAGCCAAAGGTTTTGTTTTCATCACATTGGGACGTCAGTGTTGGGAATTCTCAGTGCTGTGTGCTGCCAGTGGTGTTCAGGAGTGCTTTAGGGCCCATTCACACCAGAAGCTGCATGCATTATTTATGTATTTTTCATGCACGTTTGCATGCATTAATTTGATACGCCTTTTCAAACAATTGATTTGTGTTTTATTCATCCACGTTTCCCCTGTGAGGTCACTTCTTCCCTTCATTCTTCAGGCTTTTATGTGCACTGTAATGGGTTGCTGTGCTTTGCATGCATTTGTGAGCGTTCTTGTGGGGTGGCAAAATGCAGCATGTTGTACCCTTCTTTTTTTTTTTTTTTTTCCCCTCCATTGCACTTTGATAGTGTGAACTATGCCCATATGATAACCTGGGTTTTGGATGGTCTATGCAGTTGGAATGCAGCAAAAAATTCATCCAACTGATCTTTTGTGAATGGACCCTTAATGAACAACCGCCCACTGGAGATGTTATGTGGGGTTTTGCTTGGCCTAATGTTCATACTCTCACATGAGCACTTAATCCTGCGTACTGTGTAATGAGAGCCTGACTGGTTAAAAATAAATCAATAAATATGGGCAGTGGCAGGACCCATTCAGTTGAGTGGGTCATGTTTGGCAGGCAGTACTTCTTGCTGCAAAGCATTGGCCGTTCACACTGGTGAACTTTTTTTTTTTTTTTTAACAGAGACCCTAGGGAATACAGTGGCGATTGTTTGTTTGTTTGTTTTTTATGTCACGGTATTTGCGTAGCAGTTTTGCATAAGCAATTTGGTTTTTTTTGTTTTTTTAAACACACTTTAACCACTTCCATACTGGGCATTTTCACTCCCTTCCTGCCCAAGCCAATTTTCAGCTTTCAGCACTGTCGCACTTTGAATAACAATTGCGCAGACATACAACACTGTACACACATGACATTTTTATTATTTTTTCCCCACTTAATAGAGCTTTCTTTTGGTGGTATTTGATCACGTCTGCGGTTTTTATTTCTTGCGCTATAAACAAAACAAGAGTGACAAGTTTGGAAAAAAACACAATATTTTTTGCTTTAATAAATATCCAATTTTTAAAATTTTTTTTAAACAAATTTTTTCCTCAGTTTAGGCCAATACGTATTCTTCTACATATTTTTGGTAAAAAATATCGCAATAAGCGTATATTGGTTTGCGCAAAAGTTATAGCGTCTACAAAATAAGGGCATAGATTTATAGCATTTTTATTATTATTATTATTATTATTATATATTTTTTTTTTTTTTTTTTTTACTAGTAATGGCGGCGATCTGCGATTTTTATCGTGACTGCGATATTGCGGCAGACATATCGGACACTTTTGACACATTTTTGGGACCATTCACATTTATACAGCGATCTGTGCTATAAAAATGCATTGATTACTGTATAAATGTGACTGGCAATGAAGGGGTTAACCAGGAAGGGGCGCTGTAGGGTTAATCATGTTGCTAGGGAGTGATTCTAACTGTGGGGGGAGGGGACTTACAAGGGGAGGAGACTGATCGGTGTTCCTCTGTACTGGGAACACACCATCTGTCTCCTCCCATCTGACAGGACGTGGATCTGTGTGTGTAAATCCATGGTCCAGCTCGGTTACCGGGCAATCGCGGGTGCCCGGCGGACATCGCGGCCGTCGGGCATGCGCACCGGGACCTGAGTGACGCGGCGGGCGCACGCGCGCCCTCTGGGGGACCTGCAAGGGCTGCCGTCATATGACGGCGGCCCAGGATAACAGCTGTACCGTCCCGCTGTCATATGACGGTGGGCAGGCAGCAAGTGGTTAATGAATAAAAAAAAAAAACCACAATATTTACCCCAACGATGATGTTATGCCAAGTACATGGATACCCAACCTGTCACGCTTTAAAGTTATGCACCCTCGTAGAATTATGACAAACTGCAGTACTTAAAAATCTCCATAGCCCATGCTTTAAACATCTTTACAGGTTACCTGTTTTAGAGTTAGAGGTTAAGCACTAGAATGATTGCTCACTCTAATGTTCATGGCGATACCTCACAAAACAAATACCATTAACATATGACTTACTTATGCGTTCACTGCTGTGCATGAGCATGGAATGATGGGGCGCTTTCAATCGTTTTATATTTTACTTTTTATTTTTACACTGTCCCTTTTAATTTTTTTGATCACTTTTATTCCTATTACAAGAAATGTAAACATCCCTTGTAATAGCCCCAGTGTGAAATAATTGGCACTGTGCGTTGGCACTAGCGGCGCTAGTTTTAACGGCGCTTTACTGCTGTTTAAGCGGCGCTTTTCGCCCGCTCGCGGGGTGCTTTTAACCTCTGCGAGCGGCTGAAGAAGGGGTTAAAAACGCCCGTGTTGCAACGCTTCCAAAGCGCTGCCCATTCATTGCAATTGCCAGGGGTGTTTCGGGAGTGATCTATACAGCGCTCCCAATCCGCCTCAAAGATGCTGTTTGTAGGACTTTTTCTAACATCCCGCAAGCGCTCCGCCCCAGTGTGAAAGCACTCGGACGGCATGGGAGGCAGTTTTCAGGTGCTATTTCTAGCACTAATACGCCTGAAAACTGCCTCAGTGTGAAAGGGCTCTAAGGATGACAAGTCCTCTTTATGGAGAGATCTGGGGTCAAAAAGACACAATTGGCACCTTTCAGGGGGGACGGGGGTGCAGATACACTTCCTGGAATAGACCCCCCCCCCCCCCACAGGTCCCAGGAGATAGCGGGGAACACTTACAACGCGCAGCACGACTCGCGCATGCGCAGTAGGGAACCAGGAAGTGAAGCCGCAACGCTTCACTTCCTGATTCCCTCACAGAGAATGGCGGCGGCAGCACCCGAGAGCCAACCGATTCATCGGCTTCGGCTGCCGACATCGCTGGACTCCAGGACAGGTCAGTGCCCATTTATTTAAAGTCAGCAATTTTTTTAGGTGGACTCCCTCTTTAAAAGCAAGATGATTAAAAATAATATAAAAAAAAAATTATCTTTTGCTTTCAATAAAAAAAAAAAAAACAGTTTACTTCCAGCCTGGACTGGAAGTGATGCCATGACCTCGCTCCGGTCCTCCAAGGCCATAGAGGGCAGAGGGGATCAAAGTGGATGTACTCTATAAATGCCGGTGTGACCATCCAGTGGCACCGCTGAATCGTTTCTTGGGCAAACCAGCAGAAAAGGGACAGGACTGGGAAAGGAGTGCCCTCCCGCCGATTTTGAAAGCGTTTCAGCAGCTGCCGGCTGTAAAAATTGGTATCGGGGTTATGGGTGATATCTTCAGCCATAATTCCGGTAAACCACTTGCAAGCCCTCAACGTGTGTGTGTGTGTGTGTGTGTGTGTGTGTGTGTGTGTGTGTGTGTATATGTGTTATATATATATACACACACACACACACACACCGAACTCCGGTCAGTTTTTATTGCTGTCTGTGTCCCCATTAGGGAGATTCTCTATTTGTCTTGTTTATATAAAAGTGAAAGAATAAAAAAAAATCCCAAATTTTGGGTTGACATCCAAACATTTTTCCAATAGGGACACTAGTCCTAGTGACACCGTGGAATTGCCTCACTTTGGAGGGGGTTTCCTCTGACTTCCTGTGTTTTGGCTATGGTACAGGAAGTGAAGGGAAATCTCCCCAGTGGGACACAGATAGCATACACAGAATAACTGACAGAGGTCCCTTATGCCCCGTACACACGATCGCACTTTCCGCCAACAAAACCGTGGATTTTTGTTCGAAGGTTATTGGCTCTAACTTGTCTTGCATACACACGGTCACACAAATGTTGGCCAACAATTACGAACGCGGTGACGTATACAAGACGTACGACGAGCCGAGAAAAGGGAAGTTCAATAGCCAGTGCGGCTCCTTCTGCTTGATTCCGAGCATGCGTGAACTTTTGTGCGATGGACTTGTGTACACACGATCAAACTTTCCGACAACAAAGTTTTCTTGGTGGAAAATTTGAGAACCTGCTAGCAAACATTTGTTGGTGGAAAGACTGACAGCAAATGTTAGATGGAGCATACACACGGTCGGACTTTCCGACAACAAGATCACATCCAACATTTCCCGTTGGAAAATCCGACCGTGTGTATGTGGCATTACTGTATCTAAAATGCAAACACAAGTTTTGCCCTTAGTGACAGTTTAAGGAATGAATGCAGGCAGTAAGGAGGCAATAAGATTCCTCCTTACCTCATGTAGAGTGACCTGTGTTCGCTCTTCAGAGGGCACCACGTGTTATTGAGTCCTAAGGCAAGAAAAGTACACATGGGTGTGACCGTATTGAAGAACTGACCACACTTTAATGTCACTCTTGAACACTTCGGAGATGCTATTCACAGAAGATTTTGGTCATATGGGCCTCCGGTGACTTCTAACATGAGGTGAGGCCTAGTATGGACTGAGCTCTGTGTAGAGGGGATCAGCCCGCCATCCTTGTCTGTCAGCTTCTTCTAACTTTCTGCGTTTTGCTTGACTTGAACAATGAGGCCTGCGTGTCCGCTGGCTGCTTTTGGCGGTCCTGAGCTAGCTGAGGAGTTTGCTGCGTCTATTGTTTGATGTCATGTAACAGGATCCGGGCTGCATGTGTTTTGTGACTTGGACAGCACTGCTTCAGTGGGTTGGTTCAATGCCATTTGTGCGCTTCATTTCCATTTATATCTACGTGGGAGCGCAGCTGTAATTTTGCTTCTCCTTTATTGTAGATTAGCCGGACATACGTTACGTGGTGTCCACAGGCAGATGAACGCTCTCAGGCTCCTCTGGTTACGGCTGCCGAGTGCTGGCAGCTGTGCTTTTTGTCTTGGTTTAGGCCTCTTCAGAGAAAACATTCTGTTGGTGAATGCATCGGGCCGGTTGTGGGTTTTTATTTTTATAGATGTGTCTGTAGGCCATGGGCAACCTAGCAGTGTTTTTAACCCTTTCACTGCCATTTTAATGTTTTTTTTCACATTAAACTCCTTTTTATGTCGGAAGATTACTTAAAACCCCCAAACATTATATATATATATATATATATATATATATAATTATATTCTCATTCTCATGTCTTTATGGACCTTGCTTTGTGCACTGGTCCAAATCATTCGGTGGAGGGGGGATTATGGTGTGGGGTTGTTTTTCAGGGGTTGGGTTTGGCCCCTTAGTTCCAGTGAAGGGAACTGTTAAGGCGTCAGCATACCAAGACATTTTGGACAATTTCATGCTCCCAACTTTGTGGGAACAGTTTGGGGAAGGCCCCTTCCTGTTCCAATATGACTGTGCACCAGTGCACAAAGCAAGATCCATAAAGACATGGATGAGCAAGTCTGGCGGGGAGGGACTTGTCTGGCCTGCACAGAGTCCTGACCTCAACCGGATAGAACACCTTTGGGATGAATTAGAGCGGAGACTGTGAGCCAGGCCTTCTCATTCAACATCAGTGCCTGACCTCACAAATGCGGTTCTGGAAGAATGGTCAAACATTCCCTGTTATAGCTGCAAAGGGTGGGCCAACTCAATATTGAACTCTACAGAATAAGACTGGGATACCATTAAAGTTCGTGTATGTAAATATAGGTGTCCCAACACTTTTGGTAATTTAGTGTGTGTGTGTGTGTGTGTGTGTGTGTGTGTGTGTGTGTGTGTGTATATATATATATAAAATTTGTGTGTGTGCGCGCGTCATAGGGAGATATATCTTTATCTATCACACCGACCTCCTGGAGAATAAAATCATGGCAGTTCCAATTTATTGCTCTTACTCTAGTGTGTGCAGCGATATGCAACATAAATCAATGTTCGGTATGTGTGTATGTGTATATATATATATATATATATATATATATATATATATATATATATATATATATATATATATATATATATATATATATATTAGGGCTGGGGGAAAAAAACGATTTGAATCGAGTTGAGAGGTTAAATCGATTTTTTTTTTTTTTTTTCCACCAGGACCGGCGCGGTGTCCAAAAAAAAAAAAGAAATCGATTTGAGACTTATTTTTTTAAAAGAAATCGCAGATTTTATTTTTTGAGAAAATCGCCCAGCTCTAATATTTAAAAAAAAAAAAAAAAAAAAAATTGATATAGATATATCTATATTTATTAAAATAAGCATTTTTTTGCTTGAACTTATGTAGTGATGTCTTCGAACCTCAAACATAGTTTCTGAAAGCAATGGCCCTGGAGAATAAAATGGGGGTGCTGTTGCAGTTTGTCACTTGTACAGCCATCTATTAAACACAGATTTTCAGGAAGAGATACACTAGAATGAAATGTAGTGCACACAAACACAATATAAAACCCAATTTTTGGTAAACTATAAAACATGACCTTGTGTCGAATAATTTGAGACCAAAAATGTCAAAAATTGCTCTAAATGGCAACAAACTACAGTACCTAAATGTTTTCATAGGTGACACTTTAAAACCGTTATCGGTGCAGATTTCATTGTGAACGACGGCCCTAAAACGTTTACTCTCACTCCGACATTTTTGGTGATACTTCACATTTGTCACACAATCACTGTTTACATACCGTGTAGGATCTTTGCATTTGTATGTGTGCACAGGAAGGATAGGGTGCATTTAAATTTTTTGTTTTGATCTTTTTATTTATTTTATTAAAATGTATTTTTTATTTTTATTTAAAAAATTTTTTGGACTTTATTGCTATTACAAGCCCCCTATGTGACCGTTTTGGGCTGGTGACAGGTTTTCTATGTTGAGACATCAGGAGTCTACTAAACCCCTGGTGTCTTTGGTGCCCTCTAGTGCGGCTAGTCAAGCAAAGATCATACTTTAGAGCTTCTTTCCTGGCTGTAGGAGCTCAGGAATGATGCCTCTGAAACTGGAAGTAATGAAATCTTGCTTCTGGCTTCATTAGTCACAGAGGAGATGGAGGGGGGGGGGGGAGATGTTCTCCATCTTCTCTGTATTTAGCTATCCTGGCCATGAGCTTGCACTTGCAGCCAAGATGTTCTTTTGTAGGTTGGTGGTCAAAGTAAGTCTCTCTGTGGTCAGCTTTGGTCTTTAAGAGCAGGAGGCCAACCTTCTTCTAGAATCTAGATCATGGTTATATCAGGATAGATTCCACCTGTGTAGTCGGAAATGCCTCACTATAGACCATGCCTGAGGTCTACCAAGGCACTGTAATGCCAATAAAGTTTGTAGTTGACATTTGGGAGGGTTGTCCATTTTTTCTGTTCATCTGCCAATTGACTTCAGGTAGCAAAACAAATACTGTGAAGGACAGGTAAGGGGGTAGAGGAAGGGTTGGGGGTAGAGGGAGCAGATGCTGTGTTTAGTATTTCAGTGGTGTAGGTTTTAGTCAATTGTGGAGGTTTCAAGTTGGGTGTGTGTTGTGTGTTTTTTTTTTTTTTTTTTTTTTGTTTTTTTTTTTTCTTTCTTGGTTTTAGTTTCTCGCAAGCACAGATGTCTGGGGTTATTTGGCACCTAGGAACATGTTTGTGATTGGCACCTAACATTTCGGCACTCAAATCTCTCTACTGTAGCCATATGTAAATGGCTTAGTATGAATTGATAGGACTTGAAGTTTATCTAAATGCAGACACTGAAACTACATCTGTTGTTGCAGAGGTCCTTGTAATGACATATTTAACTTTTTTGAAATGCCACAAAATGAAATTTTATTCATTTTAAGTGCGGTGCCACATGCTGTGCTAAAAGTACAGTGCACAGCACTGCAATGCGTTGGTGGGTCCTGGAAATATGGCAGATTGCCTTGTCTATTCGTTGGGCAAGGCTGCCCAATGCTTCTGGTTTGAAGGGGCCTTTAAATCATACAAGGTGTGGTCCTTTCCCTAGGGCAGTGATGGGCGAACCTTGGCAACCCAGATGTTTTGGAACTACATTTCCCATAAAGCTCATGCACTCTGCAGTGTAGTTGAGCATCATGGGAAATGTAGTTCGAAAACATCTGGGGTGCCAAGGTTGGCCATCACTGCCCTAGGCTGACAACACTCAGTTGAGCTACAGTGTTGTCATGCTTCTAAGTTGATTACACGCAGTCTTTGTAAGGCACGGACACATCCTGCCATAGTTACTGCAATAAAACTGATATTCAGCCACACATCCAGAGGAAGGTCATACCAAGAGTCTAAAACGGCCATTCTGAACCAGGCTTCCTCCAGAGAAGCCTTTCTCAATATTTTCAACGCAGAGGAACCCATGAAATAACGTTCTAATCTCAGGGAACCTCTGCTAAAAATAACTAGATCTACAACTCCTGATACATTAGTGTGATGGTCAGTGGGAAGAATGCTCCTTACACTTGCGGGTATTGGGTACCCCCCTCCTTACAGATAGCTAAAGAGATCAATGGTGTCAGTGGAACTTTTCTGAGAGGCAGAAATTGCTCATTGCTCAAGGAACCCCCAGCAACCTCTGGAGGAACCCTAATTGTGAAACCCAGCTCCAGAGGTTGTTAGGGGTTCTTTGAGCTGTGGCTGATTGACTTCCCATGTGATGGTGTCTTCTGGTCAACGCCACTTGGTAGAGCTAGTTGCATGAAGTCTGCGATCTTTTTTTGGTGTCCATAGGGGTTTGCTTTTTGACCACCACTGTAAGGCCTGGGTCACACTCGTGTGATTTCAGATGTGACCTGGGGTAACACATAATCAGATGGCAAAGGAAATAACATTGATTTCAATGGTGCCCACTCACATCAATGCAACACAACTGTGATGTGACTTTGAGAAAGTACAGGCGCTACTTTGGTGTAATGCAGTACTATTTTGTGCCCCATAGACTTCAATGGCAATGCACTAAAAATGTAGGTACATGTGTTTTTTTTAGTGCATTTTCGGCAGAGTTTTGTATAGTCGCCTTCTAAAAAAAAAAAAAAAAAAAAAAACACATCTGCATTAAAAACGCACTATAAAATCGCAATGAAAATTAGTTCAAGTTGTAACTTCACTAGTGTGAACCTAGCCTAAAGGTTTACTTCTTCAACTGACCTCAAATGTAAGAAACATTCTTCCCACTGACCACCAATAAAGGGGTTTTTCCTCCCACTGACCACCAATGTAAAGCGCATTCTTCGCACTGACCACCAATGTAAGGAGCATTCTTGCCACTGTCCACTAATGTTAGGATCATTCTTGCCACTGTCCACCAATGTAAAACGCGTTCTTTGCACTGACCACCAATGCAAGGGGCGTTCTTTGCACTGACCAATGCAAGGGGCGTTCTTTGCACTGACCAATGCAAGGGGCGTTCTTTGCACTGACCACCAATGCAAGGGGCGTTCTTTGCACTGACCACCAATGCAAGGGGCGTTCTTTGCACTGACCACCAATGCAAGGGGCGTTCTTTGCACTGACCACCAATGCAAGGGGCGTTCTTTGCACTGACCACCAATGCAAGGGGCGTTCTTTGCACTGACCACCAATGCAAGGAGCGTTCTACGCACTGACCACCAGTGCAAGGGGCGTTCTACGCACTGACCACCAGTGCAAGGGGCGTTCTACGCACTGACCACCAGTGCAAGGGGCGTTCTACGCACTGACCACCAGTGCAAGGGGCGTTCTACGCACTGACCACCAGTGCAAGGGGCGTTCTACGCACTGACCACCAGTGCAAGGGGCGTTCTACGCACTGACCACCAATGAATCTGGTTTTGCAAGCGTTCCCTAAGACCTAAAAAGCTATTTATTTCAAGGGTCCCTGTGGAGTAAAAAGGTTGAGAGAGAGGCCAATCTCCAGAACATCCATAATACACCCAGAGAAAACATGAGCCAAGTACGGGGAGACGGCCTGATTTGGGTGAACCTGTTGCGTTCCTCCCACAGCTCTTCCCTCTGCACAGACTATGTACAGTGATGTCACCACCACTTTTACAAGGTAATATCTGTGTTTTCAAAGATGATTGGCGTACTCAATGTGGATTTATGTCCTTTGTGGCTTTAGAGGAATATATTGAAATGACAAATGTTGTGACCGGAGTTTAGCTTTAAAACGGGGGTGACCTTCCTTTTTAATAACCCTTCCAAATCCTGTAGAATCCTAATAATTGGAGGGGAGCGCCCCTCCTTGGCACCTCTATCATTGTCTTGGAATGTGTGGGAGACCTTTAATGAACCTATTTCTGCTGTCACCGTCCTATATAACTCCAGCTTTGTGTAGTGTGCGATCGTTCGTTCTCCTCTACCATTCACGCCGATCGTCCTCCATGAGGGCTCCTCAGGCTTATTAGCGCAGGCTGTAGTACTGCAGTGACTTATTAGATTCCAGGCACATTGCAGTCGTGGAGCTGTGGGAAGTTGATGCTGCAGTAGATGAAAGTGGATGGGCATTCTAATCAATGGGAGAACGGAGGAGACGCAATGAAAACCGGCTTCCCTCCGTGCGATTAAGTTTTATGGCACTGGCTCGCTCAGTCCTTTGATTTTCTATCAGACCAATAGCCGGAGAAGTGGGCTTAAAGTAGACACCAAGCAACAATGTTCATATACGTGATGCAAATGATATTCAATAAAGAAATTTTGATAAAAGCGAGTTGTTGGCAAAGCCCCCCCCCCCCCCCCAGGTGATATACTTCATGTCCAACTGAACATTTCAGGTGCATCATAGTAAAAGGTGTGCCAAGCCTTAGTTTATCTTCTTTAGAAAGCAGCCCCAGCTGTTGAGCAGAAAATCCTGTCCCATGCCAGCATGCTGCATGGAAGGACCCTTGTTCTGTGTTTGGAAGCAGTGGTCTCTCTGCAGAGAACCATCATGCCCCCTGCTAAGGAAGTAAAGGTCGATCCACCCCGAAGTGATATACTTAACTTTTTTGGTAGGGTTCCACCAGTATCTACTCATACGTGTGCAAATGGTCCAAACCGGTACCTTTTGCAGTGCAGTTGGAGCAGGGTGCATTGATTTAAATCAACTCCGATTTTTTAATCCTAATTTTTAAAGAGCAACTGTCATCTCTGTCCTGCAGAGGCTCCTCCTCTGACCCGCTGTTGACTAACCGACAATTCCATTCACTTTAATGGGACGGCTGGTGATGTGGCAGTGACACAACAAGGTGAGGGACGTGGCGGCAGCAGGTGAGCGGATGCCCGGTAACAGGCGCTGCCAAGATGGATCTGAGATGACAGGTGCTCTTTAAATGTAAGGACTTTAATCTAATTCTTGCTGATAGAATCTTTAATATTTACAAACAAAATGAAGGTTTCCTGTCTCAAATAATAAGCTGTTAGGTTAGTAAAGCAGCGATATCAGAACTGATTCAATCATCCAGTTTGTAGTGTACATAGATTTGCAAAACAATGGGATAAAGTAATATTCCTGAACTTTGTTTTATCTCATTGTTACTGTGAAATTGTGTGATTGCATCAATGCAGTGCATGTTATCTCAGCTTGCAGAGCTTGGATTCATTGAATGAGTTTACCAAAAATGTAAATATTGCAGAATATACAGCCTCATGCTACATAACTAAGCTCCATTTCAAGCTGAATAAACTGAATTTATTAATGCATCTTAAAAAGAAAACTATCTTTAGATAGATTTTTACTCCAAAAGCATTATTTATTAAAATTTTGATTTGAATAAAAAAAATCTGATTTATTCGTTTTTTTTTTTTTTTTAAATCAGATTTTTTTATCCACCCTGCATTTCAGGTAGGGTTGCACCAGTATCAGCTGATACTGAGTATTAGCACTCGTACATATGCAAATGCTTCAAAACCGATACCTTTGCAGTGGAATTGGAGCCCATACAAAATGAATGGGCTCAAATCGCATGCGATTTGAAGAGGAATGTGGTGCGATTCCTTTCTGAATCGCATGCAGTTTTTCCCACCGCTCCTGTATAAACCCAGGCTGAGGATACCACATGCAGCGCAGACCGGAATTCCATTGCGTTCCTGTTCAAATCGCATGCAACTCTTTGCAGCGCATTTTGAGCCCATTCATTTTGTATGGCCTCAAATCGCACCCTAAAGGTATTGGCGGTACACTGATAAAAATCCAGTGTTGGTACAACCATCATTTCAGGGGCATCAAAGTAAAAGGTGTGCCAAGGGCTGGTTGTTTTAGTCTTATTTTATTCAACTAAATGAACACTGCTTTGTAGTATGTATTAGATGTATATTTTTCTTTATTTTATGTTGTACCTGTTTGTTCCCCTTTTTACACCATATGAGAGATTGTGAGCTATTGTCAGCTATGACTAATCACCAGTAAGAGCCCTTTCACACCGGGCCGCCCGCAACGTCAGCGGTAAAACGCCGCTATTTTTAGCGACATTTTACCGTCGGATTAGCGGTGCATTTCGGCCGCTAGCGGGGCGCTTTTACCCCCCCGCTAGCGGCCAAGAAATGGTTAAAACCGCCCGCAGTGCGCCGCAATAGCAGCATTTTGCCGGCAGTATCCCAGCGCTGCCCCATTGATTTCAATGGGGAGCAGCGGTAAACACACCGCTTCAAAGAAGCTGCTGGCAGGACTTTTTTTTTTCCCGTCCTGCCAGCGCAGCGCTCCTGGAGACAATGCTGCAGCTGTTTGAGGGCGGATTGCAGGCGCTATTTTTAACGCTATAGCGCCTGCAAAACGTCCTCGGTGTGAAAGGGGTCTAAGGGATGTGAAATGCGTCAGTTTTGATTCCACTGTTTCCGTATGCTGTATGGACTGATTTTTCTTCAATACAGACGTTTTCATTGGAGTGCGGCTATCCGGATTTTCTCCATTGCATGTGTGAGATTGTCCTGGGTGTTCTGAACAGAGAGGCGATCGTATGCGCAGTTTGCACTCATTCTTATGTAAGCCGGGAATCGCCCGTCACCGGATCCTCTAATCTGTTAAACAATTTCCTCCATTGCTTGCTGTTTATGAAAAGCAATTTTCACTTTGGAGGAGACGCTGTGTGCGTTGATTGCCCATTTGATCATCTAGTGGGGTGTTTGTACACCAGAGCTGATTACTGAGAAAATTGGTGGGCCGGAGAAATAGAGATATTACCCCTCCTGGGCTCTATTGTGGGGGGGGGGCTGCCAGGAGCGTTGAGGTTTGGGCATGTTGTTTGTTCTTTTTCTGTGTTAGAATTCCAGCCGGCCGGGTCCTGTTACTGATGAAAGGTCCTGGAAACTGCTACTTGGCTTTAGGTGACAAATGGGATGTACAGTAAATAGGATTGTCAGCTCCAGGGGCCGATCAGGCGCAGTCTAGGAACGAAGAGTTACAAGTCTCCGCAAACCTGCTGACGGCGTAGTCTGGGGTCATTCGTTACCCTCACCTGATCTGTAGAGTGTAAAGTGAACCTGACTGGCATGTTAAATCTTTTAAAGCGGGGTTGCGGATATTTTCTTTTTTCTTTTGTCTTTTTTGTTTTTTTTATATCTGTTTTTAACCACTTCCCGCCCAGTCAATAGCAGATTGATGTCTGGGAAGTAGCTCTTTTATCCTGACTGGGCATCCTATGACGTCCAGCAGGACAACATGCTGTCGCGTGCCCATGAGGGTTAGAACCTCTGTAGGTGATTTGCTTTCCGTGGTTTTCTTTTTGCTTTTGGTTTGACACCAGTGCGCAAATGCCAGAACTGGTCTCACTTGGAAAATACACAGCAATGATGAACTGATGGAGGTTCCAGATCTGCATCTTTGCAAGAATTTGCAAAGAATTGTGGTTACCTCTATGAAGGTTTGCCTCCTGTATCCTTGACCCCCTGTCGCTGGGATAGAAAGGTATGAACAATAATGTTAGTGAGACATAAACTCAGCTTTAATCGTCTTGAGTTGCTTCCCGATTACCATGAAGATGACTTGGTTAGGAGGCCTTGTTGGAGGCCTTGTTGGAGGCCTTGTTGGAGGCCTTGCGTCGGAGCTCGGCATCGGTGGTTCCTGCAGGTCTGTATGGTACGTTTCTTCCCTGGAATTCTCCCTAAGCTGTATGTGCCTTGTGAAGACAATTTAGGACCAGCCCAGCTCTGCTCGTCTTTGTAAGCCGGTGTGATATCTTATCGCCACACTTCCAGAAGTCATCGGGTTGTCTGTATATTGATGACCCGCTCTACCCAACATGGACAACATTTTGGATGGGCACCAAAGGGTTGAATCAGATGTCCATCTCTTCTGTGGGGCACTGAGTGGTCAGATTTCCCCCACCAAAGTCTGCATCCCCATCCAGAGAAGTGAGCCTCTTCCACCAGGACATGGTGATGGTCTCGCTCCTACCTGCTGGTGACTTTCTTCTGACCTGCTTTAGTCTGCTTTTGCATTCCCATAGACTTGTGTGGAGGGAGAATGACATCCAGACGTGAACAAAAGCCCACTGACACATGGCCTTAAAGCAGTATGAAGCCCAAAACCAAAAGGGGAATGTAGTGCAGCTTCTAGATGTGGTGGCTGCAATAGTTTTCTTTAGGCTTTTTCACTTGGTGATCCTGCTTGCCTGGTGTAACACCTCCATTGGACAGCAGCGTTGTCAGTCTGGGGGGAAGAAGAGTGCTAGATGTACTAGCAGATTTAGATACACTAACAAATTAAAACTGAACGCCAGCTAAAGCTAGCCAAACGTGGATTGAAATTCAGTTGATTAAGCAGAGACCAGATGTTGATCCATTTATGGGTACTGGGGTTGTACGGAAGTTAATCTACTGATCGACTTGTGTTGAATCGCCCTGTTGAGTTCTCCCTGCTTAATCAGTGCTACAAGCTATAGCCTGTGTATTCTTATGACAGGGAAGTCACCCCGCTATCAGAACACAGCGGGGAGATTCCCACATCCACGTTTTGTGTGTGGATGGGGGGAAGTGATTTAGGTTGTGTGGGTTTTTTTTTTTTCAACCCGCTGGTTTAACAAATAAATTAAACTGACTCCTCTTTAAGCAGCTTAACACTTTATAAGCAGTTACAGGAACTGCTTTTTGTTTTTTTTTGTTTTTTTGATAAATGTTTTACATAAATCGGAGCTTGCACAGGGTTAATGGTTGCTGTGTTGCAGCTTACGCGGGGTCAATGGTTTTTGTGTGGATACATGTCAGAGTTTACAGGGGCTAAAGACTGATGTGGTGTTCATGTACAAGCTTATGAAGGGTAATTGTTTCTGTGTCAGTTTGTGTTGGAGCTTACACAGGGTTAATGATTGCTGTGTCAGAGCTTACACATCAGGCTTACAGGCCTGTTGATTGGCCATTCAGAAGGAAGCACTTCATTCTGGGAGGAAGGGGAAAGGTCAGATCATGTACCCCCCATACCTGAGTATACCTCCCAACAGTCCCGGATTCTGTGGGACAGCCCCGGATTCAGACTTATGTCCCGCTCAGCTGAGCTGTTCCCTGCATTGTCTCCACTGCCACTCACTCTTGTAGAGTGCAGGCAGTTTTCAACGCTTGTGAGCAGCTCCTAGATTGACCAATCATTAAATAACATTTGCCGGGGCCCCATTCTTCCATCAGTGGGGCCCCAGGAGGCAGTACCAGAGTGGGAAATCCTCCTTCCCCTTTTTTTTTTTTTTTTTTTTTTTTTTTTTTTTTTTTTTTTTTAGTCTTTTTTACCCGGTGATCTGGTCAGTAACCTACCTCCTGTATTAGTGAGACACAACTCTGGATAAAAGAGCAATGGGGGCACCTTTGAACAGCAGCACTGTCAATCTGGAGGGAGTGTTAGATGGACTAGCAGATTTAAATACACTAACCCTTCATAAGAAATTGCAGCAAACAGATTTTTTATTTCTTTCAGGATAAAGGTCTTGCATAAATAAAAGCTGATCACTGTAAGCACCCCTGTCAGTGGTAAATGGTTTGTCTCAACTGTCTAACTGCTACATCTGCAGGACAGCTTGTTCTTTTTGAAAAACAAAAAACATACTGGCTGGCTCACCAGGTGAAAATAAAAGAAAGCCTAAAAAAGAAAGTAAATGGAAACTAATGCAGCCATCACATCTAAGAATTGGTAAGCTGAAATATAATAAATGTTTGCTTGTCGGTTTAAAGGGGCTGTAAACCCTCGTGTTTTTCACCTCAATGCATCCTATGCACTAAGGTGAAAAAACACTTGGCAGTCACCAGCCCCCCCATTTTACTTACCTGAGCCCCCTCATCTCCTCGGTGGGGATGAGCTGTCCCTCTCTCCATGGGGTCCCAGCTCTTGATTGGATAGATTGATAGCAGTGCAGCCATTGGCTCCCGCTGCTGTCAATCAAATCAAATGACGCGGGCGCCAGGGGGCGAGTCCGTGGACGCCAAATGCTGGAATCGGGAGGGCGCCCGCAAGGTATCCCCCTCGGGAGAGCACTTCACCTAGGGGGTTATCTGATGTGGGGAGGATCCGCCAGGGGATCCCAGAAGAGCAGGTTCGGGGCCACTCTGTGCAAAACGAGCTGCACAGTGGAGGAGCGCCTTGAGGCGATTCAGTTCACATTTGCAGCGCTTTACAAATCATTCATTCGTTCAGGAAAGTATGATATGTTTGTAAAGGATCGTTTTTTTATTTTTTTTAAAATAACAATCCCCTTAATACCACTTTAGACTCTATTTAACCATGTTCCTTTAGGCCACCTCAATATTCAAAGCATTTAAGCCACGCCCATTATTGTCGCGGTGCGCTCCGCATGTCTTTTCCATCCCTAAGTGTCCCTCATTCTCACGTTCTAAAGTTGGGAGGTATTCCTGAGATAATCAGCAGAGGAGGGGTATATTAAAAGTGAACTTTCTGACAAAGTGCTCTTATTATTTTTTTCCCCCATTGTTCTAACCTAAGCAAACTCCCCCCTCCCCCTCCAGAGACACATTCTTGCTGTCATGTGATGGCGGTGGCCTCCTGGTGACGATCACATCCAGTGCCTCACCTCACACTCTCCTATGGGGTTATGTTCTGAGGTGGAAGATGGTCAGAATATAAACAAACTTTTGGGGCTGTTGTCATTGGAATGAGGTAAATATGTGTCTGTGGGGGGAGAAGGGTGAGATAGTATAGATCGGCGTAAAAGGGGCAATTTGTCTCCTCTAAGAGAACCTGTCTCTGCGGTGTTTGACCAAAGTGACGGGATCCTTTTGAAAAGTCACACCGCACTCCAATGAGGGTTTCACCTTTGTGCTCCATAGTGAACAGGCCTCTATCGGGAGACAAAATGGCTGCCGCTCCGTCTGTGGAAATAGCGAGGATTCACGTTCAGGATAACTGAGGGCAAAGGCTGGAACTGCAGCAATGGGAAGAGATTCATTGCGGCTCTTTAACGAGGACGGCGAAAAAAAAAGAAAACGTTTAATCAGTATTTTTCCACAGCCTTAAACTACGCTGCAGCATATGGTCCTGCCGGCTTCTCTGGCAGGGAACGGATTTGTCATGTGGGACCTTCCTGGCATTCGCTGCATGAAAGCGCAGTTCAATGGTCAAGTGACTTCCTGTGCAGCGCGCCCGAGAATCTCTGACGGTTTACTGGACTGAATCCTTGTTCGTTTGCTCATTAAACCTGCTGACTGGCTGGCCTTTTGTGCTCGGCGGTTTAGGTTTTAGCTTTTATTTATATATATCGCTTTCAGCTTTTTGACGTGGTGAACATTGTTAAGCAGGATGGGCTTTCAGGAGAAGATGAGCGCGATTCGTTTGTTTTTTTTTTTTACTCTTACTGAAAGTGCCGCCGGCAAGTGTTGAATGTGTGTGGGTTGTGGTGGTGGTTTTTTTTGTTTTTTTCTTGTGCAGGCAAAAATAAATTTTGCATCTTGTATGTGCTGATATCCAGTCACTGCAATCTAATAGAAGCTGTGGGTCTCGTGCACACTGGGCATTTGTTCATTCCCCCCCCCCCGGCAGTAGAAAGGCCACTTAAAAATGCGCTTAAAGACGTGGTTTGCACTCAAGTTTAGGCCTATTTAGATTAGTGTAAGCGTGTCAAGCAGTTGAGCGCTACTGGATTCCATTGGCCAATATTTTTTTTTTTTAATGCATATATGCTCAAAAGGCATCTCAAGCGATTTTTCTGTTCTAACGCTCCTCTCCTGTGGATGTGATGTGTGTATGTGATGTGTGTGTCTGTATGTGTCTGTATGTGATGTGGATGTGTGTGTGGATGTATGTGTGTGGATGTGATGTGGTATGTGTGGATGTGATGTGTGTATGTGTGTGTGTATGTGGATGTGTGTGTGTGGGGGGGGGGGGGTGATTTGGTGTGTGGATGGGATGTGTGTGTGTGTGTGTGTGTGTTTGTATGTGATTGTGTGTGGATGGGATGTGTATGTGTGTTTGTATGTGATTGTGTGTGGATGGGATGTGTATGTGTGTTTGTATGTGATTGTGTGTGGATGGGATGTGTATGTGATTGTGTGTGTGGATTGTGTGGATGTGATGTGTGTGTGGATGTGATGTGTGTGTGTGGTGATGGGATGTGTGTGTGTGTGTGTGTGTGTGGATGTGATGTGTGTGTGGATGTGATGTGTGTGTGTGGTGATGTGATGTGTGTGTGTGTGTGTGTGTGGATGTGATGATATGTGTGGATGTGATGATGTGTGTGTGGATGTGATGTGTATGTATATATGTGTTTTTTTTTTCTCAGCCTGTAAACTAGTGGTGCACCAAAATGAAAATTTTGGCCTGAAACCAAAATAAACCACATAAACGCAGTCCAGTCACACACTACAGGCCTCCGTGACCAGCCTTAGGTGTGGAGATGCATTCTATATACTGGTACACATTCAGGGCCGATAACTTACTAACTAGTCTTGGGACTGCAAAGTCGCATGACAAGTTGTAGCCCATCATTTCCAATGAGTACCATTCATATCTGTGCGACTTCAAGTCACACTGACTTCAAAGTAGTCCCTGTACTACATTGGTCCGACTTTGATGTGAGTTGAGGTCCATAGACTTCAAGTTTACACAGGCATTCCCTGAAATCGCGGCAAAATCGCATGACTCTAAAGTCGCGGCATTGTGAAAGGGGCCTCAATAGGTGTTCAGAGGCAGAGGATAAACTCCGTGCCAGCCCGTTGAGGAGAGGAGTGTAAAAACACCCGACAGGTCTAAATGCACTTGCGCAAAGGCAGAATACATCAACCATTTGACATCCAGAAGATTTACCCCCCCCCCCCCCCCCCTCCTGACCAGGCCATTTTTTGCAATATGGCACTGCAGTACTTTAACTGACAATTGCACGGTCATGCAACGCTATACCCAAATAAAGTTTGTTCTTTTTT
Source organism: Aquarana catesbeiana (assembly GCF_042186555.1). Classification (NCBI taxonomy): domain Eukaryota; kingdom Metazoa; phylum Chordata; class Amphibia; order Anura; family Ranidae; genus Aquarana; species Aquarana catesbeiana. The sequence goes on along the minus strand of NC_133328.1, from coordinate 603,011,471 downwards.
TCTGCACAAATAGAGCTTTCTTTTGGTGGTATTTGGTCACCTCTGTGTGTTTTTTTTTTTTTTTTTTTTTATCTTTGCGCTATAAACAAAAAAAGACCGACAATTTTGAAAAAATAAAAAACAATATTTTTTTTACTATCTGATATAAAACATATATGTATTCTGCTACATATTTTTAACACCTTCTACCGCTGGCAGGGGTTAAAACCGCTCCACTAGCGGTGGGAAAGCGGCGTTTAAAACGCTGCTAAAATGAGTGGCGCTTTAGCGCAAATGGGGCCACGGCTCAGTGTGAAAGGGGTCCAACTTTGTTTATAGTTACCAGCGAGCGATGTTGAGATGAACTTGGCAGGCTGCCTGGATTTTCTATATTATTTTTTTTTTTCTCAGAAGTGAGCAGAGAACTTTCTGCACTTGTTGCATAGAATCGGGAAATGATGTTTTAAGATCGGGAGGGGAGCAGAATCTTATTGATTTAGTCCTGCAGCTCTAAGAGGGGTTATTTACTAAAGGCAAATCCACTTTGCACTACAAGTGCACTTGGAAATGCAGTCGCTGTAGATCGGAGGGGGACATGCAGGGGAAAAAAAAAAAAAAACAGTATTTCAGCTTGCACATGATTGGATAATAAAATCAGCAGAGCTTCCCCTTATTTCAGATCTACCCCTCAGATTTACAGCGACTGCACTTCCAAGCGCACTTTCAGTGCAATTTCAACTGCACTTTGCATTTGTAGTGCAAAGTGGATTTGCCTTTCGTAAATAACCCCTTAAGTGCTGTATAGCAAAAAACGGCCTGGTCATGAAGGGAAGGGGGGGGGTAAATCTTCTGGAAGACAGGTGGTTAAAAAACTGAGCCAGGGGGGTGGGGATGAGCCAGGGGGGTGGGGATGAGCCAGGGGGTGGGGATATAGGATATGCTCACTGCTCCAATCAGAAGTGGGCACTGTCGAGGTAATCGGACAGCTGCGGGCGCTGTGGCTGTATGAATACAATAGACATCAGTTCAGTTTCCTCCATCCGCATTGTTTAGTATTGATGGGGGGAAATCAATTGATTATTCTTTGGTTCAGCCCATCTATGGCTACCTTCATTGCAATATAATTACAATAAAAAGTCTGTGATAATGTAAGAAGCTGCTAACTGAAGGATCCATAAATACCAATCCTTTATTAGTATTCCTATTAGAGTATTCTCTTCAGTGTGAGTTTGTTGTAATAATACAGTGAATGGAGTTAATGGCGCAGATCGTTCTTGGTGACGCGGCCGGCCCGGGGCAGGTCGCAGATGAAAGCGCGGCGCTCGGCGGTGGAAATGAGCACAGCGGGGCCCTAGCCGAGGCCCGAGTCATTGTGACAGATTTAGCCGAGGCATTTTGCAGCGCGCTCGCTGGCTGCGTCAGAGCACTTGTGATATTTTGAAGGTCACGGAATGAAGTGCGATGACGGAACAGATTAAATCTCTCTGGACTTGGAAGTGTTGCTTCATATTAACCGTCAATGAAACCATCAAGCCTCGATTAGGCAATACTCCTCCTCCCTGCCAAGCCAAAGAGATTTCAAATCTTAAGATCTCAACGCACGTCAGTTGTCTGTGCCAGGCGCGGCCCGCGGGGTTCTTCTCTCCGTCTTTCAAAGAACCAGCCTGATCCTTCTTCCTCTGTACTGCAGTAGGAGGAGAGTCTTCTTAGATAATTCCCCAACACTGAGTCCTGCTGGCCACCAAAGAGGACCTGTTACCTTCAAATAAAAACACAAGTCTCCGCTGCATGCTTTTGGAAATTTTGTGTAAAATGCACACAGCTGGTTTGTGCTCTGTGCTGTGCAGCCTTCCCCTGTATAGGAGTGGCAGACCTTGGGGCAATTAACTAGTTGATTACCTGCCCGGCCGGCCATTCAATGTTCAAATCTGCTTCTTGCTCAACCGGCCAGAGATTCGAACCATTAAGCCTCGTACACACGATCGGATTTTCCGATGGGAATTGTGTGATGACAGGCTGTTGGTGGAAAACCTGACCATTTGTACACTCCATCGGACAATTGTCGGATTTTCCAAGGACAGATGTTGGATGGCAGGCTTTAAAATTTTGCGCGGACAAATGTGTGTTGTCGGATTTTCCGATCGTGTGTACACAAGTCTGTCGGACAAAAGTACAAACGCACATGGTCGGATGCAAGGATGAGCCAGGAGCGGTCGGTCTTGTAAACTAGCGTTCGTAATGGAGAATTAACATTCGTGACGCGGCAAATTATGAAATCTTGAAATGCAGCGCACAATTCTCTTCTTCTTTAATGGGATAATAATGAAGCTGCTTTGCTGGTGATACTGATGGAGTTATTGCAAATGAATTTTCAAAGGCTTTTTTTTTTTCTAGTGATATCAAGAATAATATTATTATGCTTGTTATATTTTTTGGGCAAGTTACCACAACACCATTATCCTGTAGTTTTTAAGATCAAAGATACAACTATGTTGGTGTCCCTTGTTAACTTTACATTATATTTTTTTAAATGTAACTGCCTACTCCCAAACTGTCATTTGAAGTAAAACACATAGCCAAGTATTATTCTCCACAATTTATTTTTTATTGTGCATTAAAAAAAGAAAACAAATAAAATTAGACATGCTATCTGCCAATAGAACTTAACCAAAAAGTGCATTCAATGCATCCAAAAATATAGAAAATATAATAAATCAAATCATTATTCAACAAAAAAATAAAATCAAAGCCTCATGCATGTGTCCTGCTTCTTAATATAGGGGGTCAACAATGCCAAGAATTGGTGAAAGCAGGGGTCCGTCATCCGGAGATAATTCCGAAAATCATCCGGATTATTCTCCTGGAGCTCCTGCAGCAAAGGCATATGACATAATTGGTCACAATTAATAAAGCAATCGATTTTTGGTCCAAGAAATCCTCCTCCTCCTGTTCCTGAACTGGACTTGAATCAAAGCAATAACTCCAAGGCCAGTAATAAATAACAAGTTATCTCCTCCGATTCCGCAACATGTCTGGTTTATTAACAGCCGTTTAGAAATGAACTGAAAAGTGCGAATCATCACTCGCCAAACTTCTACTAACACGAAATTAGTAGAAGGAGCCCAAAGGGTGGCGCTAAAGAGCTGGAAAACCATGTAGTACGTCACTATGTTTGTGTTTGTTGCACAATTCCTTGCCGTTTGTATGCAGGACAAGTTCCTGGCTTACGCCCTTTGGGCAAAAGTCTGAGGTTTTGTCTGTGGAAAATCCGATTGTGTGTACGAGGCTTTAGTGTTGCTAAACCCAGGACTCTGCATTCACTATATCTGGTCTTCCACAGTACACAAAACATGGAAATGCAATTATTTTTTGAATATGTGAGTGAATATATACTGCTAAATACCTTTTCTCATCCTCAGTATATTGCAGTCTTGTGACTTCTATCAGTTCCTGGTGAAGCTTGTAGGAGGAGTTTTCATACTGCACTGAGCTATCCTATAAGGCTGCAGGACCCCTGACCCTCTGTATGGACAGTGCTGATTGGCCCTGTGCTAATCACATGCACCCTCCAAAAAAAAAAAAAACTCTAGCAATACGCACCAAACTGAGCATGTGCAGCCTGACTCCAAAGGCTCTGTCTTTTCCGGACATGTTTTGGAGTCAGTGGAAGAAGGGGAGGATCTGTGCATACAGGATCAAACAGCCTTTTTACACAATGCATCGGATTAACCCCTTAGGTTCCACAGTGAGATTAACAAGCATGCATTACTGCCTATACAGACTGATTTTACTGTTGTGAGTTTAGTAACACTTTAATGAGCAGGCTGAGTGTACCCAGTTGATTGATCAACTTGGGTACAACCAGCCTGCGGGGATGGGAGCAGACAATTGCTTGGCAGGAGGGATTCCGCTGGCAGCACTGTCTGTGGTGATGAGTGAACCCGTGATTGCAGGAAAGAAATTCGCACCATGTATGGCCAGCCCCTATTACCAGACCCTTTGTCAGTTTTCACTGCTGTGATAGTTTGACTGGCAAGTACTCAGTCACGCAACACTGTGCTTCTCATTGTCCCGGGTGATCACAGCACACTCGGCACGTGCCCGCAAAGGGGAGGACGTTAATAGACGTACTGCCGGCAAAGCAGATCTGCACTGAAGCCATCATTCAGCTATAGCGCGGATCTGAAGCAGTTAATTTATATAATTTTTAAGACTGGTAGAGTTTGTTTTTATTTTTTGGTGGTATTAACCGTTGGCATTTCATGTTTTGCTATATAATAGAAACATATTTTTAAAATTATAATTAGTAAAAGAATACATTTAATAAATTACATTACATTTTTGGTAGTTTGTTGTAATTTTTTTTTTGTGGCAGTTTTTTTTTGTTTTTTGCACAATTTTTTGGAAATGAAAATTCATGCTGTTATTGAGGGGTTAAAACATGGACCGTGGGCAATGGTGTACTAGAGTGTGTACAGGTCATGCATGGAGGGAGGAAACAAAGGGGTTCATTTATAGGTCCCAAGTGGTGGGAGGATGGAGATGAAGGGGTTAATGTGCAGGATGGGGAGTTGAAGGTGTTAATTTGCTGGTCCGCCACAGGATGGAGATGTACAGCGGGGGGGGGGGGTTAGGAAAAAAAACAAAGCTGATTAAATTAACACACACACACAATCCTTAGATGTGGTGTCGCCATTATTTTTTCTTTTTTTCACCTGTTGATCCTGCCAGAACCGCACATCCTGTCTTAAGCTGGGTATATGCCTATTGAAATTTGGCGAATCAGCAGGAACCGGACACATTTTGGTTCATGTGTACCCCTCTCTAAGCCCCCGTGCACAACGGTGCAGCTTTGAAATCGTGATACTTCAGTGCAGTTTCACAGCCACACATCAGTGCGATTTGCACTGCTAATTTCATTTAACAGAAGTCTATGCAAGTCACAGTGACATCGGTAAAAAGTAGTGCAGGAAACTTTTTCATTATCGCTGCGACATGAACCGTTCCATTGCTGGAAATGGGGTGCAACTTGTCATGTGATTTGGAACTGTTAATTCCCATGACAAGTCGCACCGGTGTGAACGGGGGGGCTAAGGCTGCTTTCACACTGATACGCTTTTTTTTTTTTTTTTTTTTAATGTAGAAAAAAAAAAAAAAACGGAAGAAAAACGTGAGCATTTAATCCCATGGAACTCTTCACACCAATCGATGCGGGTCCGCTGCGTTTAGTAAAATCCTGCTTGGTGCAGGTTTGGTGCGATATAACATAAAAACAAAAAAAAAACCATGCAACTCATTGAAATGCATAGAAAATGTACAAAAAAACGCACCCGCGGTTGCATTTTTGATGCGGTTGTTGAGTCCCATGCTCTGTGAAAACCTCACTGCAAATGCGGTAACAACGCATTAAAATTGCAGCAAATACGCATGTTTGTTTTTGCTGCAGATCAGTGTGAAAGTGCCCTATAGATTGACTTTGTTGAACAGAATGTTGGAAAATTTTCATTCGACCACCACCACCACCACCAGCAGCAGCTGACAATCGAGAGTGGAAGAGTTGCAGCTGTCAGAATACAATAACTCAGTGGGGAGGATTCATTGAGCCCCTGGTCAAACCCGGGCGACTTGTTATGCGATTTGAAACTATCAAGTCACATGACAAGTCGCACTCTTTTGTCCACATTTGAAGCGGTGAAATTGGTGCGACTCTGATTTTGAAAGTAGTTCCTGCACTACTTTGCAAGATCAGATGCGACTTACATAGACATCTATGCATGAAGTCACACAGATGTCTTCCAAGTCGCACTGACATGCAAATTTGAAACTGTGTGACTTCAAGTGACGTTGTACTATTTCAAAGCCGGATTCAGTGTGACCGAAGCCTTATCCACCTTGCTTGTGTGGATGAGGGAATCTGTTTGCTTTTTTTTTTTTTTTTTTTTTAATCCGTCAGCTGGCTGATTTGAAAAAAAACAAAAAACGATCCATCTATGGCCAGCCTTGGCCCTTTTTTAATTTATATTACAGGTACTCCTAATAGTGCGGTCAATTAACGAAGTGCTTACACATACACTTTATTACCAATAGTATTGTGACACCTGACTTTACACACACATGAACTTTAAAGGGGTTGCACACTAATGCATTCTATGCATTAAGGTGACAAACCTTCTGTAGTGCTGCATCTCCCCCCCCCCCCCCCCCGTTTTACTTACCTGGTCGCTGTCATCCTACGTCCAGGAACGAGCACACCATCTCTAGCTGGTGTCTCGTGTCCTGATTGGATGGATTGTTGGCAGCGCAGCCATTGGCTCCCACTGCTGTCAATCAAATCCAATGACGTGGAGCCGAGTCCTGCATTCTGTGTGAATGGACACAGATGCAGGACTCGGGAGCACGCCCGCACGGGTGTCCACCAAGGAGAGCGCTTCTCCAACGTCTGACACTCGATGCGGAGAGGAGCCACCAGCGCCGCTGAGGGACCCCAGAAGAGAAGGACCGGGGCCACTCTGTGCAAAACAAACTGCACAGTGGAGGCAAGTATGACATGTTTGTTATTTTATTTACTTTTTTTAAATGAGGGTTTACAACCCCTTTTAATGACATCCCAGTCTTAGTCCGTAGGGTTCAATATTGAGTTGGCCCACCCTTTGCAGCTATAACAGCTTCAACTCTTCTGGGAAGGCTGTCCACAAGGTTTAGGAGTGTGTCTATGGGAATGTTTGACCATTCTTACAGAAGAGCATTTGTGAGGTCAGACGCTGATGTTGGATGGCCTGGCTCGCAATCTCCGCTCTAATTCATACTAAAGGTGTTCTGTCAGGTTGAGGTCAGGACTCTGTGCAGGCCAGTCAAGTTCCTCCACCCCAAACTTGCTCATCCATGTGTCTATGGACTTTGCTTTGTGCACTGGTCAAAATCATTTGGTGGAGGGGGGATTATGGCGTGGGCTTGTTTTTCAGGTGTTGGGCTTTGCCCCTTAGCTGGAGTTAAGACATACCAAGACCTTTTTGGACAATTTCATGCTCCCAACTTTGTAGGAACAGTTTGGGGATGGCTCCTTCCTGTTCCAACATGACTGCACACCAGTGCACAAAGCAAGGTCCATAAAGACATGGATGAGTGAGTTTGGGGTGGAGAAACTTCACTGGTCTGCACAGAGTCCTGACCTCAACCCGATAGTACACCTTTGAAATTAATTAGAGCAGAGACTGCCAGCCAGGCAAATGTGCTTCTGGAAGAATGGTCAAACAATCCCATAGACACACTCCTAAACCTTGTGGACAGCCTTCCCAGAAGAGTTGAAGCTGTTAGATCTTTTTGTCAGATATTACTATGGTATACTGAAGTATAATTACAAGCATTTCATAAGCGTCAAAGGCTTTTATTGACAATTACATAAAGTTTATGCAAAGAGTCAATATTTGCAGTGTTGATCCTTCTTTTTCAAGACCTCTGCAATTCCCCCTGGCATGATGTCAATCAACGTCCGGGCCACATCCTGACCGATGGCAGCCCATTTCCCATTCTTGTATAATCAATGCTTGGAGTTTGTCAGAATTTGTGGGGTTTTTTTTAGAGGTCGACCGATATGGGTTTTTCTCTGGCCGTTGCCGATGCCGATATTTAGAAATCTCGGTGGCCGATATGTGATGCCAATTTTTTTGGGCCGATATATTAGGCCGATTTTTTTTTTCCTTCATCTCATCAAATTTAACAGTTAGACCCCTTTCACACTGGGGCGTTTTTCAGGCGCTTTTGGGCTAAAAATAGCGCCTGTAAAGTGCCTGTAAAACTTCTCCCCTGCAGTCTCAGTGTGATATCCTGAGTACTTTCACACTGAGGCGATGCGCTGGCAGGATGTTAAAAAAAGTCCTGCAAGCAGCATCTTTGGAGCGGTGTATACTGCTCCTCCACCACTCCTGCCCATTGAAATGAATGCGCACCGCTGCCGAAGCGCCTGCAAAGCGTTTCGGCAGTGGCACTTCAGGGGCGCATTTAACCCCTTCCTCGGCTGCTAGCTGGGTTATAAGCTCCCCGCTAGCAGCCGAATAGCGCCGCTAAAATGACGCTAAAGCGCTGCTAAAACTAGCAGCGTTTTACCGTCAACGCATGCCCGCTGCAGTGTGAAAGCAACCTAAAGTGATACAGAAATTTTTTTACATTTAAACATTTATTAAACAAACCTCCAATCAGTTCACTTGTATGTATAATTTAGATAAAAAAAAAATATATAAAAAAAAACTATATCTTAAAAATAAATACACAAAAACAGGTAATCAAGACTTTTGGACGAAAAAAATGGGCTAACTTTACTGCTTAGTTTTTTTTAAAAATTTATTAGTGTATTTTTTTTTTTTTAATTGCATTTGAAAGACCGCTGCGCAAATACCGTGTGACATTAAATATTGCAACAACCGCTATTTTATTCCCTAGGGTCTCTGCTAAAAAAAAAATATATAACGTTTGGGGGTTCTAAGTGATTTTCTAGCAGAAAATACAGAATTTTTACTTGTAAGCAACAAATGTCAGAAAAGATTTAGTCTTTAAATGGTTAAACTGAGAACTTCTACACACAGAGTTCAGCTCATTCAGAAGTGTAAACATTGTATCAATTCAGGTTCTTTTTATCAGATTTGGCTGCCCAGAGAGGGGAGAGAAGTGCTTCACAGAAGAATACAGGCAACTTGTATTGACTTCAGAAGTCATTTGCAAGTAGTGCTGAGTTATATCGGCATTTTTTATCAGCACAATCAGCCGATGCCGATTAAGAAAAAAACACCAAATATCGGCCGGCCGATATATCGGTCGACCTCTAGTTTTTTTTTGTTCATTCGCCTCTTGAAGATTGCCCACAAGTTCTCAATGGGATTAAGGTCTGGGGAGTTTCCTGGCCATGGACCCACAATTTCCATGTTTTGTTCCCCAAGCCACTTGGTTATCACTTTTGCCTTATGGAAAGGTGCTCCATCATGCTGGAAAAAGCATTGTTCATCACCAAAACGGTTCTTGGATGGTTGGGAGAAGTTGCTCTTGGAGGATGTTTTTGTACCATTCTTTATTCATGGCTGTGTTCTTAGGCAGAATTGTGAGTCAGCCCACTTCCTTGGCGGAGAAGTAACCCCACACTTAGGTCTCAGGATGCTTTAATGTTGGCATGACACAGGACTGATGGTAGCGCTCACCTTTTCTGCGGACAAGGTATTTTCTGGATGCCCCAAACAATGGGAAAGGAGATTCATCAGAGAAAATGACTTTACCCCAGTCCTCAGCTCTCCAATCTCTGTACCTTTTCAGAATATCAGTCTGTCCCTGATGGTTTTCCTGGAGAGAAGAGGCCTCTTTGCTGCCCATCTTAAGGCCCCTTTCACACTGGGGCGGTTTGCAGGCGTTATTGCGCTAAAAATACCGCCTGCAAACTGCCCCTAAACAGCCTCCGCTGTTTGTTCAGTGTGAAAGCCCGAGGGCTTTCACACTGAAGTGGTGCGCTGGCAGCACGGTAAAAAAAGTCCTGCAAGCCGCATCTTTGGAGCGGTGAAGGAGCAGTGTGTTCACCGCTCCTTCACCGCTCCTGCCCATTGAAATCAATGGGACAGCACGGCTATACAGCGGTAATACCGCGACTATAGCCGCGCTGTACGAGCGGGTTTAACCCTTTTTCGGCCGCCAGCGGGGGTTAAAACCGCACCGCTAGCGGCCGAAGACAGCCGCAAAAACGACGGTAAAACCGCGCTAAAAATAGCGCTGTTTTACCGCCGACGCCCCCACCGCCCCAGTGTGAAAGGGGCCTTACACCAAGTCATCCTCAAAGTCTTCTCCTCAATGTGTGTGTAGATGTCCTCACACCTGCCTGCTGCCATTCCTGAGTAAGCTCTGCCCCATGGTGCCCCCCGATCCCGCCGCTGAATCAACTGTAGGAGACGGTCCTGGCACTTGCTGGACTTTCTTGGGCTCCCTGAAGCCTTCTTCACAAATGCAGTGGAAATGTTTTTTATGGGATTAAGTTCATTTTCATGGCAAAGTAGGACTTTCCCATTTCATTACAATTCATCTGATCACTCTTCATAACATTCTAAAGTATATGCAAATTTCCATCATAAGAACTGAGGCAGCAGACTTTGTGAAATATACTATTTTTGTGTAATTTTCAAAACTTTTGGCCACCGCTGTCTATATTATACGTTCACATCAGTCCCTACCCTCAAGGAGCTGACAATCTAAGGTTCCTAACTCCCATTCATACATACTAGGGCCAATTTAGAGAGGAGCCAATTAATCCACCAGCATGTCTTTGGAGTGCGGGAGGAAACCGGAGTACCCGGAGGAAATCCGCACAGGGAGAACATGCAAACTCCAGGCAGGTAGTGTAGCTATACAGATTTAGATTTCTCGAATTCATTAAATTTCCCCTTATCTGCAAACTCATTCCCCTCTGATTACCCGATAGGTGACTGCAGCTGATTGGCTGGCTGCTCAGCTGACATTTTTCCACCCACCTTTTTTCATTTTCCAGTCCAATATGATGACCCCTGGGGGAGCCAGTAGGGCCAGCAGCAGCTTAAATGTTGATTTATTGCAGCAGGAATTGGCTGAAAATTGAGCCATGTATGGCCAGCTTAGATCCATCAGTGCAATTTCAATCTCCTCTCCGTGTGGTCGATGGAAACCATTGTATGTCTTTCTTTGCTTAACAATTGAGTAAAAAAAAACTAAATTTCAGTTGCTGTAATTGTCACATGTATGCCCCGGCTTTATTTCTGTCCCAGTTTTTGACTTTAGCGATCCCTGGCTCCTGGGAGGGGGATGGGAGAGGTGCTCACTACAAAGGCTGGCAAGGGATTGTTGGCTGACTGCGATGTTGACGTCAGTTTTGGGGGGGGGTGAGGGGTGGAGGGGGTTTTTGCACTGTGGAAGGAGGGGGGGGGGGTGTCAAGGGGTGGAGGGTGTTTTTTACACTTTAGGGCGTTGAGGGGGGGTGGCGGCTGTTTTGGAAATGGCGTTTCAGAGTTTAATCAGACACTCCCTATACCGAGCTTTATAGTGCAGAGTCACTAATTAGCACATCACAGCCCCAGCAAATGGCTGCATACAGAGATAGGGGGGGGGGGGAGGTGATGAAAGTATTTCTGACCTGCAACAGTTTTGTATTTTTTTTTTTTTTCTGTTTTAAAAGGATCATTAACCCCAAATGAAGTTAGATCCTGTATACTGTATATCATATACAGTAATACCTTGGAGTTTACGAGTAACCCAGTATACGAGCGTTTTGAAAGACGAGCAACTTTTTTTTTTTTTGTAATTTTGTCTTGATATACGAGCAGCAATTTTACTGTAAAATCAAAAGAATAAGGCCCCTTTCACACATGCGGACAGTATGTCCGTATTTCATCCATCCGTTTTCGGATGAAATACGGACATACATGCATCCCTATGGGATAGCGGGTGTCAGCGGATGTACATCCGCTAACACCCGATGTTGTCCGCCTCCGCTCTCGTCCAATTCTGCGGACGGAAGAAAATCCTATTTTTCTATCCGTCTGCAGAGCGGATCGGAGGAACACGGACAGACGGTCCGTGTTCCTCCGATCCCCCATAGGGGAGAGCGGAGATCTGACAGGGCGGTCCCTGCACAGTGTGCGGGTCCCGCCCTGTCATCTGCCTGCTCAGCTATGGAAAGCGGAGCGATCCCCGCTGAGCAGCAGATAAATACGGGGCGGATCAACACGGATCCGTCCCGTGTGAAAGGGGCCTTACACTCACAATGTTAAGGAGTCTGGTGTTCTACAGGAAGCGCTGGGAGCCACCATCACCTCCCAACCTCTGGCCACATATAGTGCTGTATAATGTACACCAGCGGCTTTCCATGGATGACCTCCAGACTCCTTAACATTGTGAGTATAATGCTTTTTTTTTTTTTTTTACATTAAAACTGATTCTTTTTTTTTTTTTCCAACGCACAGGTACAGTATTCCTACTTCAGTACTGCCCACTGTGCAGCGACGGACCTGTCACAGTGCCGCTCTCCCTTATGGGGGATCGGATGATGACGGACCGGAGCGGGTCGGATGTCACCACTGACATCCGACGCTCCATAGAGGTCTATGGAGGGTCCGTTCAGGTCCGGCTAAAAGACTGACAGGCGGACCTGAACGGATCGTTCATGTGAAAGAGGCCTAAGAGTTCTTTTCTCTAAGGGAAGTTCCCAAAACATGGCCCGTTGGGGGTAATTGAGGACTGAGGTTGAGAACCACTGCCCTAGATGACAGCCAGAGATTCCTCTGCTTCCTGCTTTGGCTATGAGACAGGAAATGAAGGAAAATCTCTCCAATGGGGCACAGAAAACCTGACGGGTTAAAGCCCTCCCTTATCATATCCAAAATATTTTGCTTTAGTTCTACTTTAGGAAATACTACATTTAACCACTTCCTTACCGGGCCATAATCAAAAGACACCATTGGGAGGAGGTGGCATAATGGGGTTATGGCTACAGCAATATGTAATAACACCGGTATCGTTTTTTTTCAGCTGGCGATTCTCTAACTCATAAAAGTGGTCCTAGCGGATTCACCACTTTCAGTGGGGGGTTTTTGGGCTTACCCGGCAGGTCAGGAAGCACGAAAACTGATTCGGAGGTTGCCGCTGCTGGTTACGGAGATGAGTGGAGGAAAGATGGCCTCGGCTCATCTCTATGGCCTAGGAGGACCAGAGAGACCTTGTGACGTCACATCTGGTACCGGCTCAATGTAAACAAGGCCATTTTTTTTTTTTCTTTTTAAAGCATGAGATCAATGTGTGGTGTTTTTTGTTTTTGTTTGATCTCATGCTTTACATTGTAATGGAGAGATGCAGGGTCTTATTGACCCCAGATTTCTCCATAAAGAGGACTTGTCACTGCTTATTTTTATCTCAAGGAGTATTTACATTCTTTGTGATAGGAATAAAAGGGATGATAGAAAAAAAATGTTTTGAAGGCACAGTGTAAAAAAAAAAAACCCCGCCCCTGTGCTTACGCACAGGGTTGAATGCATACGTAGGTCACGCCTACATATGTAAACAGTGTTCAAGCCACACACGTGAGGTATCACCAGCGCCAGATCTCCTCTGTAAATTTAAACTGGTAACCTGTAGAGCATTTTAAAGCGCCGCCTATAAAGATTTTTAAGTACCGTAGTTTGGGGCCAGTCTGTTAGACATTTATTCAGCGTAGCAACATATTTCATATTTTACAAAAAATTTGGTTTTATATTGTTTTTTTTAATTCACTGAAGTGTATTTTTTCCAAAACCTTGCATTTGGAAAATCGATGCGCAAATACATAAAAAATTGCAATGACCACTATTTTATTCTCTAGGGCCTCTTCTAAAATATAAATATATAAGTTCTAAGTATCTAAGTAATTTTCTAGCAAAAAAAAAAGCCAATAATTTTTACATATGAGAGGAGTGTCAGAATTGGCCCGGTAAGCAAGTGGTTAAAAAAAAGTATGTATATGTATATATACAAACATACACACACATATATATGTGTGTGTGTATGTTTGTGTGTGTGTGTATATATATAATCAAGTAATGTTGATGCTGGAGGTTTCCCTCCTTACCTGTAAAGCCTTCGTTTTAGACATGGGGGGAGAGGGAGCTCTCTGCCAGGTTTTTGTGGCAGTGTCCCATTTGGGGAGAATACCCCAGGGGTCATGGATGGCTGACAAAGCTTGATGGAATCATTTACTCTTCCAAAGCCTATCCAAAATATACAAAAATGCCTGGGAAAAAATGGATCTGTGAGTTGTAACGCCTAATGCTTACAGGATGTCAAAAGCGCCACCTTTACAGGCGTTCGATTTTTGAATTTTTTTAACGTCCATCTATATTAGCCTATGTATCCATGCAGGGGCAGGAAAAAAAATTACTTGTGCGTTCAGAAGAGGAGCATTTGTCCAGAAAAAAAAACACCAAACGTTCATAAAAGTGCTTTAATGCTAGATGTGTTTAGGCACGGTAATGCATTCTACTGGCCAGAGTAAATGAATATTCTGGCAAGTAGAATGCATTAACACCAAACACATAAATGCACATGCAAAACATGACTTTAGGTGCTTTTTTTTTAAGCTGCGTTTTTCTTCAGGGGACACAAAGGCATCCAGGCGAGGAAAAAAACCCATCCTGTGTGAATGAGGCCTAAAGCTTGTGTGGTGTTTGTTTTTTTTTTGTTTTTTTGTGTGTGGTGTTTTTTTTTTGGTTAGCCTTTTTCTGCTTCAATGCCTTTAAGATGCAAAGGTGTCTTTTTTCTTGTTTTGTTTTTAATGTAAAAGGTTGGCTTGCCCTATTGTTCCGTATGGTAAACACACCGGAGGAGCCACTTCAATAGCTTCACAGGCCAGCAAAATGGCCGCCCGTCTAGCCTCATCTAAATGCTAATGAATAATTAAAAGTTGCAGCTCTGCATATGAAATGCGTGGACTGAGGCGCAATTAGAAGCAGGCGGGAGCCCACGAGAGAGGCTGAGGAGTGCGGCATCACTGGAAAGATGATTAATTAGGGAGAGGAGCTAAATAAAAACACCAGAGCTCTGCGTATATGGCTGACTAGAGGGGGGTGTGGAGCGAATCAGCGCTGATGCAGCTTATAGGATAGATGTTTTGTGAACACATTTGTGATCTGGGATGTAAAAAAAGAAATCCTTTTTGCTGTTTTGGGTGTTGTGGTGCTGTCTAGTAAAATGTGTATGCGAAAATGGCGGTCTGCAGCAATACTGGGCCTTGTAAAGTGTGTGTGTTGATGCCATGCTCGAGTGTGATGAGGGCAACATTGTACATACCTGACTGACAGATCTGCGAGGGGGAGGAATACAGTTAAAAAAAAAAAAAAAGTCTAATTGCTGCTGTAAACCAGCAGTCTAATACCTCAAAAATGCCGCTTTTAAGGGCGTTTGTGTTTTTTTGGGGGTTTTTTTGCCTCTAAACCCTGCTTCATGTTAGCCTATGTGTCTATACACACATAGGCATTTACAGACACTTAAAGATAGTAAAAAAAAATTGCTTGCACGTTCAGGAGAGGAGCGTTTTAGTCAGAAAAAAATGATTGACGCGTGACGCACCTAAACGTGTAAACGTACGTTTAGCGCTTGAGTGTTCATTAATTTCAATAGCCGGAATAAAATTATATTCAGGCCAATGGCATGAACGAACGCAAAAAATACTGGCTGTGCCTAAGCACACCTCGAAGAAGTTGGCTTTTTTTTTTTGCACTGCTTTTAGGCATTTAGAAGAGGTGAGCAAACGCACGGTACACATCAGGCCTAAGCGCTTATTCACACTAACAGTTGAGGGGAAGAAAACCCTGCGTTTGAGTCGTGTTTTTACGCCCCCCTCCCCCCAACCACTACCCTCTTTAGCTGCAGAAGCAGCCGGGGTGTACACACGCCACAATGCTTTGTGACCACGGCAGGAATTCTACCCCCTGTCGGTGGTCATAGCGCCTTGCAAGTGCGACCCATTTAAGTGAATGAGGCCAATTTGCAAGCACATGGAATGCACGTGGTTGTCACACTAGTGCAGGGTTAAAGTAGGAGATGGTACAATACCGCCTGTCAGTCGCTCTCTGAAGAGCAATCTGAATACAGATATCTTTTCAGAGAACAAAGCACATGTAAATGAGCCATTGTCTAAAGCTTTGCAGGTACGCCTTGTCATCACTGAAGGATTAAATCTGATTGGTAGATGCAGGGTACTGCAAACAGTTTTTATTTCAAGCAATGCTCAGAAGCTGTCTACCTAATGGTGGCCTTGCATGCTGCAATAAATTATCGATTATCTTTTCCTATCGATCTCATGCGATAGGAATAATCAATCAATAGTCCACATCCCATTCGATTGATATCGTACACTTGGGGAAGTGGATTTTGAGCGGTAGTTGGGATACTATCCTCACTTTCAAGCCTAAGTTATCGGCTGCATCTCTGTTCCACCGTCAAATACTCATGAAGAACTCAGTGCTGCTGATCGATGCAAAATAATCTAGAATATTCCACTCCTTTTGGTCGAATCTGGTCAAAATTGAGTCTAAATCAATCCGAAATGGTTTGCAGATTTAATCATTTGAATTGTATATCGATCGGTTAAAAAACAAAAACTGTAGCATATATATTCACTATAATAGATCTGACAGAGTTTTGGACGGTGTTGTGGCTGACCATACACTGAAAAATTTTATATGCAATCGCAAATTTGGTCGGTATAATCTTTGCATGACTAAAGCAGATTGACCAGTACATTTTTTGACCGCACGTTTGTAGCATGACAAATGCTTGGCAAAATGTGTGTCTGCTACCTGCGCTTAACAATGGCACTGCAAGTACGATGCATGATTGCAGCACGTTTCGGAAACCTGAGGCAAAACGCATGTTTTGGTGTTTTGTCACGTGTTTAGGAAACGCAGAGGTGTGAATGCAGCCTAAACGCCTTTGGGGCCCATTCACACCAGCTAAGTGCATTATGGTGTGTTAAACGTGCGCGCATTGGATTTGCACGTTAACGCGCAATGGATCAGAGGTCGCTCTTGCTGCATTTTTATCAAATTGCACTAGTGCGCTGAAATACAAGAGTCCTGAGTGGGTAGTGCGGGCTGATATTTATGAATTGTTCATCAACATATAATGCATAAATTACTGCATCACAATGGTGTTTATTAATGTCTCCAGGGTTTAACCCTAGCTTTTTAAATTTAAGCGCAAAAAGGAAGTCTTGGTGTGACAGGTTCACTTTGAAGTGCAGTTTTGTTGGTGGGGTGGGGTGGGGGGGGAGGGGGGGTTGGCAGCCAAGATCTCCTCCCTCTTCATCAATTTCGGTGATACAAGTGTAGATCTTGGATTAAGACCAAGCAGAGATACACTGCCAGATTACTCAGGGCTGGAGCTGTGATTGCGGACTTGTTCATACAGGTAAAACTCTTTAAAGGCATAGTCTGCCTTTTGCAAAAAAAAAAAAAAAATTAAGTGCACTTCTATTGATTCATAAACAAATGTGCATTAAAAAAAAAAAAACATAAATTAATATAATATTAATATAAATTTTTTTGTATTGGAGCCTGCAAAGCTTTACAACCGTGATCAGTGGATTGTGGATGCAATGCTCTGACTCTGTCTCCTGCAGATGATTCCTCCAGCCTCAGATCCGCACTAAGGTCCAGACATTCAGCTATGGGACTGAATGAAGTATCGATGGGCTACAAGTATGGTGAAATCACAGCACTTGTGCTCCCTTGAGGACTACTCACCATGGTGGAAGATGGGGCTTGTAGTTTTCTCATTCACAGATTCCTGTGAATCTGACGAGGCTGTGCAAGTGAACCCATGCACAGCTGCTGCAAAGCAAATGACTGCAGGGAGGAGAGCCCCAGATTCTGTAAGGGGGTAGGGGGTCAGTTTGAGGAAAAGGACACTGGATTCGGAGCTTGTTTCATGCTACACCCTGAATATGGGTGAAACCTGGTCGGAAGATTGACTTCACTTGAAGTCCATTATTTTTGTTTGCTTCTCTACCTAAATGGTCACTAGCCCATAACGACCACCCAAAACCCGATATGCACATGCTTGTTCCAACTCAATTTTATTGAAAGTGCAAGGGTGATGGAACTTGCACCTTCCTTTTGTATGCTCAACACAGGCGCTCATGACAGTTTTGGTAGGCTCAAAGTTTTTTTTAGATATTCCCAACAGTGAGACCCACTTCCATTAATCCTCATTGTCTTCCTTCCCACCTGGCTGTTTGGGGTGTTCCCACCCTCCATTGTGTGTCCCAACTCCTCCTCTTACGTACAGTGTGAAACTCCCATAATGGTCACAGCAGGTGTCCAGGAACTATGCAGAGTTCTCATCAGTAGAGTTCTCGAGAGGTGGAGGAATTTATCAGGTAGTTCAACTCTCCAGCATCTAACAAACACTGAAACATCTGTTTTGAGGTGGACTGAAGTTTTCATTCATGGACAAATGGGACTTATTGTATTCGCTTATTTTGTTTGCAGGTTATGGTAAGACCATGGAACGTCGTGTGACACATCGAATAGGGATCCATTCTAACCAAATTATGATCTGAGGTAAGTCTGCATGCTATGGTGGTGTTGTGTTCACAAGCATGATTGGATGATATTTTTTGATAAGTACTGTGTGGAATATGGATGATCGTTTCAATGAGCCGAAATACTAAAAGCAACATTGAAAATTTTACTTTTTAAAGGGGATTTTCACATTCTTGTGGTCCTAGAGAGGACTTTTAAATGAGTTGACACAAATGTATATATTGCGCTAGCTTTGGCTATCCTTACAGCTGTTTACTTAGTTTGGCAGCCATTACCAGACACAGTGTTTACACCCCATGGCTGAAATCTACCCCACCACTGGCAGCTCCTGAAAAGCAAACATCTCCAGAGACTTTTATAGACCAGTCTCTTGAGAAGGTTCCATAGGGAGTGTCTTCTAAAGTATCTCTATTCTGGGGAGATGGTTCCATATGAAGTGTTTTCTAAGAATCTCCTCTCTGGGAAGATGGTTCCATATGAAGTGTTTTCTAAGAATCTCCTCTCTGGGAAGATGGTTCCATATGAAGTGTTTTCTAAGAATCTCCTCTCTGGGAAGATGGTTCCATATGAAGTGTTTTCTAAGAATCTCCTCTCTGGGAAGATGGTTCCATATGAAGTGTTTTCTAAGAATCTCCTCTCTGGGAAGATGGTTCCATATGAAGTGTTTTCTAAGAATCTCCTCTCTGGGAAGATGGTTCCTTAGGAAGTGTCTTCTAAACGTTCTGGGAAGGTGGTTAATTGATCTTCTGAAGGGGGGAGGGGGCATTTTATGATTAGTTAGGTTTAGCATGGAATTCTACTCTAAGGCTGGGATCACATCTTTGTGTTGGGGTAAAGTGCAGATTAGCATCATTCATATGTAAGTGCGTTGTGGTGCCATTCATTTTTAATACCACCCGAAGCACTAAGGTAGCACACCACCTTCTTTTCTCACCTACGCTCTGGTAGTTAGATGTCCTTTCAAGTCATGAGGTTTAGTGCAGAGCCCTGCATTGGCCGTAAGAACACCAAGGAATCATACACAGCCAGAGCATGGGGGAGCAGAGCCGAGTGCCCACTGGGGTGGGAGCAGAGGATTAGGTTACTAAAAGTGCTTTTTGCTGCCCCCTGACCTTAGCCTCTTGCGGTAGAGGACAGCCCCCCACTGCAAGTGAGCATTTTTTCGTTCTCCCAGGGATGGGCTTTAAGTAGTGGAGTTGGATTCATATTCTGTGATCTTGGTAACCAGAGGAAATCTGGCTGGGCCCTTGTTTATGGTTCTCAAAGGAGAGAAAATGGCAAAGGTAAAGGGTTATTCTGGCAAAATGTATATAGTGATATTACCCACTTCCTACCCGGGCCAGTACTGACACTTCGCTCCTACATGTATTTGTGCAGCGTTTTTTTTAAACGTATTTTTTGTTTTAAAAAAAATACACTAATATATGTGGTGCAATCACCATTTACATATGTGTGCGGGAGTAACGTATGCATTTGCATTTCCACGTAAGCATGGGGGGAGGGGGTGCTTTAAATGTTTTTTTATTATTTATTTTATACAAATTAATTTTTTTCCTACACTTTTTTTTTTTTGGGTTACCTTTATTGCTATCACATGGGATGAACATCATCCCTTGTGACAGCATGTGCAATGACAGGGTCCTCTTTATGGAGAGATCTGAGGTCTATTAGACCCCAAATCTCTCCTCTGGCCCCCCATGCATCTGATCAGACACAGATTGGTCTTATCAGCTACTTTCCTGGTCCCTAACGGCCAGGTAAACAAAGAGACGGAACAGGAAGTGACATATTCACCGCTCCCAGGTTCCCTGGGTCACAGAGAGAGAGGAACAATGTCCGTTCCTCTCTCTGTTCCATGCAGCAAATGCCACCAGTTGCATCGCTCCCAGGTTCCGTGATTGAGAACCCGCAGAAGTGAAGCCACTCTAATCACTTCTACTAGAAAGGGAATCGCCGATTGAAAAAAATCCATACAACTACTTTAACCCAAGGACGTTCATTAATGTCCTAAGGGCGGGAAGTAGTTAAAGGCTCGACTTTATTTTTTTATTAATATAATAATAATAAAATAATACATTTATTATTACTTTTTTAAGTTAAAATAATAAACATGTTATACGTGCCTGCTCTGTGGTTTCGCACGGAGCAGCCCCGATCCTCCTATTCTCATGTCCCTCACCGGTGCTCCTGGCTCCTTACCACAACCCCCCCACCCCCCACCACCATGGAGACTTAGGGGCTAAGCCCTGCCCCCCGCTCTCTCCTCACTGGAGGTGATTGACAGCAGCAGGAGCCAATGGCTCCCGCTGTTGTCTCTTAGCCAATGGGGAAGAAGAGCCAAGAGAGCTTCTGTTTTTGTGCACATTGCTGAATCGAGATCGGGATCAGGTAAGTATTAAGAGGGGGGCTTGGGGTGGAGTAGCATGCAGGTTTTTTTTACCTTCATGCATAAAATCTAACCTTCCCCTTTTAAATCAGTGCTTTGCTTGCAGCACATAAAATGGCTTTGGTCCTGCTTGGTCAGTGGTTCCATTAGCGTTACCATCTGTAATAACAGGAAAGGCTTGTGTCGTAACCTTTATAAATGCGTCTTGAATGCCCTTCAAAGTAGCAGTCTGACATCACTGGGTCAGACTGCGATGATGTCATGGAAATTTCCAGGCAGTGACTCAGAGGCGGTGACTGTCAGGAGACAGAGCAGGGTGTGCTTTATACATACATGTCCCTAAAGGAGAACTCTGGGCAAATCCGAGATCATTAATAGATTTATGAAGTGAAAATCTATTTGCCAGTGTTAACCCTTTCAGCAAAACAAAAATCCCTGAGTCTACTGCTTGTAGCTGATAAAGAAACCCAACACTCTAGCACCTCTATGGGCTTCTGACACCAACTAGCCATTACACTTATTGCCATTTCACCCAGCAGTGACTTTTTCTTTTTTTCCTTGCATCCCACGAAAAGAATAGGTCTTTGGTCTCAGGCCTGCAAGTTGCTTGGCAAGCTTTTCAGCTTTTCCATGGATCTGGTGCCTGTATTCAGTTTCTTTTTTTCTTCTGCCTTTTTTTCTGGTGATCCTGCCAGTAACACACTTCCTGTGACAACACTCGCCGTACGTCAGGAAACATCAGGACTAGAAAACACCACCTCTCAGCTCCATCACATAAAGGAGGTGTTCTGTAGTCCAAGAATAATTGGGCAGGGCCGAGGTCACTAAAGAATAGGACAGTACTGAATTTCTGGCAGGATTAATGAGTATTTTTTTCACTTCTCAAAAAATAAATGCTTTCAGTGGTATATCTAAAGTGTAACTAAAGGCAAAGCTTTTTATTTTTTTTTAGTTTTGGATGGAGTGGAGAGGGATTAGAACCACTGTCAATTTTTATTGCTGTTTCCTATTATGGTGATTCACCCTCTCTATTTGTCTTATTTACGGTTATCAATAGTGAAAGTAAAAGAAAATCACAAATTTTGGGTTGTCCCTGGAACAGAAATAGAGGAGAAATCTTCCAATGAGGACACTAGTCCTGGTGACAACGTGGGATTCCCATACTCTGGAGGGATTTCCTCTCACTTCCTGTTATGGCTATGGGACAGGAAGTGAAGGGAAATCTACCCAATGGGACACAGCTGGAAAAAAAAACACAGGGGTTATAACCCTCCCTAACTCTATCCAAAATGGGGGAGTTTTGCCTTTTTAGTTGCATTCTTAACAGATCAAAAGTGAGCAAATAAATATTAACTGTTAAGGTTACATACTTTAAAGCTTTAGTCCAGAAAAGTTTTTCTATTGCAGCTTGGGCCATTAAAAACGTGCATATTGCATATCCCTGGGATCACTATATAAGAGGAAAATCACTGTTCTCTGATCAGACAAGGAGGAGATCATAACATCACTGCCTGCCTCTTCATCCAATTAGAGAACACCTTGTATTAAATGGGTGAAAAAAAGCAAGGCGTTCTGTAAATGACACCCGTGCTGAGTGGTGCTATATTGCATAGTGAATGCAGGGGGTTGCTCACTTGGCATGGGCGTCATTCACATTTTTTTTTTTCCGGTTTACTACAAGGCATTCTGTAATTCGACAATGTGTGGCGGCGGCTGGTGACGTAATGATCTGCTCCTTTTCCAATCGTAGAACAACGAATCAGCTTCCACAGCGTTCCCACGGGCATGCTTACATTGGTCCAGACTTGACCAGTGTAACTGCAATAAAAAAAAAAAAATCCCTGGAGTTCAGACCCAGAAAAACGCAGCAATACCTGTAGTAGCGCCGACCACTTAGCGACTTTCTCCACTTCCACGTCAGCACCTTGGGTATGGAATTATGTATACCTGCACTAGTCCAGGCTGGACCAATGTAACTATGCAATAAAACCAAACATGGAGTTCAGTTTTTAAGAAAAATGCTGCTTGATCTTTTCGCTTGTACCTTATGTTCAGAAAACCATTTGTCCACCAGGAGCATTGTGGATATTTAACATTGTTAGAGGCTGCAGAGACTTCGGTGGGATAACAGGATCAGGTGGAAGAAAATTTTGCTGCTATAGTGAGCATTTAGAGCTGCTGCCCCTGAATGTGTATTGTGACAAACCGTACATCTGAATCAGGTTTTTCAAACATAAGCTGTTCCAAGATTAGAAAAGAATCTTTAACCTACATTCCAGGGTGGATAGAAATCAATGATTTGATTTTTAAATTGAATTTTTTTTAAAATTTTTTTAAGTTTTATTTTAATAAAATGCTTTTGGAGTAAAAGATAGTTTTCTATTTAGGATACATTAATAATTTTAGTTTATTCAGCATGAAATGGAGCTTAGTTATGTAGCACGAGACTTTATATTCTGCTATATTTACGTTTTTGGTAAACTCATTCAATGAATCCAAGCTCATTTTGTTTGTAAATACTAAAGACTCTAACTACCAGCAAGAATAAGTCCTTACATTTAAAGAGAACCTGTCATTTCAGATCCATCACGGCAGCGCCTGTTAGAGGGCATCCACTCACCTTGTTGTGTCCCTGCCGCATCACCAGCCGTCCCATTAAAGTGAATGGGACTGTCGGTGAGTCAGAGGAGGAGTGGCTGCTTAAAAATTATATAAATTAAGTTGATTTAAATCAAACCTTTTTACTAGTGTTTCAAAATAGATCCACCCTGCTACATTTACATTGGGCCTATTTGACATGTCAAATCGCATGTCAAATTGGAGCCCATTGCCGGCAACATCACCGTCCGAATCGGTGCAATGGCGACTTTGCGGCGCGGCATTGATTCCCATAAGCAGTTCCTGTACTACTTTTGGTGACTTCAGGGGCGATTTCTATAGGGATCTGTGCATTCACCCCCGAAGTCGGACTGAAATGCCGGTTTGAAATCGTGCGTGTCCAGCTGAATTTGCACGATTTCAAACCCACATTCAGTGTGAACCGAGGCTTAATGTGACTTTATCAACTCCTTTTTAACAGTTTAAACACAACCTGGGATTACACTAGGTCTGCGGTTGCACTTATGCCTGAGTACTTGGGTCTGTCCCATAATCCTTAGCAGCTGGAAAGGTTATGTTGTCACTCCAGCACAGTCTGTCCCTGCAATTCTGTTCTACCCAGCTGGGGAAGTGTGCAGAGAGCCCTCGGCCTGGACTGGAGGCAGATTCTATCAGTCAGTGCATGCTGGACCTGTCAGGAAATATATTCTGCTCTACAGTTCCTAGCTCAGGCCCTGACCTAGATTTCTCCCCTTTTTTTTTCATTTTGCTTCATTTCATTTCGCTGCAGCTGCAAATTATTTCACCTGTTCTCCTGTAATTCCAATGTCCTATTATTGGAGTCTGAGATGAAAAGGTGTGCAGGTGCATAGTTGGGTCGCTGCCCATATTAAGCACTAGGCATCCCTTTTTTCTTTATAGGCCTCGTTCATTCCAGCGGTGAAGGGTGCGGTAGCGATGCATTGTAGTTGATGCATCGCACTTTTTTTTTTTTTTTTTCTCAACTTTATTAAAATGTTGCAAACTGATATTTCATTTATCTGTATTCACTGCAGCAGGTTGCGATGTATTGTACTGCATTGCAAGACGCTGCGCTGAAAAAGGTACAGCGTGTCCTACTTTATTCTGTGCATATCACTGCAGTAAAGTGGTGGGAACGGAGTTGTAGTACTCGAGGCAAATTGCTTTGTCTAGCTAGCCTGTGCTGGGCAGCCTTGTCCAACATACAATCCATATGGTGTGAAGGGCAGCTGGAATGTGGTTTCTGTTATCAAACACTACCAACCTTATCAAGGGGCACTGAAGATAAACTCCACACTGTTATTTTATCTATGAACAAGTTTTAATTGTATTATATATTTAATAATTATAGGACATTTATATAAAATTGACAATTTATGCAGTGCTTTACGTTCACATCAGTCCCTGGTCCCATGGAGCTTACAATCTAAAGTCCCCATCTCACTTGCACCAGGGCCAATTTAGATCGCAGCCAGTTAACCTACAAGCATGACTTTGGAGGAAACCAAAGTACCCAGAGGAAACTTTTGGGAGCACAGGGAGAACATGCAAACTCCATGCAGATAAAGATGACCCTAGTGCTTCAAAGCATTGCTCATCACAAAGCCACTATACTGCCCATTGAGGGTATATTCAATATTTTACTAGACCATATGATGCATGATATTTTTCAGCACGTGATAGATTTCTGATTTTACCTTATGAAGTGAATCTGTGGTTCATGATGTACTTCAAAAAGTAAAAGCCCTGGTTAGGAGCAGATACTGCAAGATGCACGCTATTTACGAGCCGCTCTGATTTTAGGAGTTTTTTAGGGATAATTTGGATATAAAGTAGTTTAAGAGAAATTAACTTTACTTTCCCTTTTTGCTTTATCACATAACCGAGCAATGGGACACTTTGTTTGCTTCTCCCTTCCAGAGCTTTCGATATTTGATGGGTTTACTTTTGACATCTGGAGTGAACTTATACTGGACCTGTTATCACCATGATAAAGGACATGCACCCATTGTGACTAGCGGTGGGCATATGTCTTCAGGGAGTACTCTGGTCACCATTGGGCATGACATTTTAGGAGATGCTGTCACATTGTCTCTGAAAAGCACCCTCACCAAATGCAACTTATTGCTCCCTTTCCATGTGTTCCTCTATTTCAGCCAGCATAGGCTAGTTTCATAGACTTTTTAAAGCAGTTGTTTGACCGCAAAAAAAAAAAATTACCTGTAAGGCAAAGGCATAATGAGCTAGTATGCACCACATGCTAGCTTATTACGAAATACCTTAAAACGAAGCGCTGGCATCACCTCCCGGTCACTGCTGAGGGACATGTTCCCTCTGCGTTTATTCCGGGTTCGCGGCTCCGGCGCTGTGAGTGGCCGGAGTCGTGATGACATCCTATTTCCGGCAAGGAGCTCTGATTTTCCGGCAGCATCCGCCGGACCTTCAGAGCGCATGTGGCTGCTTGCAAGGTGAATATCTCCTAAACCCTGCAGGTTTAGGAGAAATTAATTTTACCTACAGGTAAACCTTATTATAGGCTTACCTGTAGGTAAAAATGTGAAAGCGGAGTATACTTTAAGGAAGCCAAGACCTCACCCTCTCCATTAGATGAGTAGCACTACATTGTGAGTGGGTGCCAGCTCTTTTACAACAGTTGACATAGACACGTGAATGCTGGAGTAGCTGGGGATCCGATCATTGAAGAGCTGAATCCTTTTCATAGACACTGTCATTTTGCCCTGCATGGACACACTCATTGTCTTTTTTAGGGCCCATTCACACTTTTGCATTACGGCAACGCACCTTTTCTGTGTGTTGCTATGCCATTTAGTGTGAATGGCACTCCCAATGCAGTGTCCAGTAGAGCACATTACAGCATGCATATACCATGTGTTGTGGTGCACTAACGTAGTGTCCATGCCTTGGGTGAACAATGGGTTTTGTCTTAAATTTCCTATCTAAACAAAGTAGTAACTTCTATTTACCAGTGAAATTCTGCAGAAGCCTGTGGAGAGCTGGTATTTGTCACCAGGCTGCAAGCACATGATGTGCCAGGATTCTCTGTAATAAAGAACTTGACGCATGTTAAAAGCCTTACAGAAGATGGCGTGTTTGCTGCAATGTACGTCTCTGCTTTGTGTGCATCTTTTGTCGCTTCAAAAAGCTGTGGAACTGCGAAACCAGCATGACCTGTCTGCTAATAGGGTATTGTGACAGAGCGAGGCTCTGTCCCTATGGAAAGGGATTGAAAATGGACACAGAGTTTGCATGTCTGCTGACTACAGATCGTACTTTTTGAGAGGAGTAGACTGCCTTGGCAGCTTTCTCCAGATTTTGCTATTGCCGGATGGGGCTCTGTAGTTTGGCGGTTTCTAAGAGTCTTGGGTGGGACGGGATCTCCAACCCTGTGTTCAGGTGTTGTGGACAGCCAGCAGGGTGTGTACCCAGCTGTACACAGCCCATATAACGAGGGGCTGGTAAGAGCTGTAGGAATTGGAAGGTGGAGTGTGAGCAGCTGGCTGCTGTTGAAAGACAGACCCCCTGTCAGGAAAACTGTCTGCCCTGTGTGAGACTATATCCCTGGTGAGGGGGGACTTCTTGTCTGAAGGACTGGGAAGGTCGGGATGGCTACAAGGGCCTAGGAGACGAGAAGAGTGTCTGGGAGAGCTGAGGTGGCTAGCAAAAGTCCAAGGGGGCTGGAGGAAGCCCTGCAGTCTGGGGGACAGTGAGCAAACCCAGGGGGCTGTGGAATCCTGTTAAGGCCAGGAGTAGGCCTGGGCAGCAAGGAACTGCAAACCGAGGCAGAGGAAGCCTAAGAGCCAGGTGGCTTGACATTTTTTTCATTGTTGCATTTGCTGGAGAAGAACCCCTGTGTATAAACCCTTTTGTTCCTTTAAATAAAAATGGGCTGCCACACCCTTAAAACTGATAACGGACTGCCATGGACTCACTGGAAGAATGCATCTATCAAATCAGCTAAACACCCCCAATGTCACAGTATATATAGCCAGAACTTTGTTTTGCATTGAGTAGGGAAGGGCTACAATCTCTGTCAAGATTTTATTGCTGTCCGTATCCCCCAGTGGGGAGTGTCCTCCTCTCCATTTGTCCTGGAGATTATTGTCCCTGGGACTAAAACTTGTTGCTAGAAGAAGCGAAGCAAGGGATCTTCCAATGGGTACTTTGGTAGAGATTTCTTCTTATTCAGGATTTATATAGTGCCAACAGTTTGCGCAGCGCTTTACAACATGGCGGCAGACAGTTACAATACAATTCAATACAGGAGGGATCCGAGGGCCCTGCTCATTAGAGCTTACAATTCTTACTTTCTTACAGATTTCCTTTAACTTACCAGTTGTGTCTTCCAATGGGGACATTGGTAGAGATGTCCTCTTAATTACCTGTTGTATCTTCCAATGGGACCATCGGTACAGTTTTCCCCCTTGTTGTATCTTTCAATGAGGACATGATTGATACAGATTTGCTCTTACAAACCTCTTGTATCTTACAATGGGGGCATCGGTACAGATTTCCTCCTTCTTACCTGTTGTATCTTCCAATGGGAACATTGGTAGAGATTTCCTCGTACTTACCTCTTGTATCTTCCTATGTGGACATCGGTAAAGATTTCCTCTTACCTTTTGTATTTTGCAATGGAACATCGGTACAGATTTTCTCTTACCTTTTGTATATTCCAATGGAACATCGGTACAAATTTCCTTACTTACCTCTTGTATCTTCCATTGTGGACATTGGTAGAGATTTCCTCTTTCTTATATCTTGTATTTTCCAGAGGGGACGTCCGAGATTTCCTCTTACTTCCCTGTTGTATCTTCCAATGGGGACATCGGTCGAGGTGTCCTTATTTACCTTTGATATCTTCCAATGGGGACATCGGTAGAGATTTTTTTTTCCTGCTCCCCTTTTGTATCTTCCATGAAACTATGGTAGAAATTTCCTCTTGTTTACCTTGTATCTCCATGACAGGAAGCGGAGCGTATTCTCCCCAAAGCACACCAAGATTCAAATAAGAATATTTTTTATTTAGACCACGTTTGCTTGTCCCAGAGTTTTAGCATTCAATATGTTAGGTTTTATTTTTTGAGTCTTCCTGAACACAATACACAGATGACAGTGGAGTTAGGCCCAGCCACTGTGCGTGGTCAAGTAGTATGACTAAAACATGTTTTACAAGATTGGCCAATATGACATTGCCATCGTAAAGGGCTGAGTGTTGCGAGTTTATAAAAATCAAATATTTCATAATTTGTTGGGTCATCAATGGTGCCCCTCATTATTTAGGAGATGATCATAATAAAAAAAAAACAAAACAAAAAAAACAGCATGCATGTGATTAAATCCTAAGAGATAGTCTTGAATTGTTTCCTGAATATAACTATATAGAAAACCATAAACCGGAGCACATTTCAGGAAAAGAACAAAGCTTGGTAGGCGGTTCACTCAGCCGTACTGTCCGTTCTTGTGTAGCCTACGCCGTCTCCATAGAGATGCATTATCCTGTCTCCTCTTCTGCGGAAAATCGATTTGTGGTGCATTCACCAGTATTAGCCAGTAACCGAGTCAGCCATGGTCTATTAGTGACCATAACATTTAAATCATTTTTTATTTGATCTATTTTCCTTGAAAAAAGGGACAGCATTACTTTAAATAAATCTCTCCTCTCCCCATAGGTAGCGTCCTTTTCCCGGAGTCTGCGTCATTTGGTGACTGAGCCCTGTGGTGGTTAATTGCAGGCGGCTCTCTTCTGCAGTATGACCTCATTCTCTGCTCGCAGCTTGTCTACTGCTAGGCTTATTAGTGCGTCGATTACGTGACTGTCTTTAGCCGCTCCCGAGTTCTGCTATATACGGATGAGTAGATCCATACTCTTCTCCCTGTGGGGGGTCGTGTTAAAGTGTGCACATTGCACGTAAACAGAGACAGCCATTTTGCGAGCTTGAGGAAGTGTTACGCCATGCCGATGTTACCAGATTCCCAGCATTGCCTGTGCAGTGAGGGAAGAAGTTTTGTGTGCTCAACTGAAACATTAACACTTTAAAGAGGAACTCTGAGCTAAAATCATCCTGTGGCTTCTAAAGGGTAATTGTTCAGATAGCAAACTCTTTGCATTTATTGAAAGGGAGCATGTAAATGCTCGTTCACTCCAGCCATGTTGGGCAGCATTGCCCAAGGCAGTCCTACAGCAAAAACCAGGCAATTTGCCTTGTGTATTAATATTTCAGTTCACACAATGCCCTGCACTGGTGTGCGCTTGAAAAAAAAGTAGGATAGGTTACAATTTTTGTGTAGCAGTGTGCTGCAGTGTGGGATAGAGTTGACTGAAATGTCATTTTGTGATCTTTCAATAAAGTTAAAAAAAAACAAAGCATCAATGCATTACACTGTCCTTACAGGTTCACACACACAAGAGAGTGTGCCTTATGCAAAGCATAAAGTGTGCCTTCTGATATGAATGGGCCCTATGTCGAAACGCCTGTTCAAGATCAAGACATTTGGTCAGCATAACAGCCTGGATGCTGGCAATCTTTTTATTTTCCAATTTCAGGCTTGCCGTTTTTATGATGTGCACAAGCCCTCCAAATTTGTTCTTTACTGTATTGATGTATTCCTCTGAGTGGCAGCCACCTACCAAAATACTTGTATTTATCCCAGTTTCTGTGTTCTGTACTGTGCAGCCCTGCCCGGTAATGCACAGTCTATGCAAAAAGGCCTGTCCATATCCTCCTGGCCCATTAGCTCCTATGGCAGCTCCATAGGAACTAATGGGCCCAGCCATAGAGAGTACGGTTGCAGCTGTAGGAATGGATGGACTAAGCTGTGAATGTGTGCAGCAAAATCTGGGGCGTGGGGCTGAAGCTAAGCATATTAGATGGCTGCCTGTTAGGCAGAACATGCCACACTTCCCCTGCCGTGGATGTACAGTGAGTGAAAAAAAATATTTGATCTCCCCCTCTGCTGATTTTGTACGTTTGCCCAGTAAAAAAAAAAAAAAAAAAAAAAAGATCAGTCTATAATTTTAATGGTGGGTTTATTTTAGCAGCGAGAGACAGAATAAAAACAAAAAAATTCAAAAAAAGCATTTCAAAAAAGTTATCAATTGATTTGCATTTTAATAAGTGAAAAAAGTTTTTGATTCCCTATCAATCATTAAGATTTCTGGCTCCCAGGTGTCTTCTATACAGGTAATGAGCTGAGATAAGGCACACTCTCTTGAAGGGTGTGCTCCTAATCTCTGCTTGTTACCTGTATAAAAGACAACTGTCCACAGAAGCAATCATATTTCAATCTCTCCACCATGGCCAAGACCAGAGAGCTGTCCAAGGATGTCGGGGACAAGATTGTAGACCAGATCCAAGACCATCGGTGAGAGGGTGACAACAGTTTGTGCGATTGTTCGCAAATGGAAGAAACATAAAATAACTGTCAATCTCCCTCGATCTGGGGGCTCCATGCAAGATCTCACCTTATGGAGTTTCAATTATAATGAGAACGGTGAGGAATCAGACCAGGACCTCACGTAAGAATCTTGTCAATAATCACAAGGCAGCTGGGATCATAGTCCCCTAGAAAACAATAGGTAACCCTACGCCATGAAGGACTGAAATTCTGCAGCGCCTGCAAGGCCCCCCTACTCAAGAAAACACACGTAAAGGCCCGTCTGAAGCTTGCTAATGAACATCTGAATGATTCAGAGGAGAACTGGGTGAAAGTGTTGTGGTCAGATGAGACCAAAATCAAGCTCTTTGGCATCAACTCAACTCGTTGTGTTTGGAGGAGGAGGAATGCTGCCTATGACCCCAAGAACACTACCCCCACTGTCAAACCTAGAGGTAGTAACATTATGTTTTGAGGGTATTTTTCTGCTAAGGGGACAGGACACCTTCACCGCATCAAAGGGACGATGGACGGAGCCATGTACTGTCAAATCTTGGGTGAGAACGTCTTTCCCTCAACCAGGACATTGAAAATGGGTCGTGGATGGGTATTCCAGCATGGCAATGACACAAAACAAAATGGCCAGGGCAACAAATGAGTGGCTCAAGAAGAAGCACCTTAAGGTCCTGGAGTGGCCTAGCCAGTCTCTAGACCTTAATCCCATAGAACAGTAGTTCTCAAACTCAGTCCTCAAGTACCTCCAACAGGCCATGTTTACAGGTTTTCCTTTATCTTGCACAGGTGTTTTAAAGTCAATGGCTTGGTAATTTGGACCGCTATTTTATCTGCCAAACGTCCGCCTCAAAACCTTAATGACTTGGAGAGGATCTGCAAAGAGGAGTGTGAAAAATCCCTCCTGAGATGTGTGCAAACCTGGTGGCTAACAACAGGAAACGTCTGACTTCTGTGATTTCCAACAAGGGTTTTGTCACCAAGTACTAAGCCATGTTTTGCGAAGGGGTCAAATACTTATTTCACTCATTAAAATGCAAATCAATTTATAACTTTTTTGAAATGTGTTTTTCCTGCATTTTTTTTTTTTGTTGTTGATGTTCTCTCCCACTGTTAAAATAAACCTAGCATTAAAATTCTAGACTGATCGTTTTTTTGTCAGTGGGCAAACGTACAAATCAGTAGGGGATCAAATACTTTTTTCCCTCACTGTAATGCCCTGTACACACGGTCGGATTTTCCGACGGAAAATGTGTGATAGGACCTTGTTGTCGGAAATTCCGACCGTGTGTGGGCTCCATCACACATTTTCCATCGGATTTTCCGACACAGAAAGTTTGAGAGCAGGATATAAAATTTTCCGACAACAAAATTCCGATCGTGTGTACACAAATCCGACGGACAAAGTGCCACGCATGCTCAGAATAAATAAAGAGATGAAAGCTATTGGCCACTGCCCCGTTTATAGTCCCGACGTACGTGTTTTACGTCACCGCGTTTAGAACGATCGGCTTTTCCGACAACTTTGTGTGACCGTGTGTATGCAAGACAAGTTTGAGCCAACATCCGTCGGAAAAAATCCTAGGATTTTGTTGTCGGAATGTCCGAACAAAGTCCGACCGTGTGTACGGGGCATAAGTCTGAACAAGACTATTCCAGCTTGCCAGGTCTGTAAGCCTTATGTCAATGGCAGCTATGGCCGCTTCAGTGAACAGGCACTGCCGAGTAAAGGAATAGCAGTGAACTGTGGTGGACAGATTTTGGATTGAATGGGGGCAGGGTTAGACCCTCTGTCAAATATTTGGGCCTCATTCACACTGGCAATGATATACAGCATGTATTTGTGGGCGGTGTCATCTGCATCCATGCACGTGGGGGTACCTCTCGCGCAGAGCACGCTCACCAGTGCCTGGGACACGGCGGAGACTGTGGTCCTGTGAATAATCCAACATTAAGGCAGTTCCCTGACTGTGCAGCAATTAAAGTACTGTGTTCCTCTGAAAAGTGACTTCTTCCATGTCACTACACACTGTAATTTTGTATGTTGCTTTAGAAGGGACATGCGGAGCCTGCTCCCACTCCACCAGTCCAGTGCATTACCTCTGTTACCTCCCAGTAACAGAATGGGGTCCCGCTGAGCACCTAGCGCAAACCTTATGGATGCTCTTTAACTCTTTCCTTTCCGTACTTCGTGACCAGGCCATAGATTTCTGGTTGCTATTTAAAGCCAACCGCTAGGGAGGGAGCCAGTCATCGAGCCTTTGTCACAGGAAGACCCGTCACCTTACCAGTTACCGCACTTAGCGACTGGTGGCTTGTAGCTTCCTTCTTCCTTGGTATGCCATAGCAACTATGCTTCTCGACTTATCCAAGTTAACCCTTTCGCAGCGGTGTTGCTTCATACCCTGTAGTGCATTTATAGATCCAGGTGCTTTTGATATGCCAGAACCCGCATGCACCCCTTGAATAACTTCAGACCAGGCTCAGAATGGTTAACGTAACTTTACTGGAGAAATGCAGCATATGAACCACCTCCTTTTCTTAATCCTACCTAGAATAATGTAGTGGTCCAGGCATACCTCCATGTGGTGATAGTCCGTACTGGCATTGTCCATGGCTTTCATGTCTTCCGTCTAACTCTGCTTCCTTCGTAGCGCCAATGACTGCCCTTACAAATGCTTCTGGAACCCACTGGACCCACCGAAACCCGCGCTCTCTGGACCCTTTTTTTATAACACAGGTAGACTGGCTAGGACCAAAAGCCCGGGAACTGGGCTAAAAACAATTAACCCTTTCCCCAGCCTGGGCCAGCTGTTGGCTAACTAAACTATACACATTCTCAACCTGCCTACATCTTTATAGGACATTTTATAAAGCTCAATTTCCCCTCTTTTACTAAAATTCATATCCGCAAGCATCTCTGAATGCTGATGTGAAATCATTTAATACTGTTTTTTTCTTCTTTATGGTGTTCACCACCTATTGGTTTTCCTGAAGGTTCTGATGTAGTATTGGCCTCACCGATGCCCCCTTGGAAGGTAATGTCATTGGTGCCTTCAGGGAGATTGTGTACCTAGTCTGTGAGATCTACAGCATTATTGTGCTGCTCATGGATGAGATGGAGCACATGACGATATACGGCTCATCTGGCACATGCGCTGCACGTCATTACTTTCATCTCTTAAAAAAAAAAAAAAAAAAAAAACCCTTCTCTCAAGCTCTTTTTTTCTAAAAAAACAAACAAATGTAATGTACGTCAAATGCGCAAGATGAGCCACATAATGTCATGCACTCCTTTTTCACGCATGTGTACTAGAACTATATTGTGAGCTGACTCCAGACATCATTTTCAAAATGGTGACATTAAGGCACAGGAAGCAGGGAGGCACCATGAAAAGAGGAGAGGCAGCATACGGGTAGCGAAGTATACTTATTTATGTTTTAGGTTGTCTTCTTTATTATTATAGGTGCTTATATAGCGCTGTCAATTTACGCAGTGCTTTACATATTTATATTGTACATTCAAATCAGTCCCCGCCCTTAAGGATCTTGCAACCTAAGGTCCCTAACTCACATTCATACATACAGTACACATACCAGGGGGCCAATTTAGACAGGAGTCAATTAAAGTGGAGGTCCACCCTGAAAAAAAAAATTGCATAAAAAAATACCTAGAAAAATGGAGGAGAATTTTTTTTTTTTTTAAGTTACGTGAAATGGCTGTTTCTAGGCAGTCTTCCTAATCTGCCTCTTCCTACTCCGCGGTGATCTTCAGTCTTCTCCTCCCCGCGTTGTCTTCTGGGGAATGGGGCGCGGTGTGTTATGGGAACTGTGTGTGTCCCACAACACATCGCGTCCCATTCACAAAGCGCTGCGCGACTCGCGCATGCGCAGTAGGAAACGGGCAATGAAGCCATAAGGCTCCACTGCCTGTTTCCCTTAGTTAGGATGGCGGTGCTGGGAGCCGAGGGACGGGTCGGCCTCGGGCAGCCGACATCGCGGGCACCCAGAACATGTAAGTGTGCTTATTTAAAGTCAGCAGTTACAGTGTTTGTAGCTGCTGACTTTAATTTTTTTTTTTCCCGGCCGGAATCCCGCTTTAACCTGCCAGCATGTCATTGGAGTGCCGGAGGAAACCTGCAAACTCCAAACAGGTGGTGCTGTGGTTGGGATTCAAACCAACGACCCTAGTACTGCCAGCGGAAGTGCTAACCACTTAGCAATGGTGTCTGTCTTTTTCTTTAAGGTTTGGAGGATGGAGGGGGGCTTTTTAAAGTACTATACTGTAAACATCCCTTGTAATAGAAAAAAAGCATGACAGGTCCTCTTAAATATGAGATCCGGGGTGAAAAAGCAACAATTAAAAAAAAAAAATTGTCATTTGAAAAAATGGCCCTTTAAGAGGTATGGGCGGAAGTGACGTTTTGACGTCACTTCCCCCCTCCTATGGTATGGAGATGGGTGGGGGCCATCTTACCCTCACTCGTATCCATACCAAGGAAGAAGGATCCAATCGCCTCCGCCGCTACCGACTGCTCCGGTAAGCGGCGGGAGAGCCCCTCTTCCACCGCCGATAACAGTGATCTCGTGGTGGATCCGACGCAGAGACCACCATTATTGTAAACAGAACCGCCCACTGAAAAGATGGATACCTCGGTTGTGGCAGCAGCAGCTGCTGCCGTTACTGAGAGAGCCATCTTTAAAGTGCTGACGTATATATACACTGGGTGGTCGTTAAGTGGTTAAGGCATAATAATGCATGTGATGATCCTAAATGGTATCATTCACACTGTGTAGCTGCAGTACATTCAGTTTGGTTGTGTTTAAAGAAAATGGAAAGGACAGATTAGTATTAAAGTGGTAGTAAAGGCCTATTTGTAACTTTTACCTACAGGTAAGCCTATAATAAGGCTTGCTCGGTTTAGGAGATATTCACACTGTATGCAGCTGGTGACATCACTGGCACATGCATGCTGAAGGGACGGCATACCCGTGCCATCCCTTTAGAGCTCCATGCCGTGGCCACGACTCCCATGCGCAGGAGTGATGTCATTGTGCTCGGCCAATCAGAAGGCTGGAACCTGGAAGGAAGACTGGGTGAAGATGGAAGCCCTGTCAGTGGTGATAACACGGTGCTGGAGGGCT
This sequence comes from Aquarana catesbeiana, assembly GCF_042186555.1. Lineage (NCBI taxonomy): Eukaryota > Metazoa > Chordata > Amphibia > Anura > Ranidae > Aquarana > Aquarana catesbeiana. The sequence continues at coordinate 602,975,864 of NC_133328.1, read as the reverse complement.
TCATTCTAAGGTAAGTATTTGCATAATGTGCTGGTATGCAAATTATGCCATTGTCTTGCAAGGTTTTGCTGTTTACTACCGCTTAGCTTCTTTACATAAAAAAAAAGACTACCCATTGGAGAAAACTCTAACCTATTTACACATATTGGCCATGGACTGCAGCCTTCTACAGACTCTACGTCTGCTAGATAATTGCAGTTATCTATAGCCGTATCAGGGATTTGGTGCGTTCGAGGATCTAAATCACATAAAGCAGTTCCATCACCAAAGAGACATTGAAAGAAAAATATTTTCATGTTAAAGGATGTCCTTGGATGTTTAAAAGTTGTAGCTCTCTAGTGTGTTGGAAACGCTGAAAGATTTCAAAGCGAGAGAGAGAGAGAGGCTTTCTACCGCAATCCGTCAGCTACACATAACACGTTTTCAGTGGGTGTCAGGAATCCAGATGTTGGTCCCAAGTAAGGTGTCGCAGTGCCATCTGTCGTGTATTTATAACTCAGAGCCCTACAATTGCGTACACACTGCACCAAACCCATTCCTTATTCTGATGAGGATAAATGCGGCTAAAATATCTAACAAGCTTTCAGTGCAGGAGTAGAGACGCCGGTCTTGTGTGCGGCAGAACAATGATTAATTCAAGGCATATTGTTTTTTAGGAAGTTCACATAATATAATAAATGTGGACTTGTGCCTGCAAACTATAGTAATCTGAAAGAGGGGTGCACCATCTGTTTACTGCTGATCCTGCAGCAGTTACATAATGTAGAGCAGTGGTCTCCAAACTGGGACGGGGGGCCACATGCGGCCCTTTGCTTGCCTTTACCCTGTACTTGGGACACTTCCTCCAGCTGACACCAATGATTGTTCACCATTGATGGAGCATTATTCCTCCCGTTCATACCAACAATGAGGCTCTATTCCTCCAACAAACACCAATGATGGGGCAGTGTTTACTCCCACTGATGCCATGGCATTTTCTACTCCCACTGGCCACCCTAAAGCCTGAAGGACATTAAACTGGCCCTTTGTTCGGAACGTTTGGAGACACCTGATGTAGAGCAAAGCTGGACAAATCCCAGGAGCCAGATAGCCAATGTACCTCAAAAATTCTAACATTTTGAGGTTATGTCTAGTTGTCTAGAAAAAAAAAAAAAAAAACTTCCGGATTAGGCAGACTGGCTACTGAATTCAATAATTGTCCACCCCTGATGTAGAGGTGAGATTTATGCCAGTCCACAGAAAAAATCAATAGATGCCCCCATCCATGCAGGATCTGCACTGCTGGCTATTGTGTTGAAGCATCCATAGCGCTTACAGATGCTTGAATACCAAAACAGTGTCTGCATTTTGATGAGATGTAGTCACTGAGTGGCTGATAAATTGCTGCCTGGCTCCTTCGGGTTTTCTCGAGCCAGGTGGTGGTTGCCACCCTCAGCTTGGATTTAAACTTTTTATTTATTTTAGATAGAGGGGTTTTTTTTATTTTATTTTTTTTGTTATCTGTTTCATTGCTGAGTTTTCCTTTCACTTCCTGTCCCATAGTCAAAGAGGAAGTTGGAGGAAATCCCTGCAAATTAAGGGAATCTCTTTGGGACCCCCAGGTCACCATAGTTTCCCCTTTGGAATATTTTCTCTTACTTTTCTGGGGACAACCCAAAATTTGGTATTTTCTTTCACTTTCAATAATAATGGTAAACAGGACACATAGAGAGGGGGAATCTCCCGAACGGGGGCACAGACAACAGTAAAAACAGACAGGGGTTCCAATCCTTCACCACTCTATCCAAAACTAAAAAAAAAAAAAGTTTTGCCTTTTAGTTACACTTTTTAATAGCATTAAAACTTAAGGTGTGCATGAACACTGGTGCCATTTTAGGTGAGAAATGGCCTTGTCCATCTATGGTTTTCCTAAACAGAAAAATTACTATTGCTAGGACAAAATTCAAGCAATAACAGCCACAATGGCCTTCGTGGCAAAGGATGGGCTTAGTCCTTGTCGGAAAAGGATTAAGCACAATATTTACCTTATTCCTTGCTCCCAGCATGAGGATAGGCCCTTGGAATCCTTGTATATGATACAAGACCACCGGCACAGCATTTACTATGATGACATCTGAGAGCTACAACTGGTCAAGCGGGGAAGAGAAGCTCGAACCAGCTTTGTTTTAACGGATTATGAAGCACAAGCTCCTCTCCTCTCCTTTCCTGTACAGATGTCAGAGGGACAGGAAGTGGGGTCCAAATCTACCAAATTAATTTACGGACAGAACTAAAAACTTGGGCAGAGTTTTCCTGGTTACGGTAAAAGTTAAAGGGGTTGTAAAGCCTCAAGGTTTTTCACCTTAATGCGTTCCATGCATTAAGGTGAAAAAAACCTTCTGTGCTGCAGCTGCCCCCCAGACCCCCCCTTTTACTTACCTGAACCCATTTGTTCCAGTGGCTCCAGCCGCTGTTTCTTTCCTCATTGGATAGATTGATAGCAGCAGGAGCCATTGGCTCCTGCTGGTGTCAATCAAATCCTGTGACGCAGGGGCGGGGCAGAATACTGCTGTCTGTCAATGGACACAGCAGCGGGACTCGTGAGCGCGCCTGCACGGGTGCCTCCAGGGAAAGCGGCTCACCATGGGGGTACCCTATGAAAAGGAGGGGCCAGGAGCACTGCTGAGACACCCCAGAAGAGGAGGATCAGGGCTGATCTGTGCAAAACCCTTGCACAGGGCAGGTAAGTATAACATGTTTAAAAACAAAAAAACAAAAACAAACCTTTACAATCACTTTAATCTTCTGTTGCAAACACCCGCCAGCACTGCTGGAGTTTGAGGCTCATTTTGTTTAGCCGGAGATAAGTTGATGTATTTATTCCTTACCTCCATAGGCTTCCTCTTCTCCAAATGACTGGTCTCTCAGAGCTTCACGACGCAGCTCTCAGATATTATCACATACAATGCAGGGCCAGTGGTCCTGTATTGTACACAAGGATGAAAAGGGTCTGCCTTCATCCTGTTAGTGGAGGAGATCCCTGGGAGTGAGGAATTATTATACAGGCTTTATATAGCGCCAACAGTTTACACGGCACTTTACAATATAAAAGGGAGACAGTATAGTTACAATACAATAAAATACAAGAGGGTTAAGAGGGCCTTGCTCATAAGACCTTACAATCTAATAGTGTCGGTATAATTTGTATAAACAGTTGTAACTGTGGGAGCTGATGGAAGTGATAAGATTAGTTGGAGGTGTGATAGGCTTCCCTGAAGTGATGAGTTTTCAGGGATCGCCTAAAGGCAGCCAGAGTAGGAGATACCTGAACAGATTGAGGTAGGGAGTTCCAGAGGATGGGAGAGGCTCTGGAGATGTGCATGAGAGGAGGAGAGGGGGGAGCTTGAGCGCAAGATTACTTGAGTGGAGCAGGGAGGACGGCTTGGGTGATATTTGGAGACCAAATTAGTAATGTAGCTTGGGGCAGAGATGTGAATGGCTTTGTATGTTTGTTGGTATTTTGAATTTTATTCACTGGGCGATTGGAATCCAGTGTAGGGATGGCAGAGAGGGGGGGTGGCAGACGCTGAGCAGCAGCATTCAAGATAGACTGATGAGGGGATAGCCCATGGAGAGGTAGCCCTATGAGAAGGGAGTTGCAATAGTCAAGGCAAGAGATAACAAGGAGGGGCATGAGTAGCTTGGTGGTTAAAGGTAAGTATTGTGTTTATTCCGATCTCCCTGGACTAAATAGGAAGAGTACATAGAAAAGAGCGCCCGGTGTCCAGTATATACAAGTCAGAAGATAAGTTTGAAGGCGTTTATTGGAGATTGTAACAAGTATGACAAGCCAACATGTTTCAGGGGAACAAAGACTTACCCTTCTTGAGGGCTGTTCCTGATTGCTAATGAGGAACAATCTTAAATAGGTGTGTCTGTAGCACAAGGATCAGACCGATGTATGTGTGAGCTACGCTGCCTTAGCCAGCACACCGAACACTCAGACATACATCGGTCTGATCCTCACATTTGGAAACTACTTTGAGGTTGTACCCAGAGGTAGCAGCCCAGGACCCAAAAAATTGTGCCGCGTAAACCATTGGAAGCAAAATCTTCTTCTCCCCCACCCACTGCCATCACCCCCCCATGACCAGTGACTTGAGTGAGTCAGTCCAGCATGGTCTCCAACCCCAAAAAGCTACACTACAAATAAGCATTGGATGGAGCATTGCAAGGTTAACTTTTCTATTAGGAGTTCAGCTGTAACACTTCTCCACTAGAAATTGGTAAATGGTCAGTCTACCCAAAAGTCATATCTCGTAAGTAGTGTCTAGGGAACCAAAACGTCCAGTAGTGTCTCTTATGTCTTGAGGGGTCCAACCTGCAGCTGTCCCCAGCTTTGTTGAATCCCACCTTGGATCCACTTGATGGGTGTTAGCCATTCTGTACTCCAATGTTGCCTACTCTGCGCCCTCTGTCTTCTAGTACAGCCCTCAGGCCCAGCAGCCAGTAGTTGGGAGCATTAATTTAAAAAGGAGCTATAATGGATGTGAGCAGTTTAATGTAACCTGTCACTAAATAAATTGAATATTATACATGTGCCCCTTGGGATGTCAGGGACTGCAGTTGAGGCCCTGTGTTTGCAACTACTGGTCTACTTAATAAAAAAAAAAATGTATGATTATGCAAGAGCAAGGCAGGCAGGTTTGAAAGCCACAGAACACACTCATGTGAACTGACTCTTTTTAAGATGATAGATGAAAGAATACAAATACCTGATGGCTGATATCTGTACTGGAAGCTAAATACTAATATATTCCATCATTTTTTCCACAGGTGTAACAAATTCCAAACCTATGCAGATTCGGGAAGTACAATACAATTCATCCTGGATGATCTGTGGATTATAAACTTATAAAACTTTTTTTTTTTTTTTTTTTGTTCAACCTCCTACTAAAGAAGTAGTAAAGGAGCAGCATGGCTAGTAAGAGAAAGTCTACAACACCATGCATGGTCCGGGCCTCTGAGCTTGTGGACCAAGATGATCAGGATATGGAGATTGTAAGTAATGCTAATACACCCAGTCCTGAAATCAAGAAAGACTGGGCTGGGGACAAAGAAAAAGCATCTGAGAACAATGAAGCGGTGGAAAGTAAGCCTCCTGAAAATCAATCCAGAAGGCTTCAGGGTGGTTACGAGTGCAAATATTGTCCATACGTAACGCAGAACCTTAATGAATTTACTGAACATGTCGATATGCAACACCCAAACGTCATTCTTAATCCTCTTTATGTTTGTGCTGAATGTAACTTCACAACAAAAAAATATGATTCTCTATCCGACCACAATTCAAAGAATCACCCCGGAGAGAGCAACTTCAAATTAAAACTCATGAAGCGCAATAATCAGACTATCTTAGAACAATCCATCGAGGGTGGTGGTGATGTTTCTAGCACCCACGACAACACTGAGACTGATGATAATGCGTCAGGCATATCAATGCCTAAAATGCCCATTATTAAGCTTGGAAAAAGCCGATTGGATGGAAGGAGGACATCAAGGAGGAATGAGGAATCTTTGCTTGACTTTCAGTTTGGCATCAGTGCATCTCTCCCGGAAATGAACGGCATTTCTGGGGACGGTCTAACTCACGTCATGCCGTCTGTTCAACTTCCACCCAACATCCACCTTCTTCCAAAAGTTGCGGTGCCCCTGAACAGCAACAAATATAACTCGGCTCTTGACACTAATGTAACTTTGATCAGTTCATTTAACAAATTTCCTTACCCAACACAGGCAGAGCTGTCATGGTTGACTGCGGCTTCAAAACATCCTGAAGAGCAAATCAGAATCTGGTTTGCTACCCAGAGATTAAAGCATGGTATAAGTTGGTCCCCAGAAGAGGTAGAGGAGGCCAGAAAGAAAATGTTCAATGGGACTATTCAGTCTGTTCCCCAGACCTTCACAGTATTACCAGCCCCCTTAACTACTACGGCTAAAGTTGCACAGCCGATCATCCAGACTGCAGTACCGTGTCAATTCATCGGTCAGCCCGGTCTAGTTTTCACTCAAGTAACAAATGCTCCTGTGGTTACGGTTCCTCCCGTTCCTGTTAGTATTGGCACTACTCCAAGTCAAACCCAGAAACGCACCATGCAGAGCCCCCAAGAGGCTCCTGAGCCAAAGCGTCAGAGTACTGGACAGGTTCCATCTCCATCTACTCACAGGTTACATTCTGTGTCCTCACGGCATGAGCGCAAAAAGACCCATGAACAGATAGCGCTTTTGAAAGCTAGTTTTGTCATAAGCCAGTTCCCTGATGATGCCGAAGTTTACAGGTTAATAGATGCCACTGGCTTGCCCAGAAGTGAAATTAAGAAATGGTTTAGCGACCATAGGTATAGAAGCCAGAGAGGTCTTGTTAACATCACCAGTGAAACCTTAATCAAAGACCAGCTGTCTGGCCGGACCCGTCGCCCTTATCATTACAGGGATTTGGGCCGAAAGGCTGCACTGACGACAGAGGATCAAATTCAGTGTCTTGAAAACAGTTTTGCAAAAAGCCCGTATCCCACACAAGCAGAAATTGATCGCTTGCGATCGGAGGCAAAACTGTCCAGAAGAGACATCGATTTGTGGTTCTCCGATAGAAGAAAGATGAAAGATTCTGTGGAGCAAGAAGTTTTAGACTCTATGGGCTCTGAAAACGATGGATTGATCAACGGGGCAACAACGCATTCTGGGGGCTCTTCCCCACAGATCAAATCAAGACAGGAGCAGCTTCACCTGTTAAAAAGTACCTTTGCAAGAACCCAGTGGCCATCTCCACAGGAGTATGACCAACTAGCAACACAGACTGGGCTCGTTAGGACGGAAATTGTAAAATGGTTTAAGGATCACCGCTGTGTTCTCCGAACTGGCAGTTTAAGATGGATGGAGCAATACCGCAAAAATTATGAACGTTCTTTAGAAGAGCGGAAAAGGTTCATAAAAATGGTGTCGGCCACAAAGGCAGGCAAAGAGATTCTAGTGGAGTATTTCCAGGAATATGGCCAGCTGCACGAAGAGGACCTTGATCTTCTTATGCTCAAGACTAAAATGAATTCTGAGCAAGTCAAGGTTTGTTTAGGGGAAATGCAGGAACAAGCAGCTCAAGATCAGCTTGACATTGATCAGGATGATAAATACGATACAGAGAGTGAACCCAAGGACTGGAACAGGTCATTACATGATGATGAGGACATTATTTCAGATGGTGGGGACAGCTGGAGCCATACTGGACAGGATACCCTAGATGACACGGTGGACTATGAGTATGAAAATACTCCCAACGAGGACTCTAACCAGGTAATTAATACAAGGATAAGCAATATGTTGAAACCAGTAAATTTGTGTGCTTTTGCTTCTCGCTAATATTGCTACTAATAAACCTTGTCATAAAAAATGTCCAGAGTAGGAAACCGTTTAGGTTATAAATTCTAAAAACATTTAGTGATCAGTGTAGGTAACCAAAATACCTGATTTAATTGCCATATTAACTGAAGTTAAAATCAGGCTTTCAAATGTGAGCATCTGTTTTGTAGTCTGAAGAGTAATGTATTAGATGCTGAATGGGTGTTGTAGTGACAGGATGGATGGTGCCACCCCAGAAGCACATGAGCAGTATATGTCACCAGCACACCGCTTCTTCAGGCCCTCATAGACCTCACTTGTGTCCACATGCTTATTTGTGCTTTGCAATCTAAAGGGGGATTACATAGGTGGTCTTTGCAGCAGTGAGGAAGATCAGTACAGGTGCTGTCAGGAAAAAAAAGGGGGTGGAGAGCTGAAGTTACACTCTACAGAGCTCAGTGAGGAGAGTTGTGATAGCTGATTGGAGGTGGCCCCCTTCACACAGGAACAGAGCTGAGGCTGTCAATCACAGCCTGTGTGTTGTAAGTCCCTCCCTTGTCACCTTTTTCTCATGGTGTCAGGAAAACTTGACAGACATGATTCATGCTAATAGGAGAGGAACAAATCGGATAAGAGGGAAATGACACTTATAAGAGCACTATAGAGGAATATGCTTTGTTAATATTTTATGTCTGAGGTTTACAACCACTTTAAAGGACTTTTAGTCAGTGCTATTCCCTAAGCTTAACCAGCGCAGTCTTTGGTATGTGCACTGTGCCTTTCCTTCCCTCCTACCATTGCATAAACTGGTTCAGTCAAACCCAACATTGCCATCAAGCTTGCAGGTAAAAAAAAAAAATACATGTGTCCCCTGACATCCGCCGCTCCATAGTCGTGAAAAGAGGGTCCGATCAAGTCCACCTCAAAAACTGACAGGCGGACCTGATTGGACAGCCCGTGTGAAAGGGCCCTAACAAGTCATGTTTTCAGAATTTCGTTCAACTTGCACAGGTACTTTAAGTCAATGGCTTGGTATTTTATCTAAGGGAAATTCCAAAACATGTCCTGTTTGGGGGTACTTAAGGAAAGTGGTTGGAAAGCACTGGTCCAGGGGGATAGAAATATAATCGATAATACTTTTTAGGTTTTATTTTAAGAGATACTGGACCCCCCCCCCCCCTACTGACGGGTAGCTTTGCAGTGATTTACCTGCCACTCCTTTCCTCCATTGCAATTGCCACCTAAATACCCAGTGTTGGCTTTTGTCGGAGCCTAGAGGGAGTAGTGACATCAGCCCTCTGGCATCGCTCGGACATAGTGCTTGCTTGTCTGCACTGTCATATGGGAGAAGGTCACATATACCCAATACCTACAGTAGAGGCACTGGGTTATTTTGTGTCCCTTGGGGAAAGAGCAGCCAATGGGGGGCATGCTGGACAGGTGTTTCACTTTAAATATTCAAACATCTCCTCCTTAAAGGGTAGGTTCACCTTTACAGAAAATCTGTAAGGTGAACTTACACTGGACCGCCTCCCGGTCCCGCTATACAGAAGTCCCGCAATCACCCGCTGTGACACATTCGGTCGCTGCTTCACCAGTCCAGGGATTTGAAATTCCTGCAGCTTAATCTCTTAAACGTACCTCGTAAACGTACGTATAGGGGGCATTCTAATTGGTCAGCGCCGTCACATGGACAGCGCCGACCAATCAGAACCCGCCTAGCCCATCCTATCAGTACTGGAGAAGAGGAGAGAAAGTCGCAGAGATGTCAAATCCCTGGACCAGTAAAGCGGTGACCCGATATCTCACAGCGGGTGATTGCGGGAAGAGGGGGAGGGGGTCCAGTGTAAGTTCACCTTACAGATTTTGTAAAGGTGAGCTTACACTTTAAAGGATAAGTTCACATTTGGAACATGTTACATGTTCCACCCAAATTTAGGGCTCTGCCCGGCTGGCCACGTCATTCATACGCAGTCCTCTGTAAATGGGAAACTACAAGTCCTGACAGCCTTTGCAGCTCTCTGCTTGAAATTTCAACTACCATGACGCAGTTGAGCGCTCTTCCTTCTTCCTGACAGTGTATCTGTCTGTCCGTATGAAAAGACAGATACACTGAGAAGTCTGTAGGAGTCCTGCATGACACCCGCAATCTGCTGATCGTGGGCGTAATGCTTTACAGCAGGGATATGCAATTAGTGGACCTCCAGCTGTTGCAAAACTACAAGTCCCATCATGCCTCTGCCTCTCGGTATCATGCTTGTGGCTGTCAGTGTCTTGCTATGCCCCATGGGATTTGTAGTTCTGCAACAGCTGGAGGTCCGCTAATTGCATATCCCTTCTTTACAGACTCCCAAAACAAATAGTAAATGCACTTTTTTTTTTTTTTTTTTTACCTGCAAAAAAAAAAAAATGTGTATTTATTATTTTTTTTTTAAAGGTCAACTTATACTTTTAATATGGTGTCACTTGTGTCCATACAAGGTGCAAAGATTGCTTGTCCATTAATATTATGGACACTTTTTAGCTATTCGTTTAAGTTTCTCTTGTCAGCCCTTATACCACGAGGTGCCATGTGTGACGGCTCCTGGGTTTCAGTGTACACAGGCAGCTGGAATTAGCTCTTGCCTGCAGTGCCACCTACTGCCCTAATCTGGAATGGCAGAACAAAAAAGACTAAAAATCCTATTATTTTACTAGTTGGACTTTCAAGTGTAGGTGAAGCCAGCTGCTTTGAATACCTGGTTCCCTATGCTTTGGTTCATTTTGCTGGCTTGTTCATCACTACAACACGTAGGAGTTGGCTGAAGGGACCTATTAAAAAGGCTTGATTTAAATCCACTCGATTTAAATCATCATTTTTAAAGAGCAACTGTCATCTCTGTCCTGCTGTACACTCCCTGCCAGTTTAAAAACTTTAAATGTAAGGACTTATTCTTGCTGGTAGTTAGAATCTTTTATATCAATGCAGTGCATGTCTTAGCTTGCAGAGCTTGGATTCATGGAATGAGTTTACCGAAAATGTAAATATTGCAGAATATACAGCCCAATGCTACATAACTAAGCTCCATTTTCATGCTTTTAAATCGATTTTTATTCACCCTGCTGGTCATTGAAATTAATTAATGCTCAAGCACTAAGGTTTAGCAGCTTTAAGCATTTTTTTCTGCCCAAACTCTGCTGCTCCTGAACACACTGGCAGTGGGTTTTTTCCTGCCACTAAACGTTGCTAAAAGTCTATGTGTGCATGGACACACAGGCTAACATGGAGGGGCGTTTACAGGCAGGAAAAAAAATGTCAGACGCCCCTAGGAGCAGCTGTAAAAATGTCCCGTGTGCATAAGGCCTTAGGCCCCTTTCACACATTGTTGTCCCTTTTGACGGACTCCATTTGCTCAGCAGGGATCGCTCCATTGATCTCCGCTGAGCAGGCGGATGACAGGTCCGTCTCCGCTCACTGTGCAGGAACGGACCTGTCGGAGCTCCGCTCTCCTCTATGGGGGATCTGATGAAAACTGATCCGCCTGTCCATTTTTATCTGATCCACCAGATGGATAGAAAATAGGGTTTCCATCCCTTTGGATTCAGCGGATCGGATGTCAGCAGACATGTCACCGATGACATCTGTCGCTCCATAGAACTGCATGGAGCGTCCGTTCAGGTCCTCCTAAAAAACTGACAGGCGGACCCGAACAGTCCGCCCCTGTAAAAGGGGCCTTAAAGTGCACATCTGAGGAAATAATATTCAGTACATCTCTGCAGTATATGCACATTGCACAATGTTTTGTCTCTTTACAAATGCTGCAAATACAGAATAATACCTGTTGATCTGTCCGAAATCCAGTGAGCTCCTAACTTCTTGTTTGAACTGACAGTGCTGCCTCTGCTACATTGAAATCATAAACATTGTCATTTTCTCCTGATGATGAGGTACTGACAGGTGTTACTGATTGGCACTTTGGGCTCTGATTGGCACTGTAGTGGGCACTGATTGACACTTTCATTGGCACTGGCAGACTTTATTGATGGGGCACTGACTGGCAGCTGATGGGCACATCTGATCAGGGCTGTGCTCGCGAACCGAGCAATGCTATTTACCGTCACTTCCTGGTTCACGCGATGATCAGCTGTGATTGGTCACAGCTGATCACAAGGTAAGAAGCCTCTGTCAGAGGCTCCTTACTACGATCAGAGATGCAGTGTGTCGGGCTGACACAGCACCTTCGAATCACTGGGCGCCCCCGCGGGCTTGTGCCAGCATGTTATCCTGCTTGCCATTGTATGAAGCCCAGTAAGGATAACCGAACCACCGCCCGGCCTTCAATCTGCTATACGCCTGGGTGGGGAAATGGTTAAATGGCACTGCAGAATTCACACTTGGTCTGTCAGCCAGCATGCCCGTTAATGGCTCTAATCCATGCCGTCATCAGATGGCTCAGGTCACAGACACAATGTACAGAGCCAATCTGAGCGGCTCTGCACATTATGATAAATGATGGCCAAAGAGATCACAAATGTAAACGGTGTACTGAGAGGAAGTGAGAATTTTTTTCAATGAAACTATTGAAGGGATCAGCGGAAAATGATTTTAACGGATTGTGGCAATATTTTTTTTTTTAACCCTTTCACCCCCCATCTCATCTCCATCCTGTCTCCGTGATCTGTTTATTAACTCTTCACCTCACTTACCCTACACATCTGTGCATTAACCCCTTTATCTCCATCCTCTCACTGTAAGTGACCTGTATGTACCTTCTCCCTCTGTGTATGATCTGTACATTAATGATGTGCTGTATCTAATGCGCTATTACCAGCCTCCATGCCTTAACCCTCTCAATACCAGCCTGTTCATTTCCCCAAAAAAAACTCTTTCCAAAAAGAGGTCATTTTGATGGTGTTTGTTCTGCCATGACATCTTTATTAGTTAAAGCGGAGTTCTGCTTAAAAAAATTTAAATAAAAGTCAGCAGCTACAAATACTGCAGCTGCTGACTTTTAATAATAGGACACTTACCTGTCCCAGGGTCCAGCGATGCAGGGGAACGAAGCCCCGCTCGTCTCCCCCTCCTCTCTGCGGCGCCGGCATTGTAACTGTGGGCGCCCGGCTGTGGTTTCACAGCCGGGCACACACTGCGCGAGCCACGCGGCATGCTGTGACTGGCCGGACAATCATCTGGGACCTGTGACATGTCCCAGATTGGCGAGAGGGAGGGGGGAGAGGTGAACTGACTTCCGGCACCGCAGAGCCCTGGGAGGAAGTGGGAGCTGGAACCCTCTAAAAAGAGGGTTTCCGCACCCCCCCCCCCCCCCAAAAAAAAAATGACATTGCAAATGTGGCATGTCTGGGGGTCACCTTCCCTTAAAGCGGAAGTTCCATTTTTGGGTGGAACTCCGCTTTAAGTGTAAGGCCCCATTCACACCTGTGCGTTTTGTAGCTCAAAGTGTGCAGCTCCAAGACGCTCAAAAGGCAAATTCCCATTTCTAAAGTCCCTGTCCACATCATTTTGTCACCGGTAGTAAAACCCCTGTCACTCAAAAAAGTACATGAGCGTCTTTTTGGGCAGATTGGAGTGATTTTTGGCCCTGTAGACTTCAGTAAAATGCCTGAAAATGCACAACATGAGCGTTTTACAAGCATTTCGTCACTCGCTTTCAGGCCAAACAGCAGCACCCCTAAACTCCTCCCCCTAGTGCTTTCTATTGGCTAAAACTGTGGTCTCCAAACTGCTTCCAGGGGGCCAAGTTTGTCCCTCTGCTTGCCTTTAATTGGTTCTTGCAGCACTATTCCCTTCTCCTAATATCAAAGATGGGACCCCACTGACCTGAAAGTCTAAAGGACCGTAAACTGGCCCTTTGTTTAGGGAGTCTGGAGACCCCACTGGGCTAAAACGAAAACTTCTGAAGCTTTAATACACATGTTAGAAAACGTGAAAATCGGTCCAATCAGGTCCAAATGCGGCATTATAATAGAAAGTAAGTAAAACATCCTTTTTTTTTTTTTTTTATAGTAAAAAAATCAAGTTAAAGTTAAAATCTCTTTCTCAGAACATTGATATAAAATTTGGATATGGTGGTGTAATTATCAGTCAAACTATTGCAGCACTGAAAAGTGGAAAATGACCTGATTAAAGAGAAAAAGACTGAGGCTTCAGTTAGGCTTTAAAGCCCAACTCCGAGCATAAAAAGTTTTCCCATGCAATGGGGCTGTGCCTGCACTGTATGGGTTAAAGTGATTGTATTGCATTAAGATAAAAAGCCACCTGTGTGTAGCAGCCTCCCCACCACCCCCTAATACTTACCTGAGCCCCATCTCTATCCATCGATGTCCACCAGTCCCTCAGCCATCCGAGTGTCTACTGAGGCTGAGACACAGCAGCAGCACCATTGGCTCCCGCAGCTGCCAATTAGGAGAGAGAGGGGTTGGGGCCGAACGGCAGCTCCGTCTCTGAATGAACACACAGAGCTGTAGCTCGGCTCTGGTGCCCCCATAGCAAGCTGCTTGCTGTGGGGGCAGTCGAGCTCCAGCCAGGGACCCAAGAAGAGTAGGATCCGGGCTGCTCTGTGCAAAACCATCTACACAGAGCAGGTAAGTATAACATGTTTGTTAGTTTAATAGAAAAAAAAAAAAACAGACTTTACATTCACTTTAACGAACTGTTCGTTTTGCCCAGAGGCAACAAGAAAACTGTATACTCGCTCCCAACCAATCCTTGCATCCCAGCGGCAAAGGGCACTCCCCCACGATCCAGCGGTGGACTGTTCCTGACGTGCTGATGTCCAGTGCAGGTCTATGGGCCTGATGTCAGGAACAGTCCACCGCACAAGACTGCAGGGGGGACAAGAGCCACAGGAACTGGTCTTGTGCTGGGAGGATCAGAGGATTAAGTTAGTGTATCTCCACTCTTTGAACCCCTAGAAAAAAAATGAGCAGTTAACCCATGCAGTGCGGGCACAGCTCCATGCCAGGAGTTCAGCTTTAAAATAACCTACAGGTAGGGAGTTGACCCAGTGGAGTATTGCAAGCATCAGGATTGAAGTCTTATTATTGAAAACAGATTGTTTTTTTATGGGGTGTTTTTTTTTTTGTTGTTTTTTTGCTGCATATTATTAATATTATTTTTTTTTTTTTTCCCCAGGTGTAAGGGCAAGTGGAGAAGATGATGAATACTGACGATTATAGCAGAGATTTATTTTCCTACTGTCAATAAGAATTCATGCTGTTTGTTTTTTTTGGATCAGCCCCCTGTCCATGCACTCGTCTTTTGTTTATAAAACTGAAAAGTTCTTTTTTGCCAAAGAACTAAAATCCTTTCAGACTTTGTACAACTCCCCTGCCCATATCCTCTTTACTGGAACTGCTTTCAAGTGTGGGATTCATTGGATACGCAATTATTATAATTTTTTTTTTTTTTTTTTAAATATGGCAACTTTTTTTTTTTTTTTTTTATTAAAATTTGCATTGTTTAGAATTAGTAACCACTAAGTTGTCTAATTTGTTCCTTTTTGTTGTGTATATAGAACATATATATTTAAGTCCTTGTGGAAGAGCCATGGAATAATGGGACCACTGCCTTTTGTTGGAGAGTCGAGCTGGGTGGGTCAGATTCTTAGCGGGAACAGGGGGGTGCAAAACGTCCAGCTCAAGGAGAGCACCTGATATCTTAATATCTGCTGTTTTTTTTTTTTCTTTTTTTTTTTTTTTTTTAATTTTATTCTATCAGAATGAACTGCCTTCTCCTGAAAAACCAACCGTTGGCATATCAGGGTTTCAACATTCAGCCAATTTAGACACAAACTTAAAATTTAAAAGGGCTTCCTGGGGTCTTTAGGTTTACCCAATCGTTCTTCGAGTACTAAAGAGAGACAGTAGAAAAGGAGTCGCTAATATTATGTATGTGTGGAATAGTTTAATTTTTCAGAAAGACTAATTTTTGTTTTGTATTTTTTTAATATATAAAATTGATCTGAAAGACGCGAGCACAATTAAAGACTTGTTTGTCGCGTTTTAGGCCTAGGTTATCCTACCCTGTGAGTGCACTTTCGGAATAACTTTTTATTTTCTCAGTTTGGATCCCTCATCTCCTAAATGTATATGATGATTTAAAAAAAAAAAAAGAATAGTTCTCATTTCAGTACACTGCACAAATATACTAGGAGGTTTGAATAAAACTTACAAAAGATAATTTAAATAAAACCATTTTTATTGCTTTGTTCATAAGATTTAATAGCATTTCTTTATATTCTTGCTGCTATGGAAAAAGTGGTGTTTTTTTTTTTTTTTTGTTTGTTTTTTTTTTTTTTTTTTCATTTTGTATATATTTATAGGTATTTATCTGTAACCTTGTGTTTGCTGTCATTTTAAAAAATGGTAAAGACTTTATCTTTTTCCATGAACAAAAGAGGGGCTTAGGCCTCATTCACAAGAGTCTTCTATAGCGTACGCTTGTGCAAGCAGAGCCGGATCTAGACTATCTGATCTGGGGGTGCAGGTAAAAATGGGGGGGGGGGGGGAGGCATAAATTCAGTAGGAGGGGTGACAGATAGGGCTGAAACAATTAATTGATTACCATTTTCATAATTGATTAATCGGCCAGTAACATAATGGGGTTATAAAAAACTAAAATGAGCCCTTTATAGTACAAAAAGAGCAAATAACCGCTACTGTAAATATTATTTTCACAATTCTACAGTAAAAAAAATTGAACCCCTTAATGGTCGGTTCACACTACAACGACTTGAGATCCGACTTGTCAGCCCTCAAGTCGCTTGACTTTGGGAAATGCATTATAGTCAATGAGAGCGTCTTAATGTACACTACTGAAGTTGCTCTGACTTCAGAAAAGGTTCCTGTACTACTTCAATCCGACTTCTAGGCGACCTGTACCCATAGAATTCAATGGAAGTTGCCTCCAAGTCGGTCTCCATCTATACTGAAGCGACTTTACAGGAAAAGAAATTAGTTTACCCAGGCAAACCCCCCCCCCCTCCCAGAGAGCTGATTATTCTGTGATTGGCCACAGCCAAAGTCGCCTGTCCTGGAGGCAATTTAAAGTCGCGCTGTAAGGTGCTTAAAGTCACGCTGAAGCCGCGTTAAAGTCGCCTTGCAAAGTCGCGCTGAAGTCGTGTTGCCCCTGTGTGAATCGGCACTTACAGTACTGATTATCTGCTTTTTTTGTGCTATAAAGGGCAAATTTATGTTTTTTAACCCCATTATATTACTAAATGTTTTAGACCTGGTTCTATGTGTTTTCTGGTGCTTTTTGCAGAAACGCACTACATTTCATTTACATGGTTTACGTTCACATCTATGCTTTTTTCAGCCGCTGCGTATTTGGAAAGGGTCAGGGCCTTTTTTTTTTTTTTTTTTTTTAACGCAAAACGGTGCTTTTTTGGTTCAATATACTTCAATGGAGAAGCTGCAGAAAAGCATGTAATGCGTTTTTGCAGCAATTTGTGTTTTTTAATCTGCCCAACAACAAATTTGCCAAAAAAACTGCAAAAAACGCAAATCGCCGCAAAATCATGCGTGCAAAAATCAAAACGCACAGCAAAAAGCACTGCAGAAACACATCAAAAGCAAACTGCATAAGCGTGTACCGAGCCTTAGCGCTCTTTCACACGGGGGATCCGTATGTCCGTTTTTCATCCTTCCGTTTTGGGATGAAAAACGGATATACATGTATCCCTATGAAGCGTCGGATTTCAGCGGTGACATGTCCGCTGACATCCGACCCGCTCCGATCCGAAAAGTGTAACAGAGGAAAACCCTACTTTTCCATCCGTTTTTGGATCGGGTGACGACGGACTCTACGGTCCGTCATCATCCGATCCCCCATAGGGGAGAGGGGCACTCTGACAGGTCCGTCGCTGCACAGTGTGCAGTGACGGACCTGTCATTTTCCTGCTCAGCGGGGATCAGCGGAGCGATCCCCGCTGAGCAAGTGGGTGTTCACGGGGCGGATCATCACTGATCCACCCCGTGTGAAAGAGCCCTAATGCTGCCCAATATTCAGACGAAAAATCTTTGTACACTGGTGTCTCTGCAAGTTAAATCTGTGTGGTTTTCCCATCAGTTAAGTTTTCATGCACGTATGGTGTGAAAATGTTTTAAAGCTGAGTTCCACCTTGAATTTTTTTTTTCCCCATTTTCCCAGTCCTTGATCAATTATGAGAAACATTTGGAGTGAAAATATTTTTTTTTTACTTGCCCGAAGTGCCCTATTGGTAGGTGGTGGCTCCTAATCTCTGCCACTCCCGGCTCTACATCACTTCATCCCTCGCCTGTGCTCCTGGGAAATGCGAGTCATCGTTTCCCAGGAGTCAGTGGGCAGGACGTTGTGAAAAAATCGCATTATTTCTCGACAGGAAATGACGCTATTTAAGGCGGATCTGTCTATGCCGTAACAACGGGGCGGGACCTTCCTCCGCCGCCGCCCGTTATGGCAACTTGCTAAACAATCGGAGCTACGGCACCTCTCCATTGCTAATCCAGGAAGAGGATGCGATTGGGCTTCACAAGCCCACAATCATCGTGGCAATGGCCAGAAGAGGATTTTCTAAATCGTAAGTATAAAAAAAAAAAAAAAAAGGAAAGAAGTCTTAGCCTCTAGCAAACATATATACATGTATATACTTTATATTTGTTGTTATTGCATTATGCTGGAATGCCTGTTAAAAAAAAAAAAAAAACTGTGGCTGGAACTCCGCTTTAAGGATATTTAGTGTCTGGTATTTAAAACAGTGTTCACTTTACATTCCCCATTATGAAAATAAATAATAAACGCCCACATTTGTGTCAGTGACAGCAATAATAACACCAAAAACTGGTGTCAGTGACTTAAATTATAATCCCAAACATTAGTGGCAATAATAATCCGATAACATTGGTGTCAGTGGCTGCATTAGTAGCCCCCAGCATTGCTGGCTATAATAGTCCGTTAACATTGGTGTCAGTGACTGCAATTAAAACCCCAATCATTGATGTCAGTGACTGCAATTGTAACCCCAGGCATTGGTGTCAGCGACTGCAATCATCACAACAAACATTGGTGGCAATAATAATAATATCTAACATTGGTGTTAGTGGCTGATTTACTAGCCCCCAGTATTGGTGTCAGTGGCTGTAATAATAACCCCAGCATTGGTGGCAATAGTATTCCCTTAACATTGGTGTCAGTGGCTGTAATAATAGCCATCAGTGTCCGTGACCTGTACTATTAAGCCCAAACATTGGTGTCAATGACGGCTATAATAGTCCTTTAACATTGGTGTCGGTAACAGCAATCTTAATCCCAAAGCATTGGTGTCAGTGACTGCAATCATCACACATAACATTGGTGGCAATAATAATCCCTTAACATTGGTGTTGGTGGCTGCTTTAGTTGCTCCCAACATTGGTGTCAGTGACTGCAATATTAACCCCCAGCAATGGTGTCAGTGACTGTAATAATAACCCCCAGCATTGGTGGCAATAATAATCCCTTAACATGGGTGTTAGTGACTGCAATTCTAGCCCCCCCAGCATTGGGGTTCAGTGACTGCAATCAAACCCCAAAAGTTGATTTCAGTGACTACATAGTCCCAGCCATTGGTCTCAGTGACCGCCATCTTGGACCCCAGGATCATTGTCAATGACTGCAAAATCATACCTCCCAATTTTAGACTTTTATAAAGTGGGACAGTCTGGAGCAATGTGATGTGCGTTTTTTATGTGAAAACGATATAGTGCTGAATATTGGGCGTGGTGTACATGGGCATGTTAAATAGAATGTGAGTCTATGCACAGCATGTAATGCACACGTTTCCACAGTCCTTGTACTTCTACTGGGCTACTTGGTAATCAGCAACTGATAAAACAACACTTTGGCGTGTGCTAAATACCCCAAGGATTGGTGTTTAGCAGCAAATTCAAATAGGAGAACCAGGAATAAAAGTAGAAACCTTTTAGATGAAAGGAATGTAAGTTTCAATGAAATGAATGGCTGAATCTGCAGCTCTTTCAGCTTTATTGTAGCAGCCATGGTGTGATGATGTGCAGCACCTGCCTGTGTTAGGAAGCAACGTGTGCTCTTCCTCCAGCAGTGTGCCCACATCCTGATAACCGATTGCCCCTCTACTGCTATGGTATTGTCACCACTATAAAACACGGCTTCTCAACCTTTTTCCAGTCGGGGCGCCCCAAAATGTATTTTCAGTCTGGAGTCACCCCTGTCCAAGAATTAGTTCACGTTACTGTGTGTTGCGAAGCCTGTGCAAAAACGCACTCGTTCCTGACACACAATGATCTGCTCTTTAGGGGTGCTACTAATTTGTAATGGTACCCCAGACATTGGCAAATGCGGGGTGCTTTTGGTACCGCCCAATTTTTAAAAAGGGGTTGAGAACTTCTTTCCCTGCATTTCTGCGGGTGGGGCAGCCCATTGAAATGAGTGGACTGCCCTAGACGCAGCCACACAGATTTGAACAAGGGCTTGTTCACGTGAAATCTGGGGGCGGTAAAGCCATGCTTTTGAGCCATTTTTACAACTGCTCCCTCTTTAGCGGCAGAGGCTGCAGCTGGGGGGGGGGGGGGTATACATGTGGCTGTGGCTGGAAGTATACCCCCAGGTGAATAGGGCTGCACTGCAACCACCCCACAACTGTGTGCACTGCCCGCAGTTGCAGTGTGGTGATGTATTTACGGGGTTAAAATAGGTGGTAAGGAGGCAACATATTATCTCTCCACCACCTGTCATGCCTGTGAAAAGCAATCTGGGCATGGAATGCTTTTCAGAGGAGTGGTAGTCCTCGCTGCTATTACGAACAAGTTCTAAAAAAGCAGTTCTGATAGTACAGTCTTAAAAGGGACATACACACATTAAAGCACATTTATACACACACGTACATACAATCACATGTACACACCCACACAAGCAGCCTTTTAAAGAGGAAGTAAACCCTCTCTAAAAAAAACACCCTGCAGGACAAAGGCATGGCATAGCATACTAGCTCATTATTAATTACTTACCTGAGATCGAAGTGCCTGGAGCGACCCTCGTTCATCTCCTCCGTCGCCGCCATATCTCCCAGAGTGACTTCCGGGTATAGCTGCTCTGGCACTGAGACTGGCTGGAGCATTCTGGCGCATGCGCGCGGGTAGCCGTCAGTGACAGCATGATCGCCATCACTAACAGCACGCTCAGTGCGCCTGCGCCGGTGCCTGTCTTTTTTTTTTTTTTTTTTTTTAAATATCTCCTTAACCATGTAGGTTAAGGAGATATTTCTTGCACCTACAGGTAAGTCTTAATCTAGGCTTACCTGTAGGTTAAAATGGTCTGTAAAGGTGTACAACCACTTTAAAGTGATTGTAAATCCTTTCGTGTGACATTTACCTATAGGTAGTGCAAATATCTCCTAAATGTGCGCCTTTCAGGACATATTTCACTTGGAGTGCGCCAATTTCGTCATCGGTGCATGCGCTTGGAAGAAACGGACCAGCGTGCCGTTTCTTCCCCCAGCATGTGCCGTGACTGATGGCTCCCACACGCATGCACGGGAGTGACGTCACGTGACTCTGGCCAGTCACAGAGCCAGAGTCCGTGGCCCCGGAAAGGAAGAAGGCGAAAATGGATGCAGCCTGCACAGGGGACAGAGTGGGCTTCGTTTGCAGGTAAGTGTCATATAATGGGCTAGTATGTGATGCATACTAGCACATTATGCTTTTAATTTTGCAGGCCTTGCAGGGAGCAAAAGAAGTAAAACCATCTTGGTTTACTTCCTCTTTAAAACATTGCAGTACAATACCCTCACTCAGAGCCAGATACTGCACTGTAGGGGGAGGTAGAGAGCACAGCACACCCCCTTCCTTTTTACCGAAGTACAGTTCAGCTGCAGAGCGGGAGTTCAGTCTCATCTGACAGCTTTTTTTTTTTCCCACCAGGATGCCACAGCACCCTGGTTGAGAGAGGCTGCTATAGAAGCACAGAGTGCCAACATCCTCAACCATGGCATGCTGTCATACCATCAGGGAGGGGGGTGGTCCAGGCTTTGGTATTGACAGCCTAGAGAGCTGTCAGTTACAGCCAATGAAAGTTGCATGCCACCCCTGGTATGTGGCGCAGGTTGCCAACCTCTGCTCTAATACACTATATGGCCAAAAGATTGCGGAACACCTGACCACTTGAGCTTGTTGGTTGCTCCATTACAAAACCATAGACTTTAATATGGAGTCCTCACCCCCCCCCCCCCCAACCCCATTACCCATTGCAGCTAGAACACCCCCCTCCTCTGGGAGAGCGTGCCCCAAGATTTTGGAGTGTCTGATCCTGTTAATTCTGAAGGGATTCAAAATGGGGTAAGGCCCAGGCAACACATTACAACCAACACAGCACATGAAACCATGTATTTATTCCAAGATTGGAAGCATCCCTCGTCCTTTACGGCTATAACATCCCGCACTCTTCTTGGGAGGCTTTCTATGAGATATAGGAGTGTCTGGGGGGGTATTTGAGTAGCTAATGCTTGGAACAAGACATCCAGCAGAAGTCAACTAACGGTGATTTAAATATGTGTGGGATAAACAGACATCTAAACTCATACAAATACAGTGGAACCTTGGTTAACGAGTAATGCGGTTAACGAGCGTTTTGAAAGATGAGCAACTTTTTTTTTTTTAAATTCTGACTCCGTTTGCGAGTGTTGTCTCGCGAAACGAGCAGAATTTAAGCTAATGGGGTGTGCAGTAACGCATTTGGCCAGAGATGCGGGGGCACTGGGGACACTCGGAACAGTTCAGAGCTGTTCGGAAATACTCCGTTCCCGAGTGTTTCCAAATTCAGCCGAGCTGTTCTCAAGTATTTCCAAGGCTCTCTGGCGCCCCCCCCACCACCTCTGGCCACACGCGGTAGTACATGTAATAGAAGTCAGTGCGGAATGAATTATCTTCATTTCCATTGACTTCTATGGGGAAACTCGCTTTGATATGCAAGTGCTTTGGATTACAAGCATTCTCCTGGAACGGATTCTGCTTGTAATCCAAGGTTCCACTGTAAATTATTTAATAAGGCAGACTGGATGAACCAGTTGCTGTTATTCTGTTTCTGTGAATTTGTGCATTCAATTCAGGTCAGGTACTGATGTTGGATGAGAAGATCCTGTACTGTGCGCCGCTAAAGTGTTCGGGTTTGGTTTGAAGAATAAGTGGCAACCCTAATTGCGGCTTCATGGGCGGGTCCCTACTGCGCATGCACACTCTCTTACTGGCCTGGCGGCGGAGGGAGCCAAACTTCTGACGTACTGCGCCATGGCCAGGTCTGGCGGAAGTGAGGCCAGGGTATCTGTCAAAAAACAGGTACCCGCTCCCCCCACGAAAGGTGCCAAATGTGGCACCAGAGGGAGATGAGTGGAAGTTCTACTTTTGGGTGGAGCTCCTCTTTAGAGACCAGGCCTGTTTATATATTTGTGTGAATTATATATGTGATCACTTCCGAGCACGGAGGGATTGGGGCACTTCTTAGATTTTTTAACACTTAATTATTTTTTGTGATCATTTTTATTTCTGTTACAAGAAATGTAATCATCCCTTGTAATAGAAATAAGGATGACTGCTCCTCTTTTAGAGAGATCAGGGGGGGGTCATAAAGACCCCAAACCTTAATAAAGGAAAAATAATTCACATGAGACTTAGAGGAAGTGAGGAGGGGTCATTTCATCTCCTTCCTCTGGAAATGTCTGATTATCACAATCACTATCCCCCGGGAATGACGCTGTGACTCTGATGTAAGGTGCACTTCTGTACGGACTCTGATGTAAGGGGGACCTCTGTGCGGACTCTGATGTAAGGTGGACCTCTGTGTGGACTCTGATGTAAGGGGGGGCCTCTGGGCAGACACTGAAGTAAGGCGGACCTCTGGGCGGACTCTGATGTAAGGCGGACCTCTGTGAGGACTCTGATGTAAGGGGGGCCTCTGGGTGGATTTTGATGTAAGGGGGGCCTTTGGGTGGACTCTGATCTAAGGGGGGGCTCTGGGTGGACTCTGATGTAAGGGGGGCCTCTGGGCGGACTCTGATGTAAGGGGGGCCTCTGGGCGGACTCTGATGTAAGGGGGGCCTCTGGGCGGACTCTGATGTAAGGGGGGGCCTCCTGGCGTACTCTGATGTAAGGGGGGACCTCTGAGCGGACTCTGATGTAAGGGGGACCTCTGTGCGGACTCTGATGTAAGGGGGACCTCTGTGCGGACTCTGATGTAAGGAGGGGGGACCTCTGTGCGGACCCTAATGTAAGGAGGGGGGGCCTCTGTGCGGACTCTGATGTGAGGGGAGGCTCTCTGGGGACCCTGATGTAAGGAGGGGAGTGATGTAATCACGGATCAGCTAGAGGGCCCCTTAGCAGAATTTTGCTTAGGGCCCCACGGAGGTCAGAATTGGCACTGCATACAGGGGCTGACATCTTTCTATTCTCCTACATTCAGGAACACAGCTGTGTACTAAGATCACCTGATAACTCCTTCACACCCAGCAATATACTTCATCCTTTATTGTATGTTCCTCACATCACCATGCCCCCCCACCTGGCTACGCTCATCCGCAGTGCCGGTGGCAAAGGTCCTGCCCACACCCACACCAAGGGCATCTCATCACCAGGCTCCCCACCTGGCTGCGCTCATCCGCAGTGCGGGTGGTAAGGGGCCTGCCCTCACCAGGGGCCTCACACCACTGGGCCCCCCACCTGACTTTGCCCAACTGCAGCGCGGGTGGCAAGGGGCCTGCCCGCACCCACACCAGGGGCATCACATCACCAGGCTCCCCATCTGGCTGCACTCATCCGCAGTGCGGGTGGGAAGGGGCCTGCCCTCACCCACACCAGGGGCCTTACATCACCGGGCCCCCCCACCTGGCTGCACCCATCCGCAGTGCGGGTGTCAAGGGGCCTACTCTAACCAGGGGCCTCATATCACCGGGCACCCCACCTGGCTTTGCCCATCTGCAGCACGGGTGGCAAGGAGTCTGCCCGCACCCACACTAGGGGCCTCACATCACCGGGCCCCCCACCTGGCTGCACCCATCTGCAGCTCGGGTGGCAAGGGGCCTGCCCTCACCCACACCAGGGGCATCACATCACCGGGCTCCCCACCTGGCTGCGCTCATCCGCAGTGCGGGTGACAAGGGGCCTGCCCTCACCCACACCAGGGGCCTCACACCACCAGGCCCCCCACCTGGCTGCGCTCATCCGCAGTGCAGGTGGCAAGGGGCCTGCCCTCACCCACACCAGGGGCCTCACACCACCGGGCCCCCCACCTGACTTTGCCCATCTGCAGTGCGGGTGGCAAAGGGCCTGCCCGCACCCACACCAGGGGCCTCACATCACTGGGCCCCCCACCTGGCTGCACCCATCCGCAGCTCGGGTGGCAAGGGGCCTGCCCTCACCCACAACAGGGGAATCGCATCATCGGGCTCCCCACCTGGCTGCGCTCATCCGCAGTGAGGGTGGCAAGGGGCCTGCCCTCACCCACACCAGGGGCCTCACACCACCGGGCCCCCCACCTGGCTTTGCCCATCTACAGCGCGGGTGGCAAGGGGCCTGCCCGCACCCACCGGGGGCCTCACATCACCAGGCTCCCCACCTGGCTGCGCTCATCCGCAGTGCGGGTGGCAAGGGCCCTGCCCGCACCAACACCAGGGGCATCACATCATCGGGCTCCCCACCTGGCTGCGCTCATCCGCAGCACGGGTGGCAAGGGGCCTGTCCGCACCCACACCAGGGGCATCACATCACTGGAACCCCCCACCTGGCTGTGCCCATCCGCAGCTCAGATGGCAAGGGGCCTGTCCTCACCCACACCAGGGGCATTACATCACCGGGCTCCCCACCTGGCTGCGCTCATCTGCATTTCGGGTGGCAAGGGGCCTGCCCTCACCCACAACAGGGGTCTCACACCGCCAGACCCCCCCACCTGGCTGCGCCCATCCGCAGTGCGGGTGGCAAGGGGCCTACTCACACCAGGAGCCTCACATCACCGGGCCCCCCACCTGGCTTTGCCCATCTGCAGCACGGGTGGCAAGAGGCCTGCCCGCACCCACACCAGGGGCCTCACTTCACCGGGCTCCCCACCAGTCTGCGCTCATCCGCAGTGCCGGTGCCAAGGGGCCTGCCCTCACCCACACCAGGGGCCTCACTTCACCTGGCTCCCCACCTGGCTGCGCCCATCCGCAGGGCCGGTGGCAAGGGGCCTACTCACACCAGGGGCTTCACAACACTGGGCCCCCCACCTGGCTCTGCCCATCTGCAGCGCGAGTGGCAAGGGGCCTGCCCGCACCCACATCAGGGACATCACATCACCGGGCTCCCCACCTGGCTGCGCTCATCTGCAGCGCGGGTGCAAGGGGCCTACCCACACCAGGGGCATCACATCACCGGGCCCCCCACCTGGCTGCGCTCATCCGCAGTGCGGGTTGCAAGCGGCCTGCCCTCACCCACACCAGGGGCCTCACACCACCGAGCCCCCCACCTGGCCTTAGCCATCTGCAGCGCGGGTGTTAAGGGGCCTGCCCGCACCCACACCAGAGCCTCACATCACCGGGCCCCCCCACCTGGCTACGCCCATCCGCAGCATGGGTGGCAAGGGGCATGCCCTCATCCACAGCAGGGGCCTCACATCACTGGGCCCCCCACCTGGCTTTGCCCATCCACAACGCGGGTGGCAAGGGGCCTGCCCTCACCCACACCAGGGGCCTCACACCACAGGCCCCTCACCTGGCTGCGCTCATCCACAGCGCAGGTGGCAAGGGGCCTGCCCTCACCCATACCAGGGGCCTTACACCATCGGGCCCTCCACCTGGCTTTGCCCATCTGCAGCGCGGATGGCAAGGGGCCTGCCCTCACCCACACCAGGGACCTCACACCACAGGCCCCCCACCTGGCTGCATCCATCCGCAGTGTGGGTGACAAGAGGCCTACCCACATCAGGCACCTCACACCACCGGGCCCCCCACCTGGCTCTGCCCATCCGCAGCATGGGTGACAAGGGGCCTGCCCTCACCCTCACCAGGGGCCTCACATCACCGGGCCCCCCACCTGGCTGCGCTCATCCGCAGTGCAGGTGACAAGGGGCCTGCCCTCGCCCATGCCAGGGGCCTGACACCACCAGACCCCCCCACCTGGCTGTGCCCATCCGCAGTGCAGGTGGCAAGGGGCCTACCCAAACTAGGGGCCTCACACCACCGGGCCTTCTACCTGGCTGCACCCATCCGCAGCATGGGTGGCAAGGGGCCTGCCCTCACCCACACCAGGGGCCTCACACCACCTGGCCCCCCACCTGGCTGCACCCATCCGCAGCGTGGGTGGCAAGGGGTCTTCCCTCATCTACAATGGGCCTCACACCACCGGACCCCCCCACCTGCCTTTGCCCATCCGCAGCGTGGGTGGCAAGGGGCCTGCCCTCATCTACACCAGGGGCCTCACACCACCGGGCCCCCCACCTGGCTTTGCCCATCCGCAGTGCTGGTGGCAAGGAGCCTTGCCTCACACCACCTGGCCCCCTACCTGGCTTTGCCCTTCCGCAGCGCAGGTGGCAAGGGGCCTTCCCCCATCTACACAAGGGGCTTCACACCACCGGGCCCCCACCTGGCTTTGCCCATCCGCAGCGTCTATATATTTAATATAATGCTACACACTCCTCCTACAATATATACTTTATATTACACTTGTCAGGGAAAATGTAAGCTTCTCCCTATAAGCATATAATTTCATTGCGCTTAAAAGCACAAAGAGCTCTCTTATATAATGCCGGAAAAGTGCCGTTTATCTCTCCAAGTAACACAAACAGGTGCTGGAATCACCTCGAGCTCAGTATAATCCTCTACCAGGTAGCCTAGCTGCTTTTATTTATACTAAACACATGGATAACAAAAGAGGCTGCTGGCTTCAGAATCAGCCAGACACTTGTTTTCATTCAAAATAACCAATGACACACGTGCATATATTCAAATAGAAATGCAGTAGTGACGTGTGCAGACGGTGGTGTGCATATCCATGCGGCGAGCACATGGTTCCAAACACAACCGTGTGCACACTCCCACTGCTACCAATGATGCGAGCCATTCTACATTATGGCCCAGTGGCCATAATTTTGTATGGTTATACTATGGTTACCAAGTACGCAGACCTGCTTACTTAGGAGTTTAAATGCGATCACCATGGAGTGACCAGTTCCCCAGTGAGGCATAAACAAACATCCTTAAAAGAGCAAGCAGATCCGCCGTGTCCACAGAATGGTTTCCGCATCCAATGGTCTTCCACCAGCGTCTGTATGTGTGAATACCCTCGCATAAGTGTATTATAGCAAAACAGACACTGGGGGACATCTGACAACATACATTAATAAAAATTTCCACAACACACTGCACACTCCACCTACACTCTATACTTTATATTACATTGCACACTCCTACACTATATACTGTACTTAATATTACACTGCACACTCCTCCTACACTATATACTATATATTACACAGCACACACCTCCTACACTATATATTTTATATTACACTGCAAACAATAAAGTATATAGTTATAAAAGTTATAAAAATGGCCTGCAGTCAGATATAGGCTTGGCTAGACTAGAATGCAGTGGATATATATATATGTAGGAGACTGTATATATATTTAATGCACTGCAGATCACTGAATCACCTGCCTGTCTGAAAGTGTATTTGAAAACGTACACCAGGAATGGCCTGCAGTCAGATATAGGCTTGGCTAGAGTAGAATGCAGTGGATATATATGTAGGAAACTGTATATATACTTTATGCACTGCAGATCACTGAATCACCTGCCTGCCTGAAAGTGTATTTGAAAACGTACACCAGAAAGGGCCTGCAGTCAGATATAGGCTTGGCTAGACTAGAATGCAGTGGATACATATATATGTAGGAGACTGTATATATATTTAATGCACTGCAGATCAATGAATCTTCTGACTGCCTGCCTGAAAGTCTATTTGAAAACATACACCAGGAATAGGGATGAGCTTTGAGTTCGAGTCGAACCATGTTAGACTCGAACATCACCTGTTCGACTGTTCGTTGAATTGCAAACGTTATGGGCCGTTCGCGCCAAATTCGAGTGGTGCGTCACAGCCCATAATTCACTGTGGCATCGCAGTGCATTGCTGGCTGATGATTGGCCAAGCATGCACTATGACCCGCATGCTTGGCCAATCACAGCGCCGTCTGTACAGAGAGCCGCAATTATGGCTCAGGGGGTTTAGTACACGCCCCACACTATATAAGGCCACCTACGTGGCGGCCTTGTGTAGTGTGTTGTGGCGGCGGAGAGATAGACAGAGAGACAGTGTCATTTGATTTAAGTTAGAGAAGGCAGGCGAGCCAGTTAGCTGCACTTACAGTGTATTGTGTATATAAATGCATCCTAGGTGTTGTATATATATATACACTGTATTCAGTTTAGCTAGATCCGTTCCTGTTATTCTCTTCCTACAGTTAGTGTAGTGCGTCCTCTGCACAGTGTGCACCTAAAGCTACCTGAAGACAATTGCTGTTGTTCTGATCTTATTAATACCACAGGCAGGCAGCTGCAGTACTTACAGTTAGTGTACTGTGTCCTCTGCACAGTGTGCACCTAAAGCTACCTGAAGAAAATTGTTGGTGTTCTTCTGATCCTATTAGTACCACAGGCAGGCAGCTGCAGTATTTACAGTTAGTATAGTGCGTCCTCTGCACAGTGTGCACCTAAAGCTACGTGAAGACAATTGCTGTTGTTCTGATCCCATTAACACCACAGGCAGGCAGCTGCAGTATTTACAGTTAGTGTACTGTGTCCTCTGCACAGTGTGCACCGAAAGCTGCCTGAAGAAAATTGTTGGTGTTCTTTTGATCCTATTAGTACCACAGGCAGGCAGCTGCAGTATTTACAGTTAGTGTACTGTGTCCTCTGCACAGTGTGCACCTAAAGCTACCTGAAGACAATTGCTGGTGTTCTGATCCTATTAATACCACAGGCAGGCAGCTGCAGTATTTACAGTTAGTGTACTGTGTCCTCTGCACAGTGTGCACCTAAAGCTATCTGAAGACAATTGCTGGTGTTCTCATACTAATAATACTACAGGCAGGCAGTTGATTCTGCTAGCTGCAGTATCAGTATGTATATACATCCCAGCTTTGTGAAGCTATATCTCACTGTAGGCCATTAATATGTCTGGAAGGCCAACAAGGAGAGGCAGACAGTCACAAGCCAATAAAAGAGGGCAAGCAGGCTCTGTGTCTAGAGGCAACAGTGCTGATTGTGGAGACGGTGCGTCCTCATCAGCACGTGGCCGTGGAACATGCTTGTCCTTTTTTTCGGCAGCTGGCCGTGTTGAGCCGCAACATGCGGAAGACTTGGTACAGTGGATGACCAAGCCGTCCTCATCCTCCTCATCCTCTCTCACCCAGGCTCAGTGTACTTTGTCTGGCAAAGCAGCTGCCAATGTGGCCTCTTCCCTCAGCTCAATGGCATCAGTCACTCCTTCCCTAGCCCCACCATGTCCTCCTGAGGAGTCCCCCGAACGGTTTGACCACAGTGTTGGGTACATGCTCCAGGAGGATACCCAGCGTTTTAAAGGCTCCGATGATGGTACCTAGGAATGAGCTTCGAGTTTGAGTCGAACTCATGTTCGACTCGAACATCGGCTGTTCGCCAGTTCGCCGAACAGCAACCACTTTAGGGTGTTCGCGGCAAATTCGAATGCCGCGGAACACCCTTTAAAAGTCTATGGGAGAAATCAAAAGTGCTAATTTTTAAAGGCTTATATTCATGCCTGTAAAGGGACGCATTTTCCCGTGTTTAGAACAGTCTGACAGCAAAATGACATTTCAAAGGAAAAAAAGTAATTAAAAACTACTCGCGGCTATTAATGAATTGCCGGTCCGACAATACACATAAGTTCATTGATAAAAACGGCATGGGAATTCCCCACAGGGGAACCCTGAACCAAAATTTTTTTAAAAAATTACGTGGGGGGTCCCCCTAAATTCCATACCAGGCCCTTTTTCAGGCACGCAACCTGGCAGGCCACAGGAAAAGAGGGGGGACGAGAGAGCGCCCCCCCCTCCTGAACCATACCAGGCCACATGCCCTCAACATTGGGAGGGTGCTTTGGAGTAGCCCCCCAAAACACCTTGTCCCCATGTTGATGGGGACAAGGGCCTCATCCCCACAACCCTTGGCCGGTGGTTGTGGGAATCTGGAAGCCCCCTTTAACAAGGGGACCCCCAGATCCCGGCCCTCCCCCCCTGTGTGAAATGGTAAGGGGTACCCCTACCATTTCACAAAAAAACTGTCAAAAATGTTAAAAATTACAAGAGACAGTTTTTGACAATTCCTTTATTTAAATGCTTCTTCTTTCTTCTTTCTTCTTTCTTCTTCTATCTTCTATCTTCCTTCGGTTTCTTCCTCCATCTTCTTCTTCTTCTGGTTCCTCTGGTTCTTCCTCCATTGTTCTCATCCGGCATCTTCCTCCGCGGCGTCGGCGTCTTCTTCCCTTCTTCTCCTCGGGCCGCTCCGCATCCATGATGGCATGGAGGGAGGCTCCCGCTGTGTGACGCTTCTCCTCTTCTGACGGTTCTTAAATAACCGGGGGGCGGAGCCACCCATGACCCCGCCCCCTCTGACACACGGGGACTTGACGGGGACTTCCCTGTGGCATTCCCGTGATGTCAGAAGGGGCGGGGTTACTTAACAGGTGACCCCGCCCCCCTCTGACGTCACGGGGAATGCCACAGGGAAGTCCCATCAAGTCCCCATGCGTCAGAGGGGGCGTGGTCACCAGGTGGCCCCGCCCCCCGTTATTTAAGAACCGTCAGAAGAGAAGTGTCACACAGCGGGAGCCTCCCTTCATGCCATCATGGATGCAGAGTGGCCCGAAAAGAAGATGAAGAGAAGAAGATGAAGAGAAAAAGATGAAGAGAGAAGCGTCACATGGCGGGAGCCTCCCTCCATGCCATCATGGATGCGGAGGGGCCCGAGGAGAAGAAGGGAAGAAGACGCCGTGGAGGAAGATGCCGGACGAGAACACCAGAGGAAGAACCAGAAGAACCAGAAGAAGAAGATGGAGGAAGAAACCGAAGAAAGATAGAAGAAGAAAGAAGAAGCATTTAAATAAAGGAATTGTCAAAAACTGTCTCTTGTCATTTTTAACATTTTTGACAGTTTTTTTGTGAAATGGTAGGGGTACAAGTACCCCCTTACCATTTCACACAGGGGGGAGGGCCGGGATCTGGCGATCCCCTTGTTAAAGGGGGCTTCCAGATTCCGATAAGCCCCCCACCTGCAGACCCCACAACCACCGGCCAAGGAAGTTTTGTGGGGATGAGGCCCTTGTCCTCATCAACATGGGGACAAGGTGATTTGGGGGGCTACCTCAAAGCACCCTCCCAATGTTGAGGGCATGTGGCCTGGTAAGGTTCAGGGGGGGGGAGCGCTCTCTCGTCCCCCCCCTCTTTTCCTGCGGCCTGCCAGGTTGCGTACTCGGATAAGGGTCTTGTATGGATTTTTAGGGGGACCATTTTTTTTTTAAATTTGGCGCGGGGTTCCCCTTAAAATCCATACCAGACCTGAAGGGTGTGGTATAGATTTTGAGGGGGACCCTACACCATTTTTTTTTTTTTTAATTTTGCCTGGGGTTCCCCTTAATATCATTTTTTTTTTTTTAAATTTTGGTTCGGGGTTCCCCTGTGGGGAATTCCCATGCCGTTTTTATCAATGAACTTTTATGTGTATTGTCGTACCGGCAATTCATTAATAGCCGCGAGTAGTTTTAAATGACTTTTTTTCCTTTAAAATGTCATTTTGCTGTCAGACTGTTCTAAAAACGGGAAACATGCGCCCCTTTACAGGCATACTATAGACACCCCCCAGGTATGAAATTTAAAGGGATATTACACTTTTATTGTTTCACTTTAAGCATTATTAAAATCACTGCTCCCGAAAAAACGGCCGTTTTTAAAAATTTTTTTGCATTGATCCATGTCCCCTGGGGCAGGACCCAGGGCCCCAAACACTTTTTATGACAATAACTTGCATATAAGCCTTTAAAATTAGCACTTTTGATTATTCATGTTCGTGTCCCATAGACTTTAACGGTGTTCGCGTGTTCGAACAAATTTTTTGCCTGTTCGCAAGTTCTGGTGCGAACTGAACAGGGGGGGTGTTTGGCTCATCCCTAATGGTACCCAGCTAGAGGAAGGCAGTAACGTGAGCCCAGAGAGAGGGGGTGCCCAAGAAGGACAGCAATCTGGCAGTCATGTTCCCCCAGCTGCAGCATACTGCTAGGTTTGCTCCAGTGTTGAGGAGGGAGGGGATGATGAGGTCACTGACTCCACGTGGGTGCCTGATAGGAGAGAGGAGGAGGAGGAGTAGGCACATCTCCAACGAGGCAGGATGCCCTCCAGGGGCCAGCTTAAGGGCAGCACACCGACTGCATCACACCTCAGAGCTCCGCATGTGCAGGGCGCTGCTGTCTCTGCTCGTTATTCCAAAAGTTCTTTGGTGTGGGCTTTTTTTGAGACGAGTGCATCAGATCCCACCGCTGCTATTTGCAACATATGTCTCAAACGTATCTTGCGTGGCCAAAACATCACCCGCTTGGGCACCACATGCTTGACCAGACATATGTCGACCTGCCATGCAGTTCGTTGGCAAGCGTACCTAAAAGACTCACACCAAAGAACAAAGCGGACCTCTCCTTGCTCCTCATCAGCTGGGATCTCCAACCCCACTATACCTTCAGTCCTCTCTGAAACCTGCACTGAGATGAATGAAGGTGTAGAATTAGGTGTGTCACAGCCAAGTACTTGCGGGCAATCTGCTATCGGTACACCGATGTCAGATTGTACCAGCCAAATTTCCCTGCCCCAGCTGCTGCACCGCCAAAAGAAGTTTGCTCCCAGCCATCCACATGCCCAGTGGTTGAATGCTAGCTTGGCTAAATTGCCTTTAGCAAAAGGCTAAATTGCCTTTTCAGTTGGTAGACTCTGCCCCCTTCTGTAAGTTTGTGGAATGTGGGGTTCCTCAGTGGCAGGTTCCCAAACGCCACTTTCTCTCACGGAAGGTGATTCCGGCTCTCTACCGGCATGTGGAAGGCAATGTCTTGGCCTCGCTGGACAGGGAGGTCAGCAGTAAGGTGCATATTACCGCTGACTCATGGTCCAGCAAGCATGGGCAGGGATGTTATCTATCATTTACAGTCCGAAGAAACCCATGGACTTGTACGTGGCTGAGAGGAGGTGGCTGTGGATCATGTCGTCCTTAGTGACCTAGAGGACTCTGGACTGAATGCCTCAGCAAACCTACGCTGCATGGCCTCCCTGATCCTGCAAAGCCTGCGAAAGGATCCTCGTATTCGTGGTATCAAGGGGAGGGATGATTACTGGCTGGCAACCCTCCTTGATCCATGTTATAAGGGTAAGGTTGCGGACCTTATCTTGCTGTCGCAAAGGGAGCAGAGGATGAAACATCTTCGGGAGGCCTTGCAGAAAGGTTTGTGCAATGCGTTTCCAGAGCCTGGGAGGTTACAATTTCCTGGTCCTCCTGGACAACCTTTAGCTGATGCTTCGGTCAGTCACAAAGGAGTGGTGGAGAAGGTGGCCGTCTGACCCATGTGTTCAGACAATTTTTTAGTCCGCAGCCCCAAGGTCTGATCGGTTCCAGCAACCATCGCCAGCGTCTGATTCACATGGTGCAGGATTACCTAGGGACAAGATCAGACTTAGACACCTTTCCCACCGAAAATCCTCTGGGTTACTGGGTCTTGAGGATGGATCACTGGCCAGAGCTTGCACAGTATGCAATTGAGCTACTGGCTTGTCCTGCATCCAGCGTTCTTTCGGAACGCACATTTAGTGCTGCTGGAGGCTTTGTAACCGATCACAGGGTGCGCCTGTCCACCGAATCGGTCGTTTGGCTGACCTTCATAAAAATGAATCAGTCTTGGATCACCAGCTACCAAGCACCTGATGCTGATGTAGCCAATTATTTTTTCTATGAATGTGAGATCCCTTAAAGACTGCCTATGCTGAGTGACTATCCTTTTATGCTGAGTGACTATCCTATTCCTCCTCAATGTTCATGTTGATAGCTTCTAAGAACATTTTTGTTGCAGGACACCACCACCAGTGCCTAAGGCCCAATTTTTCTGCCCCTGTTTAACGGGCGTAAAATCTCCGCCTAAGGCCCAATTCCACTGCTCCCCCATGTTCTATCAGATATCCTCCATGGGATGGTTATGCTCTCCTCCCCCCCGCTCCATAGTGACATGGCTAATTAAGGAGAGTTGCCCATCCCCAACTGTGCAGTGTGCAAATTCTACAATCACTCACTAATCTAGCCCTTCAAAACAATTGCCCTTCTGTGTTACCATATCTACAAAGGATCTTGGCTTATGTCCCAGTGTGGTTAATCTGATACCATGTACATGGAAGCCATTGATCCCCCACAAACCTGGGGCTTGCCAATAAGATTTAATTAGTGGGCATTCCCAGAAAAATATGCATAAAGTTAGCTAAGGGTCCAGCGCATCTCCAGCACAGGGAGTGCTGATTCCCAAACATCTTTGCCAGTCTAGCCAGGGTGAGGTAGATTCTGTGTAGGAATTTGTAATGAATCAATCTATCTCTGCTAGATACTAGATACTGGAACGCGGTCCCCCACATGTCATCCCAATCCTCTCTGTCCAGCCCTGGAGCCATAGCCTCCCAAACTCTCCTGCAAGGCTACAATAGGAGGGTTGTTTCATGGAATAAGTCTTTATATAGGCAGGAAACTGGTTTTTGCAGTGATTACCTGCGGGTTAGTAGTTCTAGATCACTGGGCTCAAGGTCAAGGGGCTCCCTACCAAATTGCGAGCAAAAAGCATGCCACAGTTGAATATACCTGAAAAAGTGTGAGTTTGGCAGATCATATTTTAGTTTTAAGTCATCAAATGATAATAAAGTACCGTTTGATACAATGTGGAGCAAGGTTTTGATACCATATTTGGTCCATACCACTGGATCTAGGTAACCAAAAAAGTGGGATAAATTGGGGTTCCTCCACAGCGGGGTATTAGGGGAAAGTCTAGTTGAGCTTGGCGATCGCTCTCCCTGGGCCATGACCCATGCCTTTATCACTGAGCGCATAGAGGATGTCAGTGGGTATGGAGCTTTTAGACCCCTGTATACCAAATCAGACAGCACCTCGTAGGAGCCCACACAGGCCACTTCCAGGGACACAGAGGCATCATCCGGAGGAGCAGTCAGCCAGCGGTGTGCCACCATCAACTGTACAGACAGAAAGTATTTTTGAAAATTAGGAACCGCAAGGCCCCCCTCTCCCCATGGCTGTTGTAGTATTGCTAATTTGAGACGGGGGATTCCTCTCTGCCACAAAATGGAGGAAATCGTGGCATCGATTGATTTAAAGATGGACTTGGGGATCTAAACCGGGAAATTCCGAAGGTTGTACAATAAAAGGGGTAAAAATTTTCATTTTTATCAAGTTTATCTTCCCGATGAGAGACAGAGGGAGGTTTTTCCAGGCCTGAAACTTCTTAGCTATTATAACAAGCAGCGGGGAAATATTAAGATTGATGAAGTCAGACACCGAGTTAGTGATCTGGAGCCCTAAGTATTTGATTTGGGAGACCCATTGTAGGGAGATGTTGGGGTCAGCTTGTTTAGGGATAGGATGGGAGCGCAAGGGGAGTATTTTGGATTTAGACCAGTTAACCTTGAGCCCAGAAACCAGTGTGAATCTGCCTACTGCCCTGTACACACGATCGCACATTCCGACAACAAAATCCATTGGACTTTTTCTGACGGATGTTGGCTCAAACTTGTCTTGCATACACACGGTCACACAAAGTTGGTCGGAAATTCCGAACGTCAAGAACGCGATGACGTACAACACGTATGACAAGCTGAGAAAAAGGAAGTTCAAGAGCCAGTGCTGCTCTTCTGCTTGATTCCGAGCATGCGTAGCACTTTGTGTGTCGGAATTGTCTACACACGATCGGAATTTACGCAACGGATTTTGTTGTTAGAAAATTTTGGAGCCAGCTCTCAAACTTTGTGTGTCAGAAATTCCGATCGAAAAAGTCCGATGGAGCCCCCCACTCCGACAACAAGCTCCGATCGCACGGAAAGTCAGATCGTGTGTACAGGGCATAAGGGTGCCAGTGCAGCCTGTAAGGAAATCCCAGTGTCACTGACAAACAACCAAGTCGTCCACATAAAGTGCTGTGGTTTCAGTTAGGGTGCCTACCTTAATGCCCTGAATCTGGGGGGAGGAGCGCAATGCAATCGCCAAGGGCTCCATTATTAGTGCAAATAGACCAGGAGAGAGGGGGCACCCCTGTCTGGTGCACCTGGACACTGGAAAAGTCCCAGACACCCCCCCTTAAAACAGGGGACCACTACCGGGCGCTCATACAGCAGCGAAATCCATTTGAGAACTGTAGGGCCAAACCCCATGCGTTCCGGTATATGAGTCATATAGCTCCAGTCGATAGAATAGAAGGCCTTTTCCAGGTCAAAAAACACCAGTGACCCCCCAGAAGATGACTCCGCCCCCAACTGCGTATAGGTATATACTCTCTGTATGTTGATATCTGTGGCTTTTTTGGGCATAAATCCTGTCTGATCAGGTGATACTAAGTGGTGTATAATTTTCATCAGTCTGTTGGCAAGCATTTTGGTGAGTATTTTTAAGTCCATATTTAGCAGGGCTATGGGTCTGTATGAGGAACAGCAGAGTGAGTCCTTGTCAGGTTTGGGCAATAACACTACATCTGCCTCATAGAAGGCAGTTGGTAAACCCCCTTGTTCAAAGCATTCCTCCACCGAGGGCTCATTTACCCACCCAGGGTGCAGTTTCCAGGACCCGTTGCGGCATCCCGCGGCAAGAGTCAGTATTACCTGCAAGGGGGTGTGATCAGACAGACCCCCAGCCAGGTAGACGACCTCTGAAATATGTGGCAACAACGTTGGATTCGCAAATGCTAAATCTATGCGAGAGGAGGAGGTACTGACGTGGGAAAGATAGGAGTAACCTCTCTCACCAGGATGTTTCCATCACCAGGCCTCCTCCAGAGCCGCAGACTCTGCCCAGTGCCCGAGCTCCAGATTCTGCGCCCTGGTCGGGTTCGAAGTGTCTAAGGAGTAGTGTAGTATGTTGTTGAAATCACCTGCCACGAGCAGCTTCAAAGGGCCGAAGGTGGCAACTTTTTCCAATACCAGGTATAGCACCTCATTTTTGAAAGGGGGGGGGACATATACATTAGCAATAGCTATCAGCTGAGATTCAACAGTCATAACTACAATAACATAGCGTCCCAAGGGATCAGTTACCACATGATCAATAGCACATGTTAGCTTTTTGTGGATCAAAATAGCCACCCCTCTAGCGTAAGAGAAGTGGGTTGAGTGTATGGCTCTATGTATCCATTTCTGATTGAGGGACAATATCCTGTTACCCATTAGGTGCACCTCCTGTAACAGGATAATGTGGTGGTTCAGAGTTTGGTATTGGAGGACTAGTGACCTCTTAAATTTGGAGTTTAATCCTCGGACGTTCCATGAAAGAAGTTTGAGATCACTCATTAGGTAAGTTTTTGTATAGCATGAGGACAGGTGAGGGACTCAGAAGGGGGAAGAACTGGGGGGGGGAGGAACCTGAACACAGAGATCCACGGACATCAAGTCACTATATTTAAATTTCATGAACCATACTGGGCAAGTAAAACATCCATCTGCACCAGTCTTCTCAGCAGGGCGCAGACGGAGCATAAAAAAAACCCCAAAACAAAAATTGAAAAAAAAAGAAGTAAATAAAAAAAAAAAATAGAAACAAAACAGTCCAAAAAAGTAATAGTTCAAGAACCCAATGCCCTGTTTGCTCCTGGCCAACTGAACCAAAAAACTGCCTGAGAAACTTTGATCCCAAAAACAAAAAAGCCATTAGTGGATAGTTCCAAGAGTTCACTCAGTCGGGGGTCCTAAAGATGAACGTGCAGTACAGTGCATACAAAACAGAACCAGAGCTTCCGCATCTAACGGATAGGTGTGCTCGTGGTGCCATGGCACATTCCCCACATCCGAGAGGACAGTCACTACAGAAGAGCAAGGTATTAACGAATGGCTTTGACATCAGGTAATATTTCTCCCGGTGAAACATCCAGCAATTATGTAAACAGTCCAGTGATACTATCTTACAGGTATCAGTCACAACACGTATTCAACACTCTCACCTCTCTATGCAATGGTATCGAGCCAGTCTGCTGCTTCCGCAGGAGAGTCAAAGAATTTGCTGGCCTGACAATGGATAACCTTCAGGCGACTGGGATATAACATACTGTATATCAGATTTTTCTCCCTCAGACGCCTGCGGACATCCGTGAAAGAGCGCCTCTTCTTTTGCAACTCCAGAGAGAAGTCAGGATATAAATGTATGAAAGCATTATCATGTTTCAGTTCAGGGTGTTTACAAGCCTCTGCCAGGATGAAATCTCTATCCCTGAAATTGAGCAGGAGAACCAGAAAGGCACGTGGCCAGGAGCCAGCAGGCCTCCGACCAGTGGGCACCCTGTGGGCGTGCTCTACAACATATACAGGTGACAATTGCTGCAGGCCCAGGAGTTGTTTAAAAAAGGTTTCAGCAAACACAACAGGGTTCTGGCCTTCAGCACCCTCAGGGAGCCCGACCAACCGCAACATTGTTGCGCCTGAGGCGGTTCTCGACGTCTTCTAAACGGGTCATAAGGATTTTTACCTGTTGCTGCAATTCAATCATGGATTGCACAGTCGAGGCAGTTGTATCCTCCACCTCTGATATTCGGTGCTCTGCTTCAGTGGAGCGGCCTCTAAATTTGTCCATGGCTTGTCTTATTAGCCTGCATTCAATAGTCAGGGTGTCAATTTTTCCCTCCACAGAGGACTTACTTTCTGCTATGGCAGTCAGGATCATCGTGGTGGATTGTTCCCCAAGTGACTCTGGGTCCACCTGCGGTGTTGTAGAGGCCCCCTCCCGAGCCAAGAGCCGCCATTGCCAGGTCCGTCTGTACTGCTACAGATGCTGGAGGCACAGAGGTAGTGGCAAGATGGCCGCCGCACGTGTGTTCACGGGGAGCGCCGGGATGTCTGGGCAGCCGCTTTCTTGGAGAATCTGCGTTTGCCTGTCATGAAAAGGACGGTTACGTCCCCTTTAAGAGTTGATTTGCAGAGAGGGAGGCTTTCATGCAGGGACAGTAGTTATCTCTAGCTGGTGCAGTCCTGTGATCCCACACTGAGGCCCAATTGCGACCGGCTGACAGCCCCGAGCTGCTGCACCCGCTACCTGTCACCCTCAGAGATGCTGTTGTTGGGTCGGGAGTATGGGACCGCCATTTTTCCGCGGGTCACGGTACCCAGCTGAGAAGGATGTAGCAGGCCCTGTAGGCCTCAAGATGGCGGCGGCCCGTGGGTGAGAGGAGCCAGCTGTTTGGGGCCTCCAAGGTATCCCTTGTGCTGGACAATTAAACTTTCCTCTCCGGGGATGCTGCTGCAAGTGGGCAAGTGTGGGGCAGCTGCCCGTTCTGCGGATCACAGCACCCGGGCGTGGATGGCTCCGTAGGCCTCAAGATGGCAGCGGCCTCGGGTGGATGGAGAGGTCCGCGGGCCGTGCAGGCTGGGGCTGAGGCAGATGTTGCCAAGGGACAGGTAGGATAGTTTTGGAGGCTCCAAGGGTAACTCTGTGGGCAGGATGGTAGTGGATAACTCCCTCCGTTCTGTAGGTGATGGCGGCAGCCTTGGGTGGATGGAGAAGGCCATGCAGCCACACAGCCGGGCGGCCGGGCTTCAAAATGTAGGCTGAGGCAGATG
This sequence comes from Aquarana catesbeiana, assembly GCF_042186555.1. Taxonomy (NCBI): domain Eukaryota; kingdom Metazoa; phylum Chordata; class Amphibia; order Anura; family Ranidae; genus Aquarana; species Aquarana catesbeiana. The sequence continues at coordinate 602,935,629 of NC_133328.1, read as the reverse complement.
ATGCCCTGGGACAGGCAGGATTGTTTTGGAGGCTCACCGGGTAGCTCTGTGGGCAGGATGGCAGTGGATAACTCCCTCCATTCTGTGGGCCTCAAGATGGCGGCGGCCTCGGTGGGCCGCCGGGCCTACACAGCCCGGCGGCCGGGCTTCAAAATGCAGGCTGGGGCTGAGGCAGATGGTGCCCAGGGACAGGCAGGATAGTTTTTGAGGCTCACCGGGTAGCGCTGCGGGCAGGATCGCAATGGATGACTTCAGAATGAGCGGAGCTCTGCGCCTGCATGTCTTCCTCGGCTTACATCCGGACATGCCCTGTAATTACAATTTTTGATCTAATATTTTACAGCAGGGCCCGTTCCTGCGCCCACCAAGAGTAACTGTGAGGGCTTACAGTGTTGTGGCAACACCACCACACCACCACCAAAGGCCAAATTTTTCTGCCCCTGTTCCTGCACTCAACAAAAGTATCTGTGAGGCTTTACAGTGTTGTGCCACCACCACCACTACCGCCTAAGGCCCAATTTTTATGCCCCTGTTTAACAGGGGCATGTAATTACAATTCTTGATATAATATTTCACAGCAGGGCCCGTTCCAGCGCCCACCAAGAGTAACTGTGAGGGCTTACAGTGTTCTAGTACCACCAACACCTAAGGCCCAATTTTCCACAGAGTGTATAGGGCAGGGCGTATAGTATATACAGGCGGTCCCCTATTTTCAAACATCTAACTTACAAACGACTCCTGCTTACAAACGGAGGGAGACAACAGGAAGTGAGAGGAAATCTACCCCTAAGAAGGGAAATTCTCTCCTGTAAAAGTTAATATGGGAAAAAGGTGTCTGCACTGATGCTTTATCACCAATCCTTGTTTCCCTAATAACCCCAAATTTTCAAATTTCAATTGTCATTGGGACAGAAAGTGAGGTGAAATCTTCTATACAGGAGCACAGACAGCAAAACAAATGTTACAGGGGTGATAACCCTTCCCTATGTTATCCAAAAAGCTTAAATTTTTTTTTTTTGGCTGGAGCTACACTTACAAAATGTACCTGTTCCAAATTACAAACAGATTCAACTTAAGAACAAACCTACAGTCCCTGTCTTGTTTGAACTGCCTGTATACTGCTGTTCAGAGAATATAGGGCCTGGGGGCCCCACGCCTTTTCTTTTTTTAATTTGGGTGCGGGGTTCACCTTAATATTCATACAAGACCCAAAGAGCCTGGTAATGGGCTGGGGGGGGGTACCCATGCTGTTTTTCTCAATGATTTTCATCCATATTGCCAGGACCCGACATTATATTACAGCCGCAAGCAGTTTTAAATTACTTCTATTCCTTTAGAAATGTCATTTTGTGCAGGGACTGTTCTAAACACGGGAAACACGTGCCACTTTACTGGCATACTATAGACACCCCCCAGGTACGATATTTAAAGGAGTATTTCACTTTTATTTTTTCACTTTAAGCATTATTAAAATCACTGCTACCGAAAAAACGGCCGTTTTTAAAACTTTTTTTTGCATTGATACATGTCCCCTGGGGCAGGACCCGGGTCCCCAAACCCTTTTTAGGACAATAACTTGCATATTAACCTTTAAAATTCGCACTTTTGATTTTTCACGTTCGGGTCCCATAGATTTTAACAGTGTTCGAATGTTCGAGCGAACATTCATACATATTATAAAATACAGAGTGTAGGAGGAGTATGCAGTGTAATATAAAGTATATAGTATAGAAGGAGCGTGCAGTGTAATATAAAGTATATAGTGTAGGAGGAGTGAGCAGTGTAATATAAAGTATATAGTGTAGGAGGAGTGAGCAGTGTAATGTAAAGTAAAGTATAAAGTGTAGGAGAAGTGTGCAGTGTAATATAAAGTAAAGTATATAGTGTAGGAGAAGTGTGCAGTGTAATATAAAGTATATAGTGTAGGAGGAGTGTGCAGTGTAATATAAAGTATATAGTGTAGGAGGAGTGTGCAGTGTAATATAAAGTAAAGAATATAGTGTAGGAGGAGTGTGCAATGTATATAGTGTAGTAGGACTATGCGTGTAATATAAAGTATATAGTGTAAGAGGAGTGTGCAGTGTAATAAAAAGTATAAAGTGTAGTAGGAGTGTGCAGTGTAATTATTATTATTATTCAGGATTTATATAGCGCCAACAGTTTACGCAGCGCTTTACAATATAAAAGGGAGACAATACAGTTATAATACAATAAAATACAAGAGGATTAAGAGGGCCCTGCTCAGAAGAGCTTACAATCTAATAGGGTGGGGCAGGTGGTACAAAAGGTTGTAACTGTGGGGAATGAGCTGATGGAAGTGGTAGAAGATTAGTTGGAGACGTGATAGGCTTTCCTGAAGAGATGAGTTTTCAGGGATCGCCTGAAGGTAGCAAGAGTAGGGGATAGCCGGATAGATGGAGGTAGCGAGTTCCAGAGGATGGGAGAGGCTCTGGAGAAATCCTGGAGAGGAGCATGGGAGGAGGAGACGAGAGAGCTTGAGAGTAGGGGGTCTTGATAGGAGCGTAGAGGTCGATTTGGATGATATTTGGAGACAAGATTAGTGATGTAGCTCGGGGCAGAGTTGTGAATGGCTTTGTACGTTGTGGTTAGTATTTTGAATTTAATTCGCTGGGTGATTGGGAGCCAGTGTAGGGATTGGAGGAGAGGGTTGGCAGACATTGAGTTGTTGGTAAGGTGGATAAGTCTGGCAGCAGCATTCATGATAGACTGAAGAGGGGAGGAGCCTGTAATATAAAGTATATATTGTAGGAGGAGTGTGCAGTGTAATATAAAGTATATAGTGTAGGAGGAGTGTGCAGTGTAATATAAAGTAAAGAATATAGTGTAGGAGGAATGTGCAATGTAATATAAAGTATATAGTGTAGGAGGAGTGTGCAGTGTAATATAAAGTATATAGTGTAAGAGGAGTGTGCAGTGTAATAAAAAGTATAAAGTGTAGTAGGAGTGTGCAGTGTAATATATAGTATATAGTGTAAGAGGAGTGTGCAGTGTAATAAAAAGTATAAAGTGTAGTAGGAGTGTGCAGTGTAATATAAAGTATATAGTGTAGGAGGAGTGTGCAGTGTAATATAAAGTATATAGTGTAAGAGGAGTGTGCAGTGTAATAAAAAGTATAAAGTGTAGTAGGAGTGTGCAGTGTAATATAAAGTATATAGTGTAGGAGGAGTGTGCAGTGTAATATAAAGTATATAGTATAGGAGGAGTGTGCAGTGTAATATAAAGTATATAGTGTAGGAGTGTGCAGTGTAATATAAAGTATATAGTATAGGAGGAGCGTGCAGTGAAATATAACATATAATGTGTAGTAGGAGTGTGCAGTGTAATATAAAGTATATTGTGTAGGAGGAGTGTGCAGTGTAATATAAAGTATATAGTGTAGTAGGAGTGTGCAGTGTAATATAAAGTATATAGTGTAGTAGGAGTGTGCAGTGTAATATAAAGTATATAGTGTAGTAGGAGTGTGCAGTGTAATATAAAGTATATAGTGTAGGAGGAGTGTGCAGTGTAATATAAAGTATATAGTGTAGGAGGAGTGTGCAGTGTAATATAAAGTATATAGTGTAGTAGGAGTGTGCAGTGTAATATAAAGCATATAGTGTAGGAGGAGTGTGCAGTGTAATATAAAGTATATAGTATAAGCGGAGTGTCTAGTGTAATTTAAAGTATATAGTGTAGGAGGAGTGTGTAGTGTAATATAAAGTAAAGAATATAGTGTAGGAGGAGTGTGCAATGTAATATAAAGTATATAGTGTAGGAGGAGTGTGCAATGTAATATAAAGTATATAGTGTAGGAGGAGTGTGCAGTGTAATATAAAGTATATATTGTAGGAGGAGTGTGCAGTGTAATATAAAGTATATATTGTAGGAGGAGTGTGCAGTGTAATATAAAGTATATATTGTAGGAGGAGTGTGCAATGTAATATAAAGTATAGGAGTTGTGTGCAGTGTAATATTAAGTATATAGTGAAGGAGGAGTGTAAAGTGTAATATAAAGTATATAGTGTAGGAGGAGTGTGCAGTGCAATATAAAGTATATAGTGTAGGAGTAGTGTGCAGTGTAATATAAAGTATATAGTGTAAGAGGAGTGTGCAGTGTAATTATAAAGTATATAGTGTAGGAGGAGTGTGCATTGTAATATAAAGTAAAGAATATAGTGTAGGAGGAGTGTGCAGTGTAATATAAAGTATATAGTGTAGTAGGGGTGCAGTGTAATATTAAGTATATAGTGAATGAGGAGTGTACAGTGTATATAAAGTATAGGAGGAGTGTGCAGTGTAATATAACATATATAGTGGTTGATTTACTAAAGGCAATAAGATTGTGCACTTTGCAGAGTGCAGTTGCCCTCTGCAAGTGCAATTGCTCCAGAGCTTAGTAAATGAGGTAAGGCTCGACTTTGCAAAGAGTACCCAATCCTGTGCAAGGAAAATTTAAAAAAACAGCATTTTTGCTTGCACATGATTGGATGATGGAAGTCAGCAGAGCTTTTGCCCCTTTTCCTAAGCTCTGGAGCAACTGCCCTTGCAGAGGGCAACTGCACTTTGCAAAGTGCACAGTCTTTTTCCCTTTAGTAAATCAACCCCATAGTGTAGGAGGAGTGTGCAGTGTAATATAAAGTATATAGTGTAGGAGGAGTGTTCAGTGTAATATAAAGTATATAGTATAAGAGGAGTGTGCAGTGTAATATAAAGTATATAGTGTAGGAGGAGTGTGCAGTGTAAAATAAAGTATATATTGTAGGAGGAGTGTGCAGTGTAATATAAAGTATATATTGTAGGAGGAGTGTGCAGTGTAATATAAAGTATATATTGTAGGAGGAGTGTGCAGTGTACTATAACATATATAGTGTAGGAGGAGTGTGCAGTGTAATATAAAGTATATAGTGTAGGAGGAGTGTGCAGTGTAAAATAAAGTATATATTGTAGGAGGAGTGTGCAGTGTAATATAAAGTATATATTGTAGGAGGAGTGTGCAGTGTAATATAAAGTATATATTGTAGGAGGAGTGTGCAGTGTACTATAACATATATAGTGTAGGAGGAGTGTGCAGTGTAATATAAAGTATATAGTGTAGGAGGAGTGTGCAGTGTAAAATAAAGTATATATTGTAGGAGGAGTGTGCAGTGTAATATAAAGTATATATTGTAGGAGGAGTGTGCAGTGTAATATAAAGTATATATTGTAGGAGGAGTGTGCAGTGTACTATAACATATATAGTGTAGGAGGAGTGTGCAGTGTAATATAAAGTATATAGTGTAGGAGGAGTGTGCAGTGTAGTATAAAGTATATAGTGTAGGAGTGTACTGTGTAATATAAAGTATATAGTGTAGGAGTGTACAGTGTAATATAAAGTATATAGTGTAGGAGAAGTGTGCAGTGTTATATAAAGTATAGAAGGAGTGTGCAGTGTAATATAACATATATAGTGTAGGAGGAGTGTGCAGTGTAATATAAAGTGTAGCGTCCTGTTCCTGTTGACCAGGCGCTCGCATGTAAATTTAGTTTTTGGCTGAGCTGTAACCAGCTCAGATTGAATGTATATAGTTTACTGGATCTGTTCTGGAATTGACTTGGTTGTGCAGTTCCCACTGTTGCCAGTAGGTGTCACTGGTACCACAGGACAGTGTGCGAATAACAACTTTGGCCCCTTTCACACTGGGGCGGTGGGGGCGTCGGCGGTAAAACGGCGCTATTTTTAGTGCCGCTTTACCGTCGTTTTTGCGGCAGTATTCGGCCGCTAGCAGTGCGGTTTTAACCCCCGCTGGCGGATGAAAAAGGGTTAAAACCGCTTGCATAGCGCTGCTACAGCCGAGGTATTGCCGCGGTATAGCGCGCTGCCCCATTGATTTCAATGGGCAGGAGCAGTTTAGGAGCAGTGAATACACCGCTCCTTCACCGCTCCAAAGATGCTCTTTGCAGGAATTTTTTTCTCTCCTGCCAGTGCACCGCTTCAGTGTGAAAGCCCTCGGGCTTTCACACTGGAGAAACAGTAGCGGCAGTTTTAGGCCGGTTTGCAGGCGCTATTTTTAGTGCAATAAAGCCTGCAAACCGCCCCAGTGTGAAAGGGGCTTTAGCGAAACTTTAATGAATATTCTTTTTTCAGAAACAGCCCAGTAGGAGGTTCCTACTGCTGTGAATTCTGGGAGAGAGTGTTTATGGGACAGATGCCATGTGCTTTGGGAGTCCTGACCTCGTGGCCCTCCAGGCCTGGAGGCTACGTCACTGCAGCTGCGCAAGTAGGCCCAGAAGCCTGTCTGGGGCATACTACCTCAAAGGTGGTCCCTAGGCTGTCTTGCCTGCTAGGGAGAAGCCGAGCCAAGCTGAGGAAATCCAGGGGAGGACCCTTGCTGGAGAGAGCCAGGATGAAGGCTGGTCTCTTAGAAGGGCCTGGTAACTTACTTGGAGGACGCACCTATCTCTAACCTATCCTCACAGTACTGCCGGTTAGGCTTAAAGGTTCTGGCACTGTGAAGAAGCTGTTCTACATTTAAACTACCCTTACAGTACTGCCGGGTCGGCTTAAAGGTTCTGGTACTGTGAAGAAGCTGCTCTACAATTCAATCAAGGTAACTAACTGTCTGGCTGCTAAGTTTGTGAGAGAGACTTATCCAGGCATATACTGGCTGCTAAGTCTGTGAGAGAGGCTTGTCCAGACATCTTGCAGGTTGCTAGATCTGTGGCAGAGATCTACCCAGCCATACAAAATTTACAGAGAGGCAACTGTGTTTTGTCCTTTATTCTGAAGAGTCTGTAAGTGATCTGCTACAAGAGAGAAAAAAAGGTATCTGCAACTCCCCTTCAACCTCTTTACTGCCACTTCTTTCAAGTTTTTTTCATTAAAGCATTGAAGAAAAAGAAGTGACTGTTGCATACATTGATGGGCGCATGGCCCAATATAGACTCTAAGTCTCTGATATGGTGAACTGTGGGTAAGGGGGTGACGGCAAAGACCCAATTTAAATCAGCAGCTCCTTTGGGGGTTAGTGCTACATGTGGGGGCTCGTCTGGGATTGTTTGCCATTGCCCTGAGCAACTCTGAGAAGTATTTCACCGAGAGTCTATGCTAAAAGAGGGGTTCCTGGACTTTGTCACTTTCTCCAGGAAAAAGAGGGGTTAAATTGCAAGATCACATTTCTGACTGTGTAGGCTGCGGGTGGAGAAGTAAAAGCCCTGGGAGCTACGTGATCAGTGGAGCAAGAGGGAGCAGCTACACTTGCTTGCTGCTGCGTGAGATGCTGTGTGTGTGTCTGGCGGTGAACAGAGAGAGAGTTTGCTGTTGCTACAGGGAGGATCAAAGCCCAGCTATGGCTGAATTTTCTCTTGTGCAAACTGCAGTGGGGTCCAAGATGTTTCCTGCCAGCACCCAGGCATGTACTGGCCATCGGGACTACAGGGAGTTTCCCGGTGGGCCGATGGCTCAGTGGGCCGGTTTTAGTGACAGCCTGTTAAAGTAATGGCTGCGCGGCTCGCCCCTCAATTTCACGCAGTGATGTGAGAAGGATGAGAAAAATACAGAGGAGAATACGCAAAATAATAAAAGAGGTTAGTGAGGACCCCTTATGTTGTGCTACTTATGTTTTTTTTGCACAATTGCGTATAGTTTATATACTGTTTTTGTGCTTGTTTGCAAAATTAAAGTGGGCCGGTCTGGATGAAGTCCAGGGCCAAATTTTTGTCCCAGTCCAGCCCTGCCAGCACCGCTGCAAGTACTATGTTGTCCGGAACACTTATAACAGAAACCGGCATCCGCCTGAAGCCATATGGGCGGTTTGTGCTGTATACCGTCGGGGACCATAAAGCGCTGGGTATGTTATGCCACAAGTGTTAAGGACTGGCCGTCCGTTTGTTGCTTGCACTGCGGGGAGTACCTATTTGCTGTGGAACACCCTACCATGCCACCCCGGGCCTATAGAGTTGATTGGGCCACAGATGCTGCTACCGCGGAGGCTGTTGCCTTTACTCCTGCAGGAAAATCTACATTCACCACGCCTGCTCACCTGCTACTGTGAGTGTTCCATTTGATGATGTCGCTGCTACTGTTTCTAAAGTGCCATCAGCAGACATCGCCATTGCTACTGTGCTTGCTATACCTGTACAGAAGAAGGTGGGCTATGTAAAGGCGTCCCGCGGCCGCGGTCGAGGCCTAACCCAGAGACCACCAGGACCGGAGCCCAAGGAAGGCATCACTCCTGGAAAATCCACTTCAGGAACTGGTGAGAAATCTGGGACAAATATTTCAGTGGGGTCAATGTGTAGATATGTGCCTGCTGAAGAATTAAGGGATTCTGAGTTGGATTCCTTATCTGATTTATCTGGTGATGATAAACTGTTTGAATCTATTTCACAAGAACTGTTATGGGCTAATAGTGAGGATGTTGCTTCTGCCTTCACTTTCCCTGAATGGGCAGCTCTAGACTTTGGGGAAACATCATCTAGTGTGGAGGCGCCAAGTGTTGCTGGTGAGCCCCTGCCTAAAGTCATCAGTTCAGTTAAACCTAAAAAGTTGTCTGCTGAAGCTATGGTGCAGAAATCGTTGAATCCATGTGTGCTTCCTGGATTGGGATGTACCAGAGCTTTGCCTAGGCTTGCTCTTTTGCAAAGAGTGCTTAGCAAAAGAGTTGCCACAGAATATGGTTTGGAATTTCCATATGTTTCTGCACAGACAATGCAGGAAATTGAACTAAAGCGAGAAGAATGGTGCAGTGATGCTGTCTGGGATTACCTGTCTGTACCAAAGCCTTTCAGAAAAGCTGGCTATTCGTCTGTCATGGATAGGGATGAGCCGAACACCCCCCGGTTCGGTTCGCACCAGAACCCGCGAACGGACCGAAAGTTCGCACGAACGTTAGAACCCCATTGACGTCTATGGGACTCGAACGTTCGAAATCAAAAGTGCTCATTTTAAAGGCTAATTTGCATGGTATTGTCCTAAAAAGGGTTTGGGGACCCGGGTCCTACCCCAGGGGACATGTATCAATGCAAAAAAAACTTTTAAAAACGGCCGTTTTTTCGGGAGCAGTGATTTTAATGATGCTTAAAGTAAAAAAAAAAAAGTGAAATATTCCTTTAAATATCGTACCTGGGGGGTGTCTATAGTATGCCTGTAAAGTGACGCGTGTTTCCCATGTTTAGAACAGTCCCTGCACCAAATGTCATTTTTAAAGGAAAAAATCTCATTTAAAACTGCTTGCGGGTTTAATGTCATGTCGGGTCATGGCAATATGGATGAAAATCAGTGAGACAAACGAGATGGGTACCCCCCAGTCCATTACCTGGCCCTTTGGGTCTTGTATGGATATTAAGGGGAACCCCGCACCCAAATTAAAATAAGGAAAGGTGTGGGGCCACCAGGCCCTATATACTCTGAACAGCAGTATACAGGCGGTGCAAACAAGACAGGGACTGTAGGTTTGTTGTTAAGTAGAATCTGTTTGTAATTTTGAACATTTTTAACGTGTTTAGCTCCAGCCAAAAAATCTTTTCTAAGCTTTTTGGAAAACATAGGGAAGGGTTATCACCCCTGTGACATTTGTTTTGCTGTCTTTCCTCCTCTTCAGAAGATTTCACCTCACTTTTTTGTCCCAATGAAAAATGTTTTTTGAAAATTTGGGTTTTTTTGTGGAACAAGGATTGGAAAGCATCAGTGGAAAGGAGAAATTGTTTTCCCATATTAACTCTTACAGGAAAGAATTTCCCTTCCTAGGGGTAGATTTCATCTCACTTCCTGTTGTCTCCTTCCGTTTGCAAGTAGGAGTCGTTTGTAAGTTAGATGTTTGAAAGTAGGGTCCTGCCCTATATACTCAGCAGAAATTTGGGCCTTAGGTGTTGCTGTGGCCACAACACTGTAAGCCCTCACAGGGCCCTGCTGTGAAATATTAGATCAAGAATTGTAATTACATGCCCCTGTTGAACAGGAGCTGAAAAATTAGGCCTTAGGCACTGGTGCTGGTGCCACAACACTGCAACCCCTCACAGACACTCTAGTTGGAACGCAGGAACGAGCCCTGCTGCAAAGTATTGCATCAAAAATTGTAATTACATGCCCCTGTTAGACAGGGGCAGAAAAATTGGGCCTTAGGCACTGGTGCTGGTGCCACAACACTGCAACCCCTCACAGACACTCTAGTTGGAACGCAGGAACGAGCCCTGCTGCAAAGTATTGCATCAAAAATTGTAATTACACGCCCCTGTTAGACAGGGGCAGAAAAATTGGGCCTTAGGCACTGGTGCTGGTGCCACAACACTGCAACCCCTCACAGACACTCTAGTTGGAACGCAGGAACGAGCCCTGCTGCAAAGTATTGCATCAAAAATTGTAATTACACGCCCCTGTTAGACAGGGGCAGAAAAATTGGGCCTTAGGCACTGGTGCTGGTGCCACAACACTGCAACCCCTCACAGACACTCTAGTTGGAATGCAGGAACGAGCCCTGCTGCAAAGTATTACATCAAAAATTGTAATTACACGCCCCTGTTAAACAGGGGCTGAAAAATTGTGCCTTAGGCACTGGTGGTGGCGCCCAGAACCAAAAATGTTCTTACAAGCTATCAGCGTGATGATTGAGGAGGAAGAGGATAATTACTCAGGGATAGTCACTCAGCATCAGCATAGGCAGTCTTTGAAGGGATCTGAGATTTCAAAAAAAATTATTCGGTTACATCAGCATCAGGTGCTTGGTAGCTGGTGGTGATCCAAGACTCATTCATTTTTATGAAGGTCAGCCGATCGACCGAGTCGGTGGACAGACGCACCCTGTGATCGGTTACCATGCCTCCAGCAGCACTGAATGTGCGTTCCGAAAGAACGCTGGATGCAGGACAGGCCAGTAGCTCAATTGCATACTGTGCAAGCTCTGGCCAGTGATCCATCCTCAAGACCCAGTAACCCAGAGGATTTTCGGTGGGAAAGGTGTCCAAGTCTGATCTTGCCCCTAGGTATTCCTGCACCATGTAAAACAGACGCTGGCGATGGTTGCTGGAACCGATCATACCTTGGGGCTGCGGACCAAAAAATTGTCTGAACGCATCGGTCCGACGGCCACCTTCTCCACCGCTCCTTCTTTGACTGACCGAAGCCTCAGCAACACGTTGTCCAGAAACAGGAGTTTGTAACCTCCCAGTCTCTGGGAATGCGTTGCACAGACCTTTCTGCAAGGCCTCCCGAAGATGTTTCATCCTCTGCTCCCTCTGCGATGGCAAGATAAGGTCTGCAACCTTACCCTTGTAACGTGGATCAAGGAGGGTTGCCAGCCAGTATTGGTCCTTCTCCTTGATACCACGAATACGAGGATCCTTACGCAGGCTTTGCAGGATCAGGGAGGCCATGCAGCGTAGGTTTGCTGAGGCATTCGGTCCGGAGTCCTCTGGGTCACTAAGAACGACATGGTCCGCAGCCACCTCCTCCCAGCCACGTACAAGTCCATGTGTTTCTTGGGACTGATCCCTTAAAGACTGCTGCTGATGCTGAGTGCCAGGCTCCACCTCCATACTGACACAATCTTCCTCCTCCTCCTCTTCCTCCTCGTCCTCTTCCTGTGTGATCGGCGGGCACGCAGGAACACTGTCTGGATAAAGGGGGCCTTGAGAGCTAAGGAAGTCCTCCTCTTCCCGCCTCTGTTCTGCCTCCAGTGCCCTGTCCATTATTCCACGCAGCGTGTGCTCCAACAGGTGGACAAGGGGGACAGTGTCACTGATGCATGCACTGTCACTGCTCACCATCCTCGTGGCCTCCTCGAATGGTGACAGGACAGTGCATGCATCCCTGATTATGGCCCACTGGCGTGGGGAAAAAAAACCAAGCTCCCCTGACCCTGTCCTGGTGCCATAGTCGCACAGGTACTCATTGATGGCCCTCTGCTGCGTGTGCAGCCGCTGCAGCATGGCCAACGTTGAGTTCCACCTGGTGGGCATGTCACAGATTAGGCGGTTCTTGGGCAGGTTAAACTCCTTTTGGAGGTCCGTCAGCCGAGCACTGGCATTATATGACCGGCGGAAATGCACACAGACTTTCCTGGCCTGCCTCAGGACATCCTGTAAGCCCGGGTACCTGCCCAAGAACCGCTGCACCACCAAGTTAAGGACGTGAGCCAAACAGGGCACATGGGTCATTTGTCCCTGTCGGAGGGCAGAGAGGAGGTTGGTGCCATTGTCGCAAACCACCATTCCTGCCTTAAGTTGGCGTGGCGTCAACCACCTCTGAACCTGCCCCTGCAGAGCTGACAAAACCTCTGCCCCAGTGTGGCTCCTGTCCCCCAAGCACACCAGCTCAAGCACCGCATGGCATCTTTTGGCCTGCGTACTTGCGTAGTCCCTTGAACGCCTACGGAGCACCGCTGGTTCCGAGGAAGAGGCCATGGAGGAAGAAGAAGAGGAGGGGGTGGAGGAGAGAGGTGTGTCACAATCAGCATTTTGGAGGCGTGGTGGCGGAACAACCTCCAACACTACTGCACCTTGTCCTGCATCCTTCCCAGCTGCCAGCAGAGTCACCCAATGCGCCGTGAAACTTAGGTAACGTCCCTGTCCATGCCTGCTGGACCATGAGTCAGCGGTAATATGCACCTTACCGCTGACCGCCCTGTCCAGCGAGGCATGGACATTGCCTTCCACATGCCGGTAGAGAGCCGGAATCGCCTTCCGTGAGAAAAAGTGGCGTTTGGGTACCTGCCACTGAGGAACCGCACATTCCACAAACTCACGGAAGGGGGCAGAGTCTACCAACTGAAAAGGCAGCAGTTGAAGTGCTAGCAATTTTGCCAAGCTAGCATTCAACCGCTGGGCATGTGGATGGCTGGGAGCAAACTTCTTTCGGCGGTGCAGCAGCTGGGGCAGGGAAATTTGCCTGGTACAATCTGACGTCGGTGTACCAAAAGCAGATTGCCCACAAGTACTTGGCTGTGACACACCTAATTCTACACCTTCATTCCTCTCACTGCAGGTCTCAGAGAGGACTGAAGGTCTAGTGGGGTTGGAAATCTCAGCTGATGAGGAGCAAGGAGAGATCCTCTTTGTTCTTTGGTGTGGGTCTTTTAGATACGCTTGCCAACGAACTGCATGGCAGGTCAACATATGTCTGGTCAAGCATGTGGTACCCAAGCGGGAGATGTTTTGGCCACGCGAGATACGCTTGAGACATATGTTGCAAATAGCAGCGGTGCGATCTGATGCACTCGTCTCAAAAAAGGCCCACACCAAAGAACTTTTTGAATAACGCGCAGAGACTGCAGCGCCCTGCACATGTGGAGCTTTGGGGTGTGATGCAGTCAATGTGCTGCCCTTAGGCTGGCCCCTGGAGGGCATCCTGCCTCGTTGGTGATGTGCCGCCGCCTCCTCCTCCTCCTCCTCCTCCTCCTCCTCCTCTCTCCTATCAGGCACCCACGTTGAGTCAGTGACCTCATCATCCCCTCCCTCCTCATCACTGGAGCAAACCTGGCAGTATGCTGCAGCAGGGGGAGCATGACTGCCAGATTGCTGTCCTTCTTGGGCACCCCCTCTGTCCGTGCTCATGTTACTGCCTTCATCGAGCTCAGTATCGTCATCAGAGCCTTCCAAACGCTGGGCATCCTCCTGGAGCATGTACCCAACACTGTGGTCAAACAGTTCGAGGGAATCCTCATGAGGACATGGTGGAGCTAGGGAAGGAGTCACTGATGACATTGAGCTGAGGGAAGAGGCCGCTGCTTTGCCAGACAAAGCACCCTGGGCATGGGTGAGAGAGGATGAGGAGGATGAGGACGGCTTGGTCATCCACTCGACCAAGTCTTCCGCATGTTGCGGCTCAACACGGCCAGCTGCCGAAAAAAAGGCCAAGCGTGTCCCATGGCCACGTGCTGATGAGGATGCACCGTCTCCACGACCAGCACTAGACACAGAGCCTGCTTGCCCTCTCTTATTGGCTTGTGACTGTCTGCCTCTCCTTCTTGGCCTTCCAGACATACTAATGGCCTGTAGCTGCACTAAGCTGGGATAGAACACCTGTAATTTTCTTCAAGTAGCTTTATATACTGTAACCAGACAAGCCTGCCTGTCAGTAGGAAGATAACAGGAACGGATCTAGCTGAACACTGTGAGCAGGACGCACTGTACTAAATGTAAATAGTCTAGCTGCCTGACCGTGGTACTAATAGGATCAAATAGAACACCTGTAATTTTCTTCAGGTAGCTTTATATACAGTAACCAGACAAGCCTGCCTGTCAGTAGGAAGATAACAGGAACGGATCTAGCTGAACACTGTGAGCAGGACGCACTGTACTAAATGTAAATAGTCTAGCTGCCTGACCGTGGTACTAATAGGATCAAATAGAACACCTGTAATTTTCTTCAGGTAGCTTTATATACTGTAACCAGACAAGCCTGCCTGTCAGTAGGAAGATAACAGGAACAGATCTAGCTGAACACTGTGAGCAGGACGCACTGTACTAAATGTAAATAGTCTAGCTGCCTGACCGTGGTACTAATAGGATCAAATAGAACACCTGTAATTTTCTTCAGGTAGCTTTATATACTGTAACCAGACAAGCCTGCCTGTCAGTAGGAATTTAACAGGAACGGATCTAGCTGAACACTGTGAGCAGGACGCACTGCACTAAATGTAAATAGTCTAGAAGATAACAGGAACGGATCTAGCTGAACACTGTGAGCAGGACGCACTGACTGCACTAAATGTAAATAGCAGGAACGGATCTAGCTGAACACTGTGAGCAGGACGCACTGCATTAAATGTAAATAGTCTAGATAGAAGATAACAGGAACGGATCTAGCTAAACTGAATACAGTGTATATATATATATGCAACACCTGGGATGCATATATATACACAATACACTGTAAGTGCAGCTAACTGACTGACTGTTCTGCCTAATCTATCTAACTCAAATCAAATGACACTGTCTCTCTCTCTCTCTATCTCTCAGCACACCGGAACACACACTACACAGGGCCGCCGTGCAGGCGGCCTTATATAGTGTGGGGTGTGTACTAAATCCCCTGAGCCATAATTGGCCAAAGCCACCCTGGCTTTGGCCAATTACAGCTCTCTCTACTGACGGCGCTGTGATTGGCCAAGCATGCGGGTCATAGTGCATGCTTGGCCAATCATCAGCCAGCAATGCACTGCGATGCCGCAGTGAATTATGGGCCGTGACGCGCCACACGAATTTAGCGCGAACGGCCCATAACGTTCGCAATTCGGCGAACGATCGAACAGCCGATGTTCGAGTCGAACATGGGTTCGACTCGAACACGAAGCTCATCCCTAGTCATGGATGAGCATTATGATGGATGCATGCTTCAATGGAACTATGGCCGGCATATCTACTCTGACAAAGTGGTCATCTGCAGACCTGGAAAAGAAAATGTTGTTTACTTTGTCACTACTGTGAATAACCAAGGGAAACCAGTTACCTTGCCAGATCCTTGTTTCTATTGGTAACTGTTTAAAGGGACTGTCATAGTTCAGCTGGAAAATGCCATTCTTTGCTATAAAGCAACAGTTTATTCCTGTTTAAACTACAGAAGAAGAGTCTTCAGTTTTTGAAAGAGACTGAGAGAAGTGTGTTGCTCTGAATGGACTATGGGGTACATAGCCAGATAGTCATAGGTTTAGAGAACTTCGTGGTCAAGATTCTCTACTGTGTACAGTAATTTCAAGACCCTGCTATTAAGGACTTTTGCCATACTGGTTACTGGGCGCTAGATGGTGGAAGCTACTTATACAGTAGATAGGGATGGACTTTTAAGTTAAATTTAGTTTACTTTGCATTTAAAAATGTGTGGAAGAAAGTTTCATTCTCTTGGGAGTGAGGCTTTGCTCCCAATTGATGAGTAACACTGTTATGTGATTTCTGTATGTGTAACTTTGTTTTTCAGGTAACAAAAGATCTTCTATCAAGCTGTTAGTGGTGTAGCAGTTAGATAGATAGTGAGGTTCCTGTAACATGACTGATGTGAATATGCTGTTGATTAATGTTTGAAACTGTAACATTCTTCTTTACAGTCTTTCTTTTCTCCCATCCAAGTTTTGGTTCAGATACCTACTCTTAGGCTTGAGAGTCATTTTTCCCTACAGACGCTGAGGACATCGTCTTTTGTAGTGGGGGGAGTATGTAGTGCTCTGCTCCTGTTGACCAGGCGCTCGCATGTAAATTTAGTTTTTGGCTGAGCTGTAACCAGCTCAGATTGAATGTATATAGTTTACTGGATCTGTTCTGGAATTGACTTGGTTGTGCAGTTCCCACTGTTGCCAGTAGGTGTCACTGGTACCACAGGACAGTGTGCGAATAACTTAGTGAAACTTTAATGAATATTCTTTTTTCAGAAACAGCCCAGTAGGAGGTTCCTGATGCTGTGCATTCTGGGAGAGAGTATTTATGCAAGTAGGCCCAGAAGCCTGTCTGGGGCATACTACAGCAAAGGTGGTCCCTAGGCTGTCTTGCCTGCTAGGGAGAAGCCGAGCCAAGCTGAGGAAATCCAGGGGAGGACCCTTGCTGGAGAGAGCCAGGATGAAGGCTGGTCTCTGAGAAGGGCCTGGTAACTTACTTGGAGGACACACTTAAAGGTTCTGGTACTGTGAAGAAGCTGCTCTACAATTCAATCAAGGTAACTAACTGTCTGGCTGTTAAGTTTGTGAGAGAGACTTATCCAGGTGTATAAGTCTGTGAGAGAGGCTTGTCCAGACATCTTGCAGGTTTCTAGATCTGTGGCAGAGATCTACCCAGCCATACAAGATTTACAGAGAGGAAACTGTGTTTTGTCCTTTATTCTGAAGAGTCTGTAAGTGATCTGCTACAAGATAGAAAAAAAGGTATCTGCAACTCCCCTTCAACCTCTTTACTGCCACTTCTTTCGAGTTTTTTTCCTTAAAGGATTGAAGAAAAAGAAGTGACTGTTGCATACATTGATGGGCGCAAGGCCCAATATAGACTCTGATATGGTGAACTGAGGGGAAGGGGTGACGGCAAAGACACAATTTAAATCAGCAGCTCCTTCGGGGGTTAGTGCTACAAAAGTATATAGTGTAAGAGGAGTGTGCAGTGTAATATAAAGTATATATTGTAGGAGGAGTGTGCAGTGTAGTATAAAGTATATAGCATAGGAGTGTGCAGTGTAATATAAAGTATATAGTGTAGGAGGAGTGTGCAGTGTAATATAAAGTGTATAGTGTAGGAGGAGTGTGCAGTGTAATATAAAGTATATAGCATAGGAGTGTGCAGTGTAATATAAAGTATATAGTGTAGGAGGAGTGTGTAGTGTAATATAAAGTATATAGTGTAGGAGGAGTGTGCAGTGTAATATAAAGTGTATAGTGTAGGAGGAGTGTGCAGTGTAATATAAAGTATATAGCATAGGAGTGTGCAGTGTAATATAAAGTATATAGTGTAGGAGGAGTATGCAGTGTAATATAAAGTATAAAGTGTAGGAGGAGTGTGCAGTATAATATAACATACTCAGAAATGGATGTTCGGGGCCACTGTGTGCAAAACGAGCTGCATAGTGGAGGTAAGTATGACATGTTTGTTATTTTTTAAAAATTAATAACGATCCTTTAGTATCACTTTAAGGTGACGGTGCACTTTTTTTGATGTGAATCACAGTGGTGCCATTGAGAAATGGATTTATTTTAGTACTCCAAACATGGACATATATTTTGATGAAATTCAATCAAGGTTTCTCTTATAATAATTGGGACTTTTCCTAGCGCGGCTTCTCATCATTTTTATCTATTGTTTTGTATCTCACTCTAAGCTGCTGCTTTCTATGATTTATGTGTTAACGCATTAGCACGTGTTTTTTTTAGCCTATATACCTTCATTATACCTCCATACAATAATAGGTATTTAAAATTAAATTGATTGATTAAAGTAATTATGCAATTCATATTTATTGTTTATATTTAGATCATATTTAAAGCTATTATAATGCTTTGTTTTTTTTTGTTTTTTTTTTTTTAAATAACAAACATGTTTTACTTACCTCCTCTGTGCATGGGTTTTGCACAGAGTGGCCCCGAACATCCATTTTTGGGGTCCCTCGGCGGCAATTTTTCTGCCGCAATGTTGTAGTTCCACTAAAAATTGCAGATCGCTGCCATTACCAGTAAAAACAATAAAAAAAAAAAAAAAGTCCCTAAATCTATCCCGTAGTTTGTAGATGCAATAACTTTTGCGCAAACAAATCAATATACGATTACTGCGATTTTTTTTTACCAAAAATATGTAGAAGAATATATATCGGCCTAAACTGATAAATCCTTTTTGTTTTTTATATTTTTTTATGGATATGTATTATAGCAGAAAGTAAAAAAAAAATGTTTTTTTTTTTTAAAAAACTGTCGGAGGAGTGTCGGAGAAGTGTGCAGTGTAATATAAAGTATTACACAATTGTCGGTCTTTTTTTGTTTATAGAGCAAAAAAAAAAAAATGCAGAGGTGATCAAATACCACCAAAAGAAATTTGTGGGTAAAAATGGACATCAATTTTGTTTGGGTACAACGTCGCATGACCGTGCAACTGTCAGTTAAAGCGGTGCAGTGTCGTATTGCAAAAAATGGCCTGGTCATTAAGGGGGCAAATCCTTCCGGGGCTGAAGTGATTAACTTTAAACTGTCTGAAGGATTCCTTACAGTCAGAGCGGTAAGAATGTGGAACTCCCTTCCACAGTTGGTGGTGTAAGCAGGGGATGTTAATGATTTAGAAAAACTCTTAGATGGGCATCTTAGTGAACGCAATAAGCAGAGATATAGGAAAGGGTATTGACATAAACCCATACACACCCACAGGTTGAGCTGGATAGACTGGTGTCTTTATTGAACCTTACCAACTATGGATTTATGTAATAGGTTCACGTGGCTGCTGCCCTCCCCAGGAGCACATATTCACCTTTATTTTACTTCCACTCCATACAGCCCCAGGGAGTTTTCTCCACCCTGTGCCCCCCAATCTGGTTTAGTAGTGTACAGGGTAGTATTGCAAGCCTGCTCTCAGCTTTCATGTGGTGTGCAGCAGCACAATACAAAGACAGATTTTAGGCCATTAAACCTGTTGAAATAGGAACATTTGTGATGACTTTTGAAGGAATACATAAAACATAGCTCCCAACTGTCCCTGATTTCGAGGGACTGTCCCTGATTTGGAGCAATGTCCCTCTGTCTCTCATTCCTCCTCATTTGTCCCTCATTTTGGTCTGATCTATATAGTTGTATATGAAATGCACTTTTTATCCATCAAAAAGTGTTTTCCAGCACTAAACCTTTCATCTGATTTCTAAATTGCTGCATTTGTACATTCCAAAAGCCAATATAAAGGAATAGTAGTGGTAAAAAAAGCACTTGTGGGTTTAACAAATCTTATTTTTTTTGTACAATTCTCCTTTAAGGGGGTGTGGCAAGGGGTGTGTCCTATGTCTGCATACTTTTGCTGATAGGTGTCCCTCATTCAGGGGCGGACTGACATCTCATGGCTCCCCCGGGCAATAGGAGATTATGGGGCCCCCAGGCAATAGGAGATTATGGGGCCCCCAGGCAATAGATTATGGGGCCACACAGTATACACACACACACATAGAGTATACACACACAGACACACAATATACACACACAGAATACACATACACACACTGAAAAGGTACTGGAGAGGCGGGGCAGCTATAATCTTGGGATTTTTTAAAAAAACACAGATTTTTACATACTGTCCCTGGTTTTATTGAGGCTGGTAACCCTGATGGGGCCCCTTAGTGTCATGGGGCCCTCGGGCAGTGCCCGAGTGCCTGAATGGTCAGTCTGCCCCTGCCCTCATTGCGATCTCAAAAAGTTGGGAGGTATGCATAAAAGGACTGATGGATGTGTTGCTCAGTGATAGGGATTACATTAGGGGATTAGGGTGCTTAGTTTATGATTAGGGTTCATTTTCTCATCAGTTTAAATTTGAAAGGATTATTTTAATTTTAATTTAGGCTGAAGTCTGAGCACACAAACTGTAATATAAAAAAAGTCAGCCAGATGATCAGTGATGCGCTGCTTGGTGCTTACTGGATGACTTCCGGGTAACTTGGCAATGTAGGTAGAATGGCGAAGGAGTATGCAATCAGCATTAACTAGAGAACAAACAAACCATTGCAGGAACTGGGATGCTATGAGTAGTTCCTACACATCATCAACAGATGGCAGTACAGGTCAACATAAAGGCCCTATATTATAAAGTGTAAGGCACAAAATAATAAGCCACAGGAGGTAACACAAATCGATTTATTAGAAAAAATATATTTTTCACTGTACAACACAATTTATAAAAGGACACAAAAATATACACAAGTATTTTACAAAATCTTTATAATCTCAAAGTCAAATTTCCAGCACACAACTCAGTATATCATTTCTGAATTTGTTGTGTACAAGGCCTGCTTAAAGGCAAGGCACGGTGTAAATGTATGTTTTCTTTTTATGTGTAGGACTAAAATATACATGCTTTTTTTTTTTTAGTCCAGTTGCAAACAGTTTATATTTTCCTATTTTCAGCAAGCATGGGGAGCTTTGGGCTCCTTTCCACAAGTTTCTGGCCTACTCCCAACGGCTATGCTTAAAAACCCCACTGTCTACAGAGTTCAGTAGCTCAAGCTCTTATTTCACAGTTAAATGAGTCAGGGCAGTTACTAATCCTTCCTACCGGTCTCACTGCTCTGTATATCCTCTAACAGATTTTCAGTGAGAGAGTGGCAGTTTGAAAGCAAGCAGCTACTGCTGAAATCCCTGTTTAATAAACCCATCATGCTCTGTGACCCCCTGTGTCTTGGCTGCCCCCTGTATTAAATGTTTATTTGTAAAATGTATGTACAGCAAAAACTTTTGAATAGAGTAAGGATCATTTAGAACCCTTGTGCAGTTCTCATTGCCAGTGTCCTCACTAAATATATTCACTTTTGCTGTTTTTGTGCGGGTGACCAGTGGGATGGGAAATTTACCATTTGGATTGGAGGTGAAAGGTAATTGTCCCAATGGTGACACGTGGTAACAATTGCTGGGGTGATTCCCAGCACTTTAATGGAGATTTACTCTCACTTCCTGCTGCATGTCTGGACAGGAAGTGTGAAGAAAACTGCTGAGATTATAACCCTTCCCTATTCTAAAACTAAAAAAACATTTTGGTATGCATACAATTTAGTTTAATTCAATTTAATTCAAATTTATTTTAATGTGGCAAAGATTGGCATTACAGCTGGTTCATTGTAATTCCCTTCCATATAAAGTTCCATATTTTAATGTTTTAGTTTAATAAAGGGAATGTATTGCCTATTCATGTTTTTAGGAATATGTGTTAAAGAGATTGAGTTGATGTAAAAAATCTTATCAATTTAAATCTCCCAACTTCCTTTCTGTTTCAAGGGTGTCAGAGCAAACAGGAAGTCTTAGCAAGTTTCCGCCATGTGAACACAAAATCAAGCAATTTAAGGAAAGTTTAGAACATGCCAGGATTGAATTGCTTTCTCTGCCCCCACGAGGGATATTTCTCCTGACTTCCTGTATTTAAAATCACACAGAAAAATCTGAGCTGGAGCAGATGTTCTAACCCTCCCTTACACCATTTAGAACTTCATCTTGTGGCTCAGGTTTGTCTTTAAAACCTAACTTCTATGAAATAGTCCACGTTGCTTGGCCCTAAATGAAATGTACGCTATTTTCTATAACATAACATTGACTTTTTACATTCGAAACCGGTATCAAAAGTAAGACAGATGCATCAAATTTAAAATATTCTATTTAAATTACCATATTTACAATTTTAAAAAAAGTCAAACAGTCCATGAATTTTTTTATATTCTTTGCCTCCTTAAATTATTACTTTAAATATGCGGCAAGTATAAAAATGTTATAATTACACTATGTTTTTTTTCCTGCCACCCATTGTACATTTATATCAACGGGGGGCATTTCAAAGTTCTCTAGGGCCATCCCATGGCTTGGAGCTTGAAACTTTAAGAATGGATCTCATCTTGTCCTTATAATGGTCTTCGCAGGCCCGGGAACATGGCGTTTTCTGTCTGGAGGAGGCTCGTGTCTCGTGGGCAGTGGTAGTGACAGACGCACGTATTAATGAACATCACAGGTTTTTTCATAACTCTGTTTTTGGGACACTGGAACTCCACTTGGGCGGTCCTAGTGCTGTGCGGTGTACAGCATCGGCCATCGCTGCAGACACCGCAAAACTTGGGTGTGTAGCTCTGAACACTGACGCAGTTTTTGTATTCAAATCGCATGGGTTTTTCCGATCTTGTCATCTTTGTGCATTTTTTTCCTTCCTGTAATAGAGGAAGAAAAAATTGTTTGTTAGGGAGGTGCACACATTTTTGAATTATTGACATTATGAATACAGATGTCATCCTGCGTAGAGATGCATGTTTTCCCTATGCTAGCATTGATTACACCAGTTTCCTCCCATACTCCAAAACACATTATGGTAGGTTCATTGGCTCCTGCCTAAATGGGCCCTAGCATATGGATACAAAATGGCTATGCTCTTGTGTTTATCACCAGTCCAAAGCCCAAGCAAGTTGAGGAAGGTTGTGGAAAGACCTGGCGACCTACCTCGAAAAATAAAAATATGGCAAGAAAACTCTATGGAAAAAAGGCTCAGATATGTGAACTGCCCTAAAGAATTGCCAAGAGAAAAGTATTCAAGTCTATGTCAAGTCAAACATTTTTTTGTTTTATGATGGCCATACATATAATAATCTGATCAAATGATTCTTCACTGAATCAGACAATATAATCAAATCTATCATATATCGAAAAGACACATACCGCAGCCATGGAACCTTCTGTGGAACCTAAGGGTTCTCCAGAGGTTACTAGGGGTTCCTCAAGCTGATTCACCTCTCATCTGATGGTGCCAGCTTAATTGCGGGGTCAACACCACTTGGCAAAGTCAACTACATGAACCCAATGATCTCTTCAACTGTCTTCAGTGGTGACAACCACTGATGGTTAGCATTCTTCCCACTACCCACCAATACGAGGGGATTTTTTTCCAGTAACCACCCATGAATTGGTTCTTGCAAGGGTTCCCCAAGACCTAAAAATAATTTCAAGGTTTTCTCTGCGATAAAAGGGATAAGAAAAGCTGACATACTGTGCCATCAATTTATTTTGAGCAAAACCATAGAAATTATTCCGATCAGAGTGGAAAATTAAATTTGGATCATTAAGTGTATGGCGCATTGATCTTTTTGATCTTCCAATCGTATTTTGAGCCCCGAAACACTTTGGACGTTTTATGCTTTCTTGTTATGGAGCGAACACCAATATTAAAAGATTTTGGACTCCAAGATCTTTGGTCTGGCACTCTCAGTAGATTTTTATATCTGGATCCAAAACTCCGTGTCCTAGTCTATGGTAGAGTAGGGGAAGGCCATTTTCTGTCTGTGTCCCTGTTACATATTTTCCCTCCCTTCCTGTCTGGTAAAACCATTGCCAACAGGACAGGAAGTGAAGGGAAATCTCTTGGAGCACTGGATAGCCGCAAAAACCTGACTGGAGTTCAAACCCTTACCCACCGAATCCAAAAATTGGACATACATTTTAACATACATCCTAAAGGCTTAATGACACTATTGGTCATTACCTTTCCAAAAAGCCCCTGTTTCTCCTCCTCACAGGGTCGCACCATACACAGGCGGACCTGCTTCTGCATTTCACACCGATGATTCCGATTGGACACCCGGTATGATTGACCGGTGCCGCAAGTCTTGGAACACGCACTCCACTCTGTTGTCTGCGTAATGCAGTTGCTGCCCATGTCAGATGCAGCGACCCCTAAAGTGGCTTCAGGCCTGTAGGCTGTAAAATACAAAAAAAGGATATTGCTTTTTTAACGTGGAACAAAGAATAACCAAAGAATTCAAAGAATAACCTTTTATACATCAATGTACATTAAAATCTTTTCGAAGTCTGTTTTAACCCCTCAACACCATTTGAACACATACAGTATATTTGTATCTG
This sequence comes from Aquarana catesbeiana, assembly GCF_042186555.1. Taxonomy (NCBI): domain Eukaryota; kingdom Metazoa; phylum Chordata; class Amphibia; order Anura; family Ranidae; genus Aquarana; species Aquarana catesbeiana. Next base: position 602,911,624 of record NC_133328.1, on the reverse strand, counting down.
TTTTTGTGAAGGGAGGGCTCCTAGCACTGTGACTACACTGTCACCAGCACCTCCCGGGTTCAGACTGATAAGCCGGTAGGGTTATGTGCTTGTGGTGGGTCAAGAAATATCCTAGAATACAGTCCTGAAGAAGCGGCTCATCCACAAAACGCGTAAACTGATTAGGACACAAGTGTTTATGGAACATGTTTAAATATCTTTATGTCATTATATGAAAACAATGTTTTTTAAATTGTTGTGTAAATAAAAATTGATTTGATTATTTGTATTCTGTTGTGCAATAACCTATTGGTCATCCTTGAACTCCTTGGTTTTTCTTTATTTTTTAAATTTATTTATATTATATTAAATGGCAAGAAATATAACACGAATTAAAATTATATATAATTAAATATATACAGTTTTCCTTTGATCAAAGTTTTTTTTAGGAGAGGTCTATTAAGATTTACCACTATATGAAGCCCCAGTTTGTCAGAGGCGGGTAGGTAGGCTAACAATGTGATCACTGTGATTGGCTGTCACAGAAATCTAATAGTATATACCCCTGGCTTGCATACAGTGACTATGAGCTTGCAAAAAGGGAGATGGTTGCACTTCCATGACATGATCTTTAAAAAACTTTATTGAAAAATTACTTACAGGGAATACTGTACAACAGTCCCACCAAATCACCGCCCTCACCAACGCATTTCATCCCACCCACAGGGCTTGGTCACAGAGATTGCCTGTATTCTCTGTGTTGTATTCTCCATGTTTATGTGGCTTTCAATTACAATTTTTAAGGATGACATCATCGGAGTGCAACTGTCTCCTTTTATGCAGTGAGGGAGACTTTATGGGGTCTCAGACAAGTAGCAAATACAAAGGTCATCAATATAAAAGTAAAAGGCCAAGAATATAAACATGAATATACATGTAAAAAATAATAATAAATAAAAAAGTAAAAGAAATCACTCTTTTCTTTTTATTATTTTTTACTTGCATATACATTTTTATACTGATGACCTTTTACTTTTATATTGATGACCTTTGTATCTGTACTTGCTTTGTAGCCCTAAAGAAGGGGGAGTGTGTTTGGCCATCAAATCAATCTGATGTCCTACGTATGACTATTGTATGTAGTAAGTAAATACATCAAGGTGGTATACAAAGAGCCCCTGTTTTTTTTGGAAAAAAAAACAAGATGTCTATTCTCAATAGAGTGTAGAAAAGGCCACAGATGACCAAACAACCATTCCAATTTTAGATTTAAGCCTGGTACACGCTACAAATTTTTTTTCGTGAAACCCAGCGGGTTGCACAAAAAAAGAACTTTCGGCTGTACTAACCATCCGACATTAGTAGGGCGATCTCCCCCATTGAGCTGTTGTGTTCTGACAGGGGGGTGCCCCCCCGCCAGAACACTCCGATCAGCGCTCTCTTCCATTGGCTGAGAGCGCTGATCGGGAGTCAGTCGGCTGTTACACATGGGGCGAATGTCGGCTCTTTTTTGGGGTTTTTTTGAACCGCCCAATGTCTCCCAACATTCGGCCTGTGTGTACCCGGCTTAAGTCAAGTTGGCAATTAGTTGCTACTAGTAAGTGAAATTTTACATTGTTTTTTTGCCTTATAAAAAAACATGTTTGTATCGACGGGATAAAAAAACGATAAGCAGTAAAAGATTGTAAGATCCCATAATTTATATCCCATAATCCTCGCATTTAAAGCTATCTTTGCAAAAAAAAAAAAATGTTGAAATATGACTATTGAGAATCTCACCGGCCATTGCAAAACCGCCAATCGCCACCTCTTCTTTGGAGTCGCAGATCCACTTCTCGCAGCACTCGCCGGGCACTTTCACTTTGATTGGGTTGGGGCACTCAGGACTAGGCAGCAGTAGGTCATTGTTGCATCTGGGAACACAGCTAATCTGCCCGTCCTGGCATGTACAGTGATATTTACAGCTGGGCTGGAAGGTTTCACCACTGCGATAAACCACATCATTGAACACACATTTGTCGGTTTCCAGGGCTGGAGAATGAAGGGAAAAAAGAAATACAGTGACATACTGGACCCAACAGTGCACATACTAAATCCACAATTGTACGGTAAAACACAAATGTACTGTAAAACATTATTATTCTACAAATTAAGTGGGTATTCCATATATACATACAGATAGGGCCAGGACAAAGGGGAGGGCAGGAAGGGAAGCTGCCATGGGCCCAGCTCCACAACCCAGTGGGGGGGGCTGCTTGGGGAGCACCTTACCGAATGCCTGCCCCAGCTCAGAGGTGACCAACTACTGAACTGTGGCCTCCCTTCTACCAGACCATGAATTCTGTCTGCTCTAACACTTACTTCTTACACACTTTGCTCCAACATGCCCACTCTTTCTACTTCCTTCGCCTCAACCGCCTACAGCCAACACAAAAAACACACTGTGGCTAAGAAACCCCCCACCCACTCCCCCCTGCTAGAAAGCAAGTGACTGTCTCTCTCCATGTCAACTATGGTACAGTGTCCAGACATCCCCGGTTTTTGGGATTGTCACCGGGAAAAAAGTGTCCCCTGATTCATTCTCAGTTCTCCAATGAAATCCCTCGCCTGGGTGGATAACCTGACTGGGAAAATTTTGCTTGGGATGCAGTCTGGCTTTACTTCTTTTTGACCTGTACACTCTGTGCGTTTATTTAGTATGCAATACTTACTCCTTACCTCTGCACTTTGTGCATTAACTCCTAACCCCTGGACTCACTCCTGACCTCTGAACACTGTGTATTACATACTCTTGACCCAGAGAAGAGCAGGCTCAGGTTTTATATAACCATACCCCTTTAAGCCCCTTCCACTGTTAGCAAAATTCAGCCATTCGGTTCATTGTGCTTCACATGCCTCTATTAGCCCCCCCCACCTTCCCACTCATTCAGATTGGATATGATCAGTCACGCCAGATTTCATAGCAGTGCTATACAATGCTTGTACTTTACTGCTTCTTCCCACAATGCAAGCCTTATGCTGTGTACACACGAGTGGACTGTCCGGCAGAAAACGTCCGACGGAACGATTCCGTCAGACATTCCAATTGTGTGTGGGCTTCATCGGACCTTTTCTGTCGAAAATTCCGACGGACCTAGAAATAGAACATGTTTCAAATCTTTCTGACGGACTCGATTCCTAACGAAAAATTTGTTCGTCTGTATGCTAGTCCGACGGACCAAAAACAACGCAAGGTTCAGCTATTGGCTGCTGGCTATGAACTTCCTTATTCTAGTCCGGTCGTACCATCGTGTGTAGGCAAGTCCATTTCATTGGAACTCCGTCGAAAAGTCCTTCGGAGTTCAGTCCGACGAGAAGTCCGCTCGTGTGTACGCGGCATTAGAGTCAATGGACTTCTTGAAAACAATGTACTCCCTGTGTGGCTGCAGCTTAGTGGTTAGCACTTCTGGAACAAATTCCAGCCAGGACTCCACATGTTCTCCCTGTGCTTATGTAGGTTTGTTCTGGGTACTCCAGTTTTCTTCTACATAACAAAGACATGCTGGTAGCTTAATTGACTCCTGTCTAAATGGGCCCCAGTATGTGAGATAGGTACCTTAGATTGTAAGCTCCTTGACAGCAGGGACTGATGTGAATGAATAGTTTAGTAAGAGCTATATAAATGCCTATAATAAATACATGTTACGTCAACAGTTACTAAAAGAAAGAGTAATTGTTCTGAGCCACTGAGAGCTCCCTCTAGAACTTCCATGAATATCTATATTTAAAAGCAGTTTGGAAGTAAAAGAGAAAGGTGATAGCTGTTTGCTATAGGTTTGCACTGTCCTTGTTCAGTAAGAGGTTTGCAGCTATATTGAGTCTACCAGGTTTGACTTACCCATGCAAATGCCAACATCGGCCCTGAGATCAGCACTGAAGTCACAGAATAGTCCCTCTTGGCACGGGTACACTTCTGAGCAGCTCTCTCCATCTTGTCGAGCACATATGGGACAGCAGGCACAGCCATCTAATGCAATTGGTACGTTGGGAGCACACCTGGGTGGGTCTTCTGGGCAAGGTCCACATTGTGACGGGCATCTCTGAGAAACCACCTGCAAGGCAAATATTCCCAACGTGAGCTTAAAAGAATATTCTGTCTAGTTGTGAACAGATGGGGTATCCCTTAAAACAGGTGCAGGTAATTCCCCCACAATAGTCTTCATGGTTCTGTTTCAACACCTCTTCTTGGTGTTTTGTATATTGACTGTAGGACTGAGGAGTGGGAGCTTTAAGGTGGCCATGACTCTTGAAGCCAATCCTGCCACACTGTGACTGGCTGCACAGTGCTGGCTTCATTTTTGCGCTGAACCTAGTAGTTCCATGTAGTTGGTAACAGCTTGGTAATGCTTTTGGGGGTGCTGATGGACTCTATTAGTCCTGGTGACCATTGTCACCAATACGAAAAATGATGGGCATCTCTGTGGCTGGGGAACATTCCCTATCTGCAGAGGAATGCGCTACACTTTAGCAGACACACAGGGGTGCCATTCCTTCTTAATGACACCCCCCATGCATTGTCACCTACGGTGCATATTCATGTGCGCCTAACTGCAAGGTACTTTGTGATTTAAAAAGAAAGGTTGGGGGCTCCCTTCCCCGTGTTTCTTGCAGCAGGTAGAGCAGCACATATGTGAACCAAAAGCAGTTTTCACTTTCCTTACCCTAAGCTCCCCGACACCCGACATTTTCCTATTCTATCCTACAAACTGGGTTATGGGTGGGCTGCTGGTCCTATATTGTACATGATGATGTCAGAGTGCAACCAACAGACGGAGTGCCAAAGAGAAGGGGCTTGCAGGAACGAGGGATTAAGTAACTAATGGTTAGCATAGGGTACCATTAACTTTTTAATGGCACTCTATGCACAAAACAAGCATTTAATCTTTGCAGTGAGGGAGGAACCCCACTCCAAGAGTAGATTAAAAAAAAACTCCCCAACATTCAGCTTTCATAGCCTATAGAGTGGGTATAATTTAATTAATTAAAGCGGCTGTGGGCCACAATGGAAGTGTTGGAAGGTTGCATGACCTGATCTGACACATCTGCTATAGCAGAGTAGACACGTTCATATGTTTCCACTAAGTGTCTGCAGTGAGATCACTTTCTCCTCTCTGCAGGTAGTGACAGTAATCACGTACGGTGACGTTCACCTAGAGGAATTCAGATATGCAGCCAGTGCCAACTTGTCCGATAATGAAGCTGATCTTTAAAATTAAAAATAGTCATATTTCAACATTTCTTAAAAAAAAATATTCTTTCCTTTCATTATGGATGCAATGAATACTTTAATGGTATGCAGTTTTTTTTTCTTCATCCTATACCACCAGACTTGCTTTGCTTGGCCAAAAATCAGTGTGCGTTTTTAGGAACCAACAGCAATGAATTGCAGAAAACTTCAAAAAACTGAAATCAGATTGGTTGCTGTGACTGATTTCTCATGCTGGCTGGTTGACCCATTCATTGGCTTCTCATATTTTACAGGGCATGCCACTATAATTTCATGACCTTTTCATATGGAGGAGAACTGTTGATGCTCCCTCTAGTGGAAAGTCTTACAAGTGCTCATCTAACAGGTTCAATGAGCACTTGTACGTACAGAACAGCTAGGAAAGGCAGGGTAAGCCACCTGCCAATTGTAATACTTTTGATTCACACTTAGGCTACTTTCACACTGGGGTGTCGGCGGTAAATCGCCGCTATTTATAGCGTCGCTTTACCGTCGTTTTTTCGCCCACTAGCTGGCCGCTAGGGTTAAACGCGCCCGCAAAGTGCCGCTTTGCCGGCACTTCAGCGGCGCTGCCCATTGATTTCAATGGGCAGGGGCACTGTAGGAGCGGTGTATACACCGCTCCTACAGCACTTCAAAGATGCGGCTTGCAGGACTTTTTTTGGCGTCCTGCCAGCGCACCACTCAAGTGTGAAAGCACTCGGCTTTCACACTGGAATGAGAGGAGAGGATCTTTACAGGCGCTATTTTTAGCACTATAGCGCCTGTAAAGCGCCTCCAGTGTGAAAGCAGCCCTATGCATTTTTTAGTGCATTTTCAGTTTTGCAGAAACACACTACAGTCCATTTAACATGGTTTCCTATGGATGTAGTTCACTTCAGTGCATTTTATGGAATGGGCCAGGGACTTTTTTTTGGTTTTTGGTTCCATAGACTTCAATTGATCAAAAACGTGTATTGAAAAACGCAAAATTCACCTGGGATATGAAAACTGCAACCTGCATAGGTGTGAACCAGGCCTTAGGCTGGATTCACACATTTGTTGCCTGATGCGTTTTCCATTAAAATCAGTTCAAACGCATCAAATCCAATCTCAATGCCTGTGTCAAGACACTCATCACTGCGCGTCATGCCGCATGTTGATGCATCATGATGCATATTAACACATATCAATGCCTGTTGATGTGCGTTATGGTGCATGTTGACAATCAATACATAGTTCATTGCAACAAGCAAGCCGCACATTAATATGTGTCACAATATATTGACGTGCGATTTAATGTTTTTTCTATTGATTTCAATAGAAAAACCATCACAGAGAAGAATGCATAAGTGTGAGTCCAGACCACATCCAAGGAGGCTTCTAGACTTGCATGCACTACAATACTCACTGCAACCGCATTGCATGGTACTTTTCTATCATTCAATCTGGTGCAGGCAAACACATTGCATTTGTGACCTATGTTTGGGGTGTCATTAATATTGACACCCGCTGCAGATCGCAACTGCAGTGCATTTTGCACGTGGTGCAGGAAACGAGCATGAAACGTGGGTTGCCACTACCGCATTCTGATGTGAACCAGCCCTTAGCCCTCGTTCACATTGAACACGGCTTTGAAATCGTGCGACTTCATCTTGAATCGCACGATTTCAAAGCCGCATTTTAGTGCGATTTCAGGTCCGACTTGAAAGACATCTGTGCGGATTCATGCACAGATGTTTATTGTAGTTGCACCCGAAGTCGCCAAAAGAAGTGCAGGAACTACTTTTGCTAATCGGTGCGGCGCCACAAAGTCGGCGTCATACCAATTGGAACAGTGCCACTGCCGGTAATAGGTTGCGACTTGTCATGGGATTTGACATGTCAAATCCCATGACAAATCACTCCAATATAAACGAGGACTTACAGTGGAATTGTAAGCAATTTTTACATTGGGTACATAAATGGAGGGTTATAATTGCTGTCAGTTTTTTTTATATGTTGTCATCTGTGTCCCATTGGGGAGATTTCTCTTCTCTTCCTGCCCCATAGCCAAAACAGGAAATGAGAGGAAATCCTCCAAAAGTGAGGGAATCTCTGGTTTTCACCACCAGAAATAGTGTCCCCATTGAAGGATTTCCCATCTTTTCCTGCTCTGGTGACAACCCAAAATTTGTGATTTTCTTTCACAGGATAAAAAAAGATGGTCAATCTCTTTAACGGGGGGCACAGACAGCAATAAAAAAACTGACAGGTGTTCTAGCCCCTCTCCACTCTATCCAAACCAAAAAAAGTGTTGCTCTTAGTTATACTTTAGGAAAACTATATACATTGAGGCATGATTCCAAACTTACCGAAAGATAGCTTTTGGGTTTCCATACACGTTAAGAACCCCAAAATTTTTTTCATTTTCTGATAAAAATGAATAAAGCCAAATTTATAAATAAGAAAAATAGAGAAATATACATTTTGCATCCGTTTTGCATGACATGTGAACCAAACCGGCTTTCTATGGAGCCAGTTCTGCAGACCGGCCGCAGTGGGATTTTAAAAAGAGTCAGGTGCAATTTGTTTAAGTGAAGTTCAGGTGCGATTTCCAGTGACATAAACATTACAAATTCGCACCTGAACCACTAAAAGAAATCGCACCGGACTCTTTTTACAAATCGCACTGAAAGCGGTCCTGCACCTATGTGAACCTATATGTGATCTTACAGCCTGTGGACTTGAAGGTATTGGTACTCATGCAAATGCTTAGTATCGGCACAGATACCAATACCGGTATCAGTATCAGTACAACACTAATTTCCATACACTTTGAGAACCCCAACATATTTTAATTTAATAAAATCAAATTTATAAATAAGAAAAAATTACAAGCAAGAAATAATATTAACCAATAAAATGATGGCTTTCATCACTATATCACTCTTTTCGGACAGCACTAGAGTGATGAAAGGATAAATATTATTGGATTCCACTTTATCCATGTAATCATTTTTTGCTGGTTCAGTAATTTGGTTCATGAACGTTGACATATTAAATACATTTGATAATGGCATGCATATCCTAAGGTATTCAGAATCCCATAAAAGTCTTTAGCTTTCGGGATTAGGAAGTTAATTGTAAAGGTAATAAAACTTTTAGATATCACTTACTTTATGAACCAGAAAGAGGTAGCAGAGGACTTGGAGAAGGTTCCTTCTGGAGAACATGATGTCTCAGTCTTGGAGCTCAGTACAGATTCCTTCTGTGCTTCTGGAAATAACTGCCTGAGATGTCTACATCCTCCCCATATATAGAACACGGCTCCATCCAGTGGGATCCTATTGGTGGACAATCCTGAAATTGGGCAGCTTTTGGAAGGATGACGATTTCCAAATTCCTGCCGCCCACTACATTTTCCCAAACAAACACTGCAGTCTATGGACGCTAGATGGCAAGCTGATATCCCTCAAGAGGGGAAAAACCTGCATGTAATACTCACCAAAAGGAATGTATTTTCCATCCAGCTTAGGGAAGTGACAGAGGAACTGATTACTCATCTGTACAAGAGGAATGCCTGTTATGAGCACATCTCCAGACGTCTCGTACAGTCTGAGAGGACAGGCAGGCGTAATCTACTGTACTCCTCTTATTACTTATTATTCTTATGTAACCTGTAGACAATGAGAACACTATTTCCAACCATTGGGGACTGGAAATAAAAAAGATGATCTGAATTTCTGGTTGCAGCTGCGTTTACGCAAGCCTCAACAGCGACCCTTGCTGCATAAAGATGCGCCATAAAGACCACAATTTGGTTGCATTATCAGCGATAAGTCTTTAGGCTAAGTTCACACCAAAGTTCGGGAATGTGAGCAAAAGTACGCACTTTACCAACATACACAGAAATGCTCTTTAGAAAACACAAGCACCCCACGTATCTTCTAACATGTGCACACCAAACATCACTGTATGGTTCAGTGTGGCGTGACTATGAATAAGGGTCAGGGGCTTCTTTTGCACATTAGGGTACCTCATTGTTCCTACACACAACATGCAGGAATGCCAAAAAACGCACAGAAAGGCATGCACATTCAGCCACACCTGCACAGAGTGAATGGACCCTAATGTTGGCTGTTCACTAGTAAATTTTCAAAGAAGAAAATTCATACGGACATTCGTAGGAAAATTGTTTCTACATTCCATAACTGGACAAAAATGTAAATTTCACTTGTTTTTAATCACTTCAATACTGGGCACTTATACCCTCTTCCTGCCCAGGCCAATTTTCAGCTTTCAGCGCTGTCACATTTTGAATGACAATTGTGCATTCATGCAACACTGTACCCAAATGAAATTTTGAGACAGACAGAGCTTTCTTTTGGTGCTATTTAATTACCACTGGGTTTTTAAATTGTTTTGTAATTTTTGCTAAACAAATTTTGGGGGAAATTTTTTTTTTCTTAGTTTCTGTTATAAAATTTAGCAAATAAGTATTTTTTCAAGGCAAAGTAGACTGTGTCTGAACCTACCTTTTGTGTGTTTTCATTTATGCTCAAACCACCATTCATTCTAACCTATACCAATAAATTGAGGAAGTTAACCACTAAATGGTTTTGTGTATATTTTCTGATACTAACTCACAGCAAAGTTACAGGTATCTATACTCATGTTCTCATACAGTTGTGCTCATAAGTTTACATACCCTGGAAGAATTTGTAATTTCTTGGCCATTTTTCAGAAAATATGAACGATAACACAAAAACTTTTCTTTCACTCATGGTTAGTGTTTGGCTGAAGCCATTTATTATCAATCAACTGTGTTTACTCTTTTTAAATCATAATCACAAAAGAAACTATCCAACTAACCCTGATCAAAAGTTTACATACCCCAGTTCTTAATACCGTGTATTGCCCCCTTTAACATCAATGACAGCTTGAAGTCTTTTGTGGTATTTGTGGATGAGGCTCTTTATCTTCTTAGATGGTAAAGCTGCCCATTCCTCTTGGCAAAAAGGAAATTCTTTGGGCTGTCTTGCATGACCTGCATGTTTGAGATCTCCCCAGAGTGGCTCAATGATATTGAGGTCAGGAGACTGAGATGGCCACTCCAGGACCTTCACTTTATTCTGCTGTAGCCAATGACAGGTCTACTTGGCCTTGTGTTTTGGATCATTGTCATGTTGGAATGTCCAAGTACGTCCCATGCGCAGCTTCCTGGCTGATGAATGCAAATGTTCCTCCAGTATTTTTTGATAACATACTGCATTCATCTTGCCATCAATTTTGACCAAATTTCCTGTGCCTTTGTAGCTCACACATCCCCAAAACATCTGCGATCCACCTCCGTGTTTCACAGTAGAATTGGTGTACCTTTCATCATAGGTCTTGTTAACTCCTCTCCAAATGAAACGTTTATGGTTGTGGCCAAAAAGCTCAATTTTGGTCTAATCACTCCAAATGACTTTGTGCCAGAAGGTTTGAGGCTTGTCTCTGTGCTGTTTGGCGTATTGTAAGCAGGATACTTTGTGGCATTTGCGTAGTAATGGCTTTCTTCTGGCGACTCGACCATGCAGCCCATCTTTCTTCAAGTGCCTCCTTATTGTGCATCTTGAAACAGCCACACCACATGTTTTCAGAGGGTCCTGTATTTCACCTGAAGTTATTTGTGGGTTTTTATTTGCATCGCGAACAATTTTCCTGGCAGTTGTGGCTGAAATTTTAGTTGGTCTACCTGACCATGGTTTGGTTTCAACAGAACCCCTCATTTTCCAATTCTTGATTCGAGTTTGAACACTGCTGATTGGCATTCTCAATTCCTTGGATATCTTTTTATATCCCTTTCCTGTTTTATACAGTTCAGCTACCATTTCCTACAGATCCTTTGACAATTCTTTTGCTTTCCCCCCATGACTCAGAATCCAGAAACTTCAGTGCAGCACTGGATGAAATATGCAAGGGTCTGTCAGGAGTCCAGAAACTCATTGACCTTTTATACACACACACACTTATTACAAGTAAACACATCACAGGTGAGGATGGTTACCTTTAATGGCCCTTTTAAACCCCTTTGTGTCAACTTGTGTGCATGTTAACAGGCCAAAATCACCAGGATGTGTAAACTTTTGATCAGGGTCATTTTGGGTAGTTTCTTTTGTCATTATTATTTAAAAAGAGTACACACAGTCGATTGATAATAAATGGCTTCAGCCAAACACTAACCATGAGTGAAAGAAATGTTTTTGTGTTATCATTCATATTCTCTGAAAAATGGCCCAAAAATCATAAATTCTGCCAGCGTATGTAAACTTATGAGCACAACTGTAAGTGCTTGCAGTAAGTTTAATTCAACCAGGTGTGTCAGAGAGGTTATTCCTGGAGTTGAGGCACAGAACAGAGAACCCAAAACCAATCAGCTCCTACAGTCGCAGTATATATATATATATATATATATATATATATATATATATATATATATATATATATATATATATATATTGCTCGGCCATATTATGACCACCCACCATAGCCTGTCAAGGCATGGACTCCACTAGACCTCTGAAGGTATGCAGTTGCTTCTGTCACCTTCGGAAGGAGATCCTTTAAGTCCTACAAATTGCGAGGTGGGGCCTCCATGGATTGGATTAATTTTTTTAGCGCATCCCACAGATTCTCAATTGGATTGAGACCTGGAGAATTTGGAGGCAAAGTCAACACCTCTACTCATTGTTGTGTTCCCTAGCTTTCCTTCCTTGCACCACTTTTGGTAGTTCCTGATCACTGCAGACAGTGAACATCCCTTAAGGACCATTTTGGAGTTGCTCTGACTGGTAAAAACACATCTTAACCTCCTATTTTTAGCCCCCCCCCCAAGTGTAATTTAAGCCTAAGTTTGAAACATGAACTTGACCTGCTTTGCCGGCAAGCTTTAAAAAAGGTACAAAATGTTAATATGCAATGTTTCTTTTTTTGTGTCCTAACCATAATATTAATAAAGAAATAGTATGTTCAAAACCACCTCATTACGAGTAGTACCTCATTACATATAATGGTTTGAAAAGTAGATCTGGCGTTCCATGAGCCCCGCTGGTCTGCCATGTGCCCCATCAGATTAGGCCATGATCCTTATTACTAGACATAACAATGTTTCTCAAATTCAATTCCGATTTCCCATCTTGCGTTTAGCGGTTCCGCTTTATAGATGCTCTTTCCAGCACACTGACTTTCAGATTTTTGGCTTCTGAGTTTTTCATATACAGGAATTATTTATAAAAACATTTGCATCTTACACTGAGTTCGGGATTCTGCTTTGAAATTGAGAACGACATAAACTTTTGCCGTTTTTACTTAGCATTCCAGGCTGGCTGATGTCATAGGTGCTCGTTCCGTGGACTAAGCTGTTCCCCTTAACGATCCAATCATACTTCCTATTTTATGTTTTCCCTGCCAGGGATAACAAATACTTCCAAAGTGAAATATTTGTGTTGCTCTGACTTTTCCATGACTTGTAACAGAACTTAAGAACCCTGTGAAGCAGACAGAAGTTAGTTTGTCCAGGAGCCTTGCTGCGACTTTCCAGATCAGCACTCTTAATTAACTTGGCGTTCCGTTTGTAGATACGGCTCTGTCTGAGTTTTGTTTTGGGCTGGCTCTTGGGGTAGCTGCATGATTCACATGGGCCTGTTTAATTTTGTGGTTGGGGTTTGTTAAAAACACGTGGTTTGAGCCATTTTTTACCTCCACCTCTCAATCTGGCAAAGGCAACGGGGGGGCGGGTGTGTTCACTTGCTGTGGTCACAATACTTTGCTTCGCAGTCATGGGAAAAATAATCCTCCTGTCACGTTTGGTGGACAGTACCCCCGTGGGATGCAACCCATTCAAGCAGATGGGGACGTTTGGCAACTGCCCTGCCCTGTAGGGCACTGGTGCAGCATTTACATGTTGAAATGTAAGCTGCAAAGGGGGGTTGTACACATGCCACTGATGTGATGCTTTGCTGCTGTGGCAAGAATGAACCCCCCCTGTTGCATTCATCAGGCATATCCGCCTGCTAAGCGCAACCCACTCAAGTCAAAGAGCCACAGTGCATATGCCCTGCAACCGTGTGCAATGCATGCAGTGGTGTGGCATTTAGGGGGTTAAAACAAGCAGTGACAAGAAGACACATCTCCTCACCGCCTGTCAAAAGCTTCTGAAAAGCCATGACAACATGGAACACTTTTCTGAGGCAAGGCCATTTTACTGCATGTCTAAACCTAGCCTTATGCAAAATCTGCAAGTTGCTCTACCAATTACAGATTGTGCAAGCCATTCAAAAAGTAACTCTTTTTTTTTTTTTTTTTTTACTGATCTGAATGCAGCCCATTGTGTTTAATGGGCCTGTACACACAGGAACATACATAACTGTAAACTACCTACTTTTAGATCAGTAAAACAAAATCTATTGTACGTGCGAGCACATGCTTAAATGAATAAATCACACCTTCCCTTCAAATAGTAGATTATACTGTATTATTTGAATATCTAGCATTCTGTGAGCTAGTAGAACATTTATGCTTGTTTAGCACCCCCCTAGATAGGTGCTAGGTTAGGGGAATCTAGCTCCTTACTCTCCTGTAGTGAGTGGAGCTACGTGTGCAGGGCCGCTGATAAGGGGATACCACCAGTCCTCCTGTACTAGGCCCAGGCCCCATCAGTTCAGCAGGAGGGCCCAGGCAGCAGGAGAAATCCCATCATGGACATAAGGGGGTGACCGGCCGAAAAATCCTCTTTATGGCTCTCCCTGCAGCAGCTGATGGCTGGCTTCATCTCCTCTCCCTCTCAGGAGCTTTCAGCTGCTGCAGGGGGGAACTACAGGGGATCTGTTCTATTAAATGCCCCCCACAAAAGTCAATCACATATCGTGTAAATAAGCTCCTGCCCCCTGCTGTCAGCTTCCCCCCCCCGCCCGCCTCATGCAGTGCCAAGGGCTTCTTCTTCTTTCTCTCCCGCCGCCTGCTGCAGAGTATGGGGAATCACTTTAGAATAGAGAGCTGGTCAGGTAGGCTGTACGGAGCCCCATGATTTTTAACAGCATCCCTGTGCGTGTAGTTGCTCTTGTCTGCTCTGAATTTCAAAGGCCATGGGGTTGGCTGCTTCCCCCTGTTTTCTGGAAAGCAGTGGGTTGGGATAGACAAATCGACAGTGTGAATATTTATGTGGGCCCAGCCAATCCCTGAGGGAGGGTACCAAGATGGTGGTTGCGAAAGTGCATAAATAGTATGAAGCTGCAGGGTTCTTGTCCAGGAGAAGGAGATCCCAGCCAGAAGGGCTGCTGCCTTTTGGGCAGTCCAACAGTACTACTACTGATAATCAAGGTCCAAGCTTTATTAGCTAGGAGGCCCATTCTGCTGAACCTTGCTGAAGCTGACTGATGGACTTTCTTTTTTGGGGATCTGGTTTGAAGTCTCCACAACAGAGGTGTCTGGAAGGTATTGGAAAGACATTAGTGAGTACAGACCGTGAAAGATCCCAGTAACTGTGCTGCTGCTGTCTCGCTTGCATTAGAGTAATGCCGCGTACACACGATCGGACTTTACGGCATACTTGGTCCGGCGTACCGGATTTTGACGGACAATTCGATCGTGTGTGGGCTCCAGCGGACTTTGTTTTATCAAAAGTTTGACGGACTCGAGTCCGGTCGAAAAGTCCGCTCATCTGTATGCTAGTCCGATGGACAAAAACCAAGGCTAGGGCAGCTATTGGATACTGGCTATGAACTTCCTTGTTTTAGTCCGGCCGTACATCCTCACGTACGAATCCGTCAGACTTTGGTTGATCGTGTGTAGGCAAGTCCGTTCATTCGGAAAGTCCGTCGTAAAGTCCGTCGAAAAGTCCGCCGGGCAAAGTATGCCGTTAAGTCCGGTCGTGTGTACGGGGCATTAGCGTTACTTAAAGAAGACATTGTTCATGGTATGCCAGAGTAGCTCAGCCCATCACTTGCTGCTGCAAGCACTGTGCTCAGATTCTTTAGTCTCCATGCACATTACCATATTTTAAGTTCCTAAAAGCTGTTATGAGCATTTTTTGTTTCTGCTCCTAGAAGTTAAAGTATTATCCTATGTGTCTTTACGCACTGTTTTAGGCTAGAAGCATTTTTTAAGCTCTAGCATTTAAGAGCAGAAAAAATAGTTTTTGTAAAGTTTTTGGGAGCATTTTCTCTGCAAAAAAAAAGCTCCTAAACGCTTTAAATGCTACTACAAGCCGGCACAAAAACGCTATTATCAGCATTTTTCATCCAGTGCTTTTTGAGCTTATAAAAAATGCTACTGTGCATGGACCCTTCAGAGGAAGATGAGTCCTCAATGTTACTACTTAACGTTACTGGAGTTTCACACATTTACTCTGCACCCATCCAATTTCAAGTTCTGAAACAAAGCATCAAAAAAAATACACCTAGACTGATTACTGACTGTGACTGTGTGTCTGACAGCTAACACATATGCTGGGAAAGAACTGGGGAGATAAACAGCGGGTTCTTACGGGGTTGACCACTACATGTGTACACATGCATTTAGGTGTGTAAATGTGTGCATTTCAAAGACCACTCACTTTTTTTACGCAGAAACTTTCTGCTAGGAAGGTCTGGCATTCATACATCAACACTGTACGCAAGAACCCTTAAAGCTGAAGTTTACTGAAATCTAGTGCATACTATGCCCGCCCTTTCGGCCCCTCTCTTCCAGTCATAATATTTGTACTTTCCCTTCCTATATGGAAATAAGTACAGCGCTGCGCCAAACAATAATTAAAAAGAAAAATATACAACAAGCAGCTAACACACCTCTAGACAAAGGTAAAAGCCTGTTGGATTGTCCTGAGGACGTTTGAGGCTGTAGTGAGACCCCTCCCCTCAGTTTGGAAGCTGAGGACAATTTGACGATTCATTTCGCCAGACCTGGTGGTCAACAAGCTGTCTCTGATCTGTAAGACGTAGGTCTTTTCAGGTCATTTGATTCCGGTAAGCCTCCTCTGGAATTTTGGTGATGGTCCTGCCACCTATTTAGATCTTCCACCCTTCTGTGATCTATTCATCCATTTGCCAGAAGTGAACATATTCGCTCTTGAAGACACCCCGGGAGTCGTTTATTTATTTTTTATTGCTATTCCTATTTAATTTTATCAGTTTTTTTAGCACCTAACCCTTATAGACTTCTTGGTGGAGGCCCCTTCGTTTTTCTTTTTATTATTCACCATCACTATAATACGAATTTGCCATGGACTATATTATTTGACTTGTCACACATGTACGGTCCTTTAGACCCACTACCTATTTTTTGTTACAGGTTCTCAATATTCATTTATTGTTGTCACTGTCAAAATGCCTATTTGTATCACTTAGGCCTCTTTCACACGAGGGATCCGTATGTCCGTTTTTCATCCTTCCGTTTTCGGATGTAAATAGGAACATACATTCATCCCTATGGAGCGTCGGATGTCAGCGGTGACATGTCCGCTGACATCCGACCCCGCTCCGATCCGAAAAGTGTAACGGAGGAAAAACCTACTTTTCCATCCGTTTTCGGATCGGATCGGGTGACGACGGACACTACGGTCCGTCATTATCCGATCCCCCCATAGGGGAGAGCGGCGCTCTGACAGGTCCGTCGCTGCACAGCGTGCAGCGATGGACCTGTCATCTTCCTGCTCAGCGGGGATCGGCGGAGCGATCCCCGCTGAGCAAGCGGGTGTTCACGGGGCGTTCACGGGGTGAGAAAGAGCCCTTAATGTTGCTGATATTTTTTTCACTAAGGACATATTGATTCATTGTTTATATTTGTCATAATTTGTTTATACACATAGCGCTACACTATATTTTCTTGTTTTTTTACTTTCCCTTCCTGCAATGAAAAGCGCTCTATGAATGAAAGAGATGGACCTTTCATTCATCTGCCCATTCCCCATTCATAGAGCGGAAAGCGTCAATACAACTTCTATGAATGAAGGAAGGGGCAGGCATAGTCAGCACTTTTGATGAGTGTCTGTGACAGGTCCAGCTGCTCGTATTAACCCACTGTGACAGACTCACCCGAGACAGAGGCTATTGGAGGGGACTGAACGCTAGCCTCTTGCCAACAGATTATGGACCCTGGCATTTGGGGGAATGGTGCTCTCTGTGAGCTGTATGCCTGGGGACCCTGGGGTTGGTGTTACTTTGGATTCAGCTCCATGTCCCCCCAAAACACACAGACTCTGGGGACCCTGTATTTGCCATAGTAGCAATAGTGACTGAGTCATACTGTTGGGACTCATACTGTGAGAAGATGCTAATGTCATCAACTCCACTCACCTGTCTGATGTCAGCTATAATGTGTTTAATGTAAATGAGTTTAGTCTAGGTTCTAAGGGTATTCATCTCATTGTTGTTTGTTCTAATTAACCCTGTGTTGATGTTTATGGTAATGTGTGTTAATTGAATGAGCTGATCACATTAGCCACCAGCACTGGCTAGGAGACGAACAGTCTAGGCTGAGGAGGGGGGAGATTGTTGTTTGTATTGTTAATTGTAATTAGCTCCTGCTATTGTGTTTATACTACTGTGTGAAGCTCAGTGCCCACAAGTCTGTCCTACAGGTCATATCTCTGAGTCATCTGGTCTGGGTAAATTTTGTAGTAAATTAGCTCATGTTAATTAGGTTAGCTTTGAGTCAACCTGCTGTATAAATTTGTGTGAGATCTCAAATAAAGAGTTAGTCCTGATGTACTCCAAGACTGGTGTTGTCTAGTTCTTGGGAGTTCCTATAGCCAGATCCATTGGACTCGGGTTCCAGAACTTAGGAAGCGGTATACTGACGGAAGCACTCAAGCGGTGTGTGGGACGTTCCGTGACATTGGTGGCAAGCAGCGGGAAAGCTTCCTGCAGTCTGGGAAATCTAAACCTCCACCTGGATCCAAGATCAGGATAGCAGACTTCAGTCACCCCAGCGGAGATATGGACCTGGCATCAGAGTTCCCGGGGCTGCTGTGGATCATCCTTTCAACATACACCAGCACTGTGTCTGAGGATGAATACCTGGAGCTCAGGCAGCAAATTCAGGTGGAGCTCTGGATTGGAGCCCTCCAGCTCGCTGGTATAAAACAGGGCAAGTGCTTTCCAACCCAAGAGCAACGGGCCAGTGACCAACGGGCATTGAGGATGGCATTCCTGGGAGAGCGGCCCCAGGAGCAATGGGTGACTGAGTTGGACAGGCTGGTCCAGCAGGAGATAGAGCTGGACAATCTTTATCGGGCTCTGCAATGGCACGCAGAGCAGGGATATTTAGGGGAGACAACAGAATGCCTTCCGGAGGGATATGACTTTGGAGGCCCTGGATTGCTGTGGGAGAGCCTTACAGATCGTTTTGTGTTTGGTGATGAAGGGGAACCTATCCTTGAGGACGTGCAAGATTATAGAGAGGCTATGCTCGGTCTTGCAGGGGTTTCAGAGCTTAAACCTGATCTGGACCATTTGCTAAGGAAGGAACAGCATCTGGAAAGGGCATACAGGAAACTGCTAGAACACGTTCAGCAGCATGCCAGAGAATCGGCAGGGGAAAATCTGGAGATTGCCGTCCCCAAACCTGAAGTGCTGACAACAGGACAGAGCTCTGCTAACCTCTGCCCAGCACTGATAACATCTTCTGGGTTCCATGGACAGGAGATGGTGAACCTCTATCCCCGGACACCAGTTTTAGAGGTAGGGGATTTAATAGACTTTTCTGCTGAGGAAGAACAACCTGATGAGCCCCCAGCAGAAGTGCTGGCAACCGGACAGAGGGTCCAAGACTTCTGCCCCACACTTGTGGCAGTTTCTGAGGCTCAGGGTGAGAAGGTGGCAATCACTTCCCAGCAGCAGATACAGGGGGAGAAGGGAGAGGAGATGTTTGTTGTCTCTCCCCAACAGTTGGCCAGGGTGGAGGAAGCGGCCTTTCCTCCCCAGCAAAGATCCGTGCAATTGGGAGACAGTACCATAGACATGTCATCCCAGCAGCCAGATGAGGGAATGGAAAAGGAAGCAGCCGGCTCCCCTTTCCAATGGCAGCTACACAGTTTGGGAGTGGAGGAAGCCAGCCTCCTGCCCCAACGGTTACCCGGAGCGGAGGATGCGGAGTCCCCAGCAGAAGTGCTGGCAACAGGGCAGAGTGCTACCAACCTCTGGAGGGGACTAAACGCTACCCTCTTGCCAACAGATTATGGGCCCTGGCATTTGGGGGAATGGTTCTCTCTGTGAGCTGTATGCCTGGGGACCCTGGGGTTGGTGTTACTTTGGATTCAGCTCCATGTCCCCCCAAAACACACAGACTCTGGGGACCCTGTATTTGCCATAGTAGCAATAGTGACTGAGTCATACTGTTGGGACTCATACTGTGAGAAGATGCTAATGTCATCAGCACTTCGCAGCACTTGAAGATCACAGCTGCAGCGGTATCTGTAGGGGGGGTTGGAGCAGAGGACTTTCTCTGGTTTTAGTGGGAGCACAGAGACACAGTGATTGCATCTCATGGCCTTAAATTAGTTATGTAGCCTGGGTTCACACTAGCTGTGGTGGTGGCTCACAGCAGGGAGTCTGTTGGGTTTCAAGTGCGAATCAGGTCCAAAATTTTGGCTGAATTCGCAACTGAAAGTGAAAAAGATCATTAAACATTGTGTTTTTTATCTTTATATCTACTACCTATATCTATGTGTGGTCATGTTGATGTATTTTTTATGCATACAATTTTCCCTACAGCGCATACATATCCTCTGAAGAAGGGGGATCGAAACATGTCAGGATTTATCCAAGCGCTTGAAACATTTGTACCATTGTGTTTAGTTTTCTATGCGCCATTGTGCTTTTATTATCTCCTGTACCACAGCTCATATTTTAACTCTATTGTCATTCTTGAAATCATGTTTCAATAAAGTTTATACAAATTTTAACCTGGTGTTATCATTCCCATAATACCTGCTGCCTAGAAAACCCCTTTTGGGGGACAATTTTCTCTTTTTTAAAAATTCTATTAACATGTTGATGGGAGGTAAAAAATTAACAAGTTTATAAACTACATGTATTCAGAAAGTATAGCTGCTACCATTGGTGACCTCCCTATAGAAAATACCAGTTACCAGGAGCATGGCCAGCGGAGGTGAATGGGAGCACACTAGCTGAGCTCCTGAGCACCGGGGCTCCCTGCAGCGGCTAGTGGCGACCCACAGCGTGCCCAAGGACACAAAGCAACCTGGAAGGAGTGAAGGATTACAATCCTCTCATAAGGAAACATAAATCGTGGGATAAACCCCGCAAATTAGGGGTTTTCTGCAGCCCGGCCGGGTCTCCTAGAAAGGAAAATGGCGCTGGCCCCTCTTCTCACACACACACAGGCAAGCAAGCAGCTTGCACTGAAGAGAGGGGGAGAGGACAGATGCAGCTCCAGCAGCAGCACCAGGACACAGAATGCTTTTGATCTGATGTCTCAAGCCCTGTGAAACAGAGAAGAGGGTTGTCTGTAACAGAGAATCTACTATTGACTGTGACCCTGTATTCCCTAGCAATCTTTATGGGGAAAAACTAGATGCCTTTCCAACCTCAGGCACAGCAGTCTTAGACACAGACATGAAGGAAATGTTACAGTCACTGAGGGGTGCACTACAACATGACATGAGAGCCTTCATGTAAAAATCCAAGAGAGAAATAGAGGATTTGGGGGAAAGAGTGGACTATATAGAGAACAAAATGACAGATTTTACTGAAGCACATAATGAGCTACTGGACAAACATTTTGAACTTGAAGAGGAACTTAAACAACTGAAACTTAAAGTGACAGACCTTGAGGACAGATCTAGACGTAATAATGTCAAATTCAGGGGCATTCCTGAAAACGTAAAGAAATAATGATCTGAAACAATTCCTACAGAAAATGATCCTAGATCTCCTCCCTACACTACCAAATCAAGAATTAGTGCTTAACAGGGCTCACATACTGTGGAAACCACCACACATACCTGAAAAACTAACTAGAGATGTAATCGCTAAAATTCATTTCTTTCACGTAAAAGATTTGCTGATGCAATTTGTGAGACAGCACTCAACGCTCCCAGACCCCTATGCGGGAAAACTTTTATATTCTGACCTCTCCCACGCTACCATCCAGGCTCATAAAAACCTGAACCCTATCACCAAAATACTGCGCAACCACAAGATAGTATACAAATAGGGGTTTCCCACCAAATTGGTGATAGATCGAAACAACACATCCCACTCAATCTATACAATTTAACAAGGCCTAAAAACGTAGAAATCATGGGATCTACCCCCGCAAGATGAAGAAATCACCTCTAATAAAAATCCTCCAGGGAAAATTGCTCCCCAGTGGAACACAGGCTATGGATACATTTAACCCTTGAAGTTCTACAAATGAGACCCACATTACCCTTATTTCTCCAAAGTAAGCATTTACGGTCTACCTCAGGTTTACATTAATCAAGGTTACCTTATGTTCTTCAGCTCTAATCTAACCCTACCCCACATCAAAAGTGCAAATTGTGATGCACACAAGAGTTGCAAGGACACTCTTTAGTTATTATTAAAAGTTGCATTTTGTTTTAGACCATAAGTCTAATCTTCTTACCATATACCTTCACAAAGTTCTTCAATTGACTTTCTCCATTTCTGGAAGTTACACCACCCTTGGATCTAGTACAATCTCAATGGTTCTACTATATATAAGATTTGATCTGTATCTACACGAAGTTTACCTACAACATGGAGAATCTTACAATTTTGTCACTGAATGCAAAGGGTCTCAATATCCCCTTTAAACAAAAAGTTATGCTTTAAAATATGGAAGTGACATTCTCTGCATACAGGAGTCACACTTCGCAAGGAACAATCCCCCCAAATTCTCCCATCCTAAATTCCCTCACATATTCTTGTCTAACAATCGTAAGAAGAAAAAAGGTGTTGTCACGATCATTAAAGACTCTGTTTCCTTTTAGCTTAATGACTCCAAAATAGATTCCCAAGGGTGTTATGTTATATTGGTAGCAAAGATTGAAAACTCAATATGGACAATTGTCAATATATATGCTCCCAATAAGAACGCTCACCAATAACTCAAAAAGATCCTTAAAATTGTCAAGAAAATTCAAAAAGGAAATGTTATAATTTGTGGAAACTTTAATGCCCCCATGGACCCATCCATGGATACCTCTAAGGGAATTCATTCCACAAGAAAAGGTTTGAAAAATATCCTTTCTCAGGAAGACCTTCATGACCCATGGAGATGCCTTCATTCAACAGAAAAGGATTATACCTTTTACTCTAATGTGCACAAGTCTTATACGAGGATCAATTTTTTTCATCACTGATAGATTTCTCCTGCAAAAAATTAAGAATGCCCAGATACACAACATAACATGGCTTGACCATGCTCCAATTTCGATGAGCATTGATCTAGGACAACAATCTCCTAACTCCTCACTCTGGAGAAATAATACATATATCCTATCGCAGGAGAAAACTCATCAGTGATGAAAGAAAGACTAGAAGAATTTTTTTTAATACTAATGATAATGATTATGTTTCTACTCCCAGCTTATGGTGCGCTCACAAGGCATAAGCCAGAGGGTTACTAATTCAAATGGCCTCTAGAGAAAAAAAAAGAAGAACACAGGCAGTAAACAACCTACTAGCTACTATTTCTAAATATGAAAAAAATCACAAAGCTTTCCCTAAACATGCTCCCCTTCTACCAAAACTTAATGAAGCAAGGAATGAGCTGTGAGTGATACTAATCTCCAACCATGAGAAATACTTAAAAAAACTTAAGTTAAATCAATATTCACAAGGGAACAAAGCGGGTAAATATCTAGCTCTCCAACTACGCCGTAAACTGAACAAACAAACAATTCAAAAATGAGTCCATCATAACTCAGGGAAAACCATATACAACCCACAGATTATAGCTGACACATTTGCAGAATACTATGAGAGCTTATATAACATACAAAACGATAATAGTGTTCATCAACCTCAACCATCGGACATCGAGCTCAATTTCTGGAAAAAGTTAACCTCCCAACTATAGATCTGTGACAGACCCACCCGGGACAGAGGCTTTTGGAGGGGATTGAATGCCAGCCTCTTGCCCACCGATTATGGGCCCTGGCATTTGGGGGAACGGTGCTCTTTGTGAGCTTGCCTGGGGACCCTGGAGGAGGTGTTACTTTGGATTCAGGTCCATGTCCCCCCAGGACACACAGACTCTGGGGACCCTGTATTTGCCATATTAGAAATAGTGACTGATTCATACTGTTGGGACACATACTGTGAGGAGATGCTCATATCATCAACTCCAGCCACCTGTCTTTTATCCTCTATAATGTAAATGAGTCTAGTCTGGCTTACCACAGCTTCTAAGAGTATTCCACCCATTGTTGTTTGTGCTAATTAACCCTGTGTTGATGTTTATGGTAATGTGTTTTGAATAGTCGGTGAGCTAGGAGACGTAAAGTCTTAAACCCAAAGGTCACGTCTCTGAGTCACCTAGTCTGGGTAAATGATTTTGTAAACTAGCTCATGTTAATTAGGTTAATTAGGCTACAGTTGTATTGTTAGAGTAAAATGAGCAGGAGGGGGGAACCTCCTCTTTAACGGTATATAAAGACTTGTAATTTTGGTTCTAATAAATGAGTCCATGTTAGCAACGAAACAAGTCTCGTTTTGTTTTGTGCTTATGAACGGTTGGAATATCTGATATCTATATCCAGACTGGGAGGAAGTGGTGTACTGACGGAAGTACTCAAGTGGAGTGTGCGACGTTCCGTTACATTGGTGGCAGCAGTGGGATGCTTCCTGCAGTCTGGGACTTCCAAACCTCCACTTGGATCCAAGGTCCGGATAGCAGGAGAGGATAGGAGAGGTACAGATACCA
This sequence comes from Aquarana catesbeiana, assembly GCF_042186555.1. Classification (NCBI taxonomy): domain Eukaryota; kingdom Metazoa; phylum Chordata; class Amphibia; order Anura; family Ranidae; genus Aquarana; species Aquarana catesbeiana. The sequence goes on along the minus strand of NC_133328.1, from coordinate 602,887,485 downwards.
GCCGCCATGGAAAAGGAATTCAGAAGGAGGTTGCGAGAGATGCAGAAACAGCACAGAGGACCAGTATCAGAGCAGGTCCTGCTGGGATGGTTTGATTCTATTCGCTGCAAACTCTCGAAGGAAGCACTAGCCCGTGAGCAGCGACACCAGGGAAAAGTTCTCCCCTCCATCGAGGAAAGGTACTGGTCGCAGTATGGATTGTGGGCGCTGTTTTTGGGAGAAAAACCACACAAGGAGCAGACAGCTGAATTAAGCAGCCTGGTCTGGGCAGAGATGCGGCTGGATGAGAGCTACAGAGCCCTTCGGTGGCATGTATCCCAAGCATACCCTTGGATAGCGGATGACAGCCCAACAGAAGGCTTTGGCTACAGCGGCCTGGGACTGTTGCATGTGAAGCTGACAGGGGACCCTAACTTTGGGAGTGATTTGGAGTGGCGGTTGGATGAAATCATACATTACAGAGAAGGGCTACTGAACGTCTCGGAAGTGCACTAGGCACTGGAAGATATAGAGTTTCTGGCCATTCAGGAATGAGAGGTGGAGATCACCTACAGACGGCTGCTAGACTCTGCTCAGCACCAGGGCTGGGCTCCCTTTGCCTGGGACTATCACGAAATAACAGTTGACAACTCTGAAATTCTGGCTGAAGAGTCAGCAATGTGGCAGAGTAACAGTATGCTTTGCCAACCTGCCCCCGTAGCTATGGACGCGGAGGTCTTATGGCGGATGCAGCAAGTGCTGACTGACCTTGAAGATCCTGTTTCTTCATGGGATGATCTTGGATGGAGGAATGTGCCTGTCCAGCAGCATGCCAGAGAATCGGCAGTGGAAAATCTGGAGATTGCCATCCCCAAAGCTGAAGTGCTGACAACAGGGCAGAGCTCTGCTAACCTCTGCCCAGCACTGATAGAATCTTCTGAGTTCCATGGACAGGAGTAGGGATGAGCCGAACACCCCCCGGTTCGGTTCGCACCAGAACCCGCGAACGGACCGAAAGTTCGCACGAACGTTAGAACCCCATTGACGTCTATGGGACTCGAACGTTCGAAATCAAAAGTGCTCATTTTAAAGGCTAATTTGCATGGTATTGTCCTAAAAAGGGTTTGGGGACCCGGGTCCTACCCCAGGGGACATGTATCAATGCAAAAAAAACTTTTAAAAACGGCCGTTTTTTCGGGAGCAGTGATTTTAATGATGCTTAAAGTAAAAAAAAAAAGTGAAATATTCCTTTAAATATCGTACCTGGGGGGTGTCTATAGTATGCCTGTAAAGTGACGCGTGTTTCCCATGTTTAGAACAGTCCCTGCACCAAATGTCATTTTTAAAGGAAAAAATCTCATTTAAAACTGCTTGCGGGTTTAATGTCATGTCGGGTCATGGCAATATGGATGAAAATCAGTGAGACAAACGGCATGGGTACCCCCCAGTCCATTACCAGTCCCTTTGGGTCTTGTATGGATATTAAGGGGAACCCCGCACCCAAATTAAAATAAGGAAAGGTGTGGGGCCACCAGGCCCTATATACTCTGAACAGCAGTATACAGGCGGTGCAAACAAGACAGGGACTGTAGGTTTGTTGTTAAGTAGAATCTGTTTGTAATTTTGAACATTTTTAACGTGTTTAGCTCCAGCCAAAAAATCTTTTCTAAGCTTTTTGGAAAACATAGGGAAGGGTTATCACCCCTGTGACATTTGTTTTGCTGTCTTTCCTCCTCTTCAGAAGATTTCACCTCACTTTTTTGTCCCAATGAAAAATGTTTTTTGAAAATTTGGGTTTTTTTGTGGAACAAGGATTGGAAAGCATCAGTGGAAAGGAGAACTTGTTTTCCCATATTAACTCTTACAGGAGAGAATTTCCCTTCCTAGGGGTAGATTTCATCTCACTTCCTGTTGTCTCCTTCCGTTTACAAGTAGGAGTCGTTTGTAAGTTAGATGTTTGAAAGTAGGGTCCTGCCCTATATACTCAGCAGAAATTTGGGCCTTAGGTGTTGCTGTGGCCACAACACTGTAAGCCCTCACAGGGCCCTGCTGTGAAATATTAGATCAAGAATTGTAATTACATGCCCCTGTTGAACAGGAGCTGAAAAATTAGGCCTTAGGCACTGGTGCTGGTGCCACAACACTGCAACCCCTCACAGACACTCTAGTTGGAACGCAGGAACGAGCCCTGCTGCAAATTATTGCTTCAAAAATTGTAATTACACGCCCCTGTTAGACAGGGGCAGAAAAATTGGGCCTTAGGCACTGGTGCTGGTGCCACAACACTGCAACCCCTCACAGACACTCTAGTTGGAACGCAGGAACGAGCCCTGCTGCAAAGTATTGCATCAAAAATTGTAATTACACGCCCCTGTTAGACAGGGGCAGAAAAATTGGGCCCTAGGCACTGGTGCTGGTGCCACAACACTGCAACCCCTCACAGACACTCTAGTTGGAATGCAGGAACGAGCCCTGCTGCAAAGTATTACATCAAAAATTGTAATTACACGCCCCTGTTAAACAGGGGCTGAAAAATTGTGCCTTAGGCACTGGTGGTGGCGCCCAGAACCAAAAATGTTCTTACAAGCTATCAGCGTGATGATTGAGGAGGAAGAGGATAATTACTCAGGGATAGTCACTCAGCATCAGCATAGGCAGTCTTTGAAGGGATCTGAGATTTCAAAAAAAATTATTCGGTTACATCAGCATCAGGTGCTTGGTAGCTGGTGGTGATCCAAGACTCATTCATTTTTATGAAGGTCAGCCGATCGACCGAGTCGGTGGACAGACGCACCCTGTGATCGGTTACCACGCCTCCAGCAGCACTGAATGTGCGTTCCGAAAGAACGCTGGATGCAGGACAGGCCAGTAGCTCAATTGCATACTGTGCAAGCTCTGGCCAGTGATCCATCCTCAAGACCCAGTAACCCAGAGGATTTTCGGTGGGAAAGGTGTCCAAGTCTGATCTTGCCCCTAGGTATTCCTGCACCATGTAAAACAGACGCTGGCGATGGTTGCTGGAACCGATCATACCTTGGGGCTGCGGACCAAAAAATTGTCTGAACGCATCGGTCAGACGGCCACCTTCTCCACCGCTCCTTCTTTGACTGACCGAAGCCTCAGCAACACGTTGTCCAGAAACAGGAGTTTGTAACCTCCCAGTCTCTGGGAACGCGTTGCACAGACCTTTCTGCAAGGCCTCCCGAAGATGTTTCATCCTCTGCTCCCTCTGCGATGGCAAGATAAGGTCCGCAACCTTACCCTTGTAACGTGGATCAAGGAGGGTTGCCAGCCAGTATTGGTCCTTCTCCTTGATACCACGAATACGAGGATCCTTACGCAGGCTTTGCAGGATCAGGGAGGCCATGCAGCGTAGGTTTGCTGAGGCATTCGGTCCGGAGTCCTCTGGGTCACTAAGAACGACATGGTCCGCAGCCACCTCCTCCCAGCCACGTACAAGTCCATGTGTTTCTTGGGACTGATCCCTTAAAGACTGCTGCTGATGCTGAGTGCCAGGCTCCACCTCCATACTGACACAATCTTCCTCCTCCTCCTCTTCCTCCTCGTCCTCTTCCTGTGTGATCGGCGGGCACGCAGGAACACTGTCTGGATAAAGGGGGCCTTGAGAGCTAAGGAAGTCCTCCTCTTCCTGCCTCTGTTCTGCCTCCAGTGCCCTGTCCATTATTCCACGCAGCGTGTGCTCCAACAGGTGGACAAGGGGGACAGTGTCACTGATGCATGCACTGTCACTGCTCACCATCCTCGTGGCCTCCTCGAATGGTGACAGGACAGTGCATGCATCCCTGATCATGGCCCACTGGCGTGGGGAAAAAAAACCAAGCTCCCCTGACCCTGTCCTGGTGCCATAGTCGCACAGGTACTCATTGATGGCCCTCTGCTGCGTGTGCAGCCGCTGCAGCATGGCCAACGTTGAGTTCCACCTGGTGGGCATGTCACAGATTAGGCGGTTCTTGGGCAGGTTAAACTCCTTTTGGAGGTCCGTCAGCCGAGCACTGGCATTATATGACCGGCGGAAATGCACACAGACTTTCCTGGCCTGCCTCAGGACATCCTGTAAGCCCGGGTACCTGCCCAAGAACCGCTGCACCACCAAGTTAAGGACGTGAGCCAAACAGGGCACATGGGTCATTTGTCCCTGTCGGAGGGGAGGTTGGTGCCATTGTCGCAAACCACCATTCCTGCCTTAAGTTGGCGTGGCGTCAACCACCTCTGAACCTGCCCCTGCAGAGCTGACAGAACCTCTGCCCCAGTGTGGCTCCTGTCCCCCAAGCACACCAGCTCAAGCACCGCATGGCATCTTTTGGCCTGCGTACTTGCGTAGCCCCTTGAACGCCTACGGAGCACCGCTGGTTCCGAGGAAGAGGCCATGGAGGAAGAAGAAGAGGAGGGGGTGGAGGAGAGAGGTGTGTCACAATCAGCATTTTGGAGGCGTGGTGGCGGAACAACCTCCAACACTACTGCACCTTGTCCTGCATCCTTCCCAGCTGCCAGCAGAGTCACCCAATGCGCCGTGAAACTTAGGTAACGTCCCTGTCCATGCCTGCTGGACCATGAGTCAGCGGTAATATGCACCTTACCGCTGACCGCCCTGTCCAGCGAGGCATGGACATTGCCTTCCACATGCCGGTAGAGAGCCGGAATCGCCTTCCGTGAGAAAAAGTGGCGTTTGGGTACCTGCCACTGAGGAACCGCACATTCCACAAACTCACGGAAGGGGGCAGAGTCTACCAACTGAAAAGGCAGCAGTTGAAGTGCTAGCAATTTTGCCAAGCTAGCATTCAACCGCTGGGCATGTGGATGGCTGGGAGCAAACTTCTTTCGGCGGTGCAGCAGCTGGGGCAGGGAAATTTGCCTGGTACAATCTGACGTCGGTGTACCAAAAGCAGATTGCCCACAAGTACTTGGCTGTGACACACCTAATTCTACACCTTCATTCCTCTCACTGCAGGTCTCAGAGAGGACTGAAGGTCTAGTGGGGTTGGAAATCTCAGCTGATGAGGAGCAAGGAGAGATCCTCTTTGTTCTTTGGTGTGGGTCTTTTAGATACGCTTGCCAACGAACTGCATGGCAGGTCAACATATGTCTGGTCAAGCATGTGGTACCCAAGCGGGAGATATTTTGGCCACGCGAGATACGCTTGAGACATATGTTGCAAATAGCAGCGGTGCGATCTGATGCACTCGTCTCAAAAAAGGCCCACACCAAAGAACTTTTTGAATAACGCGCAGAGACTGCAGCGCCCTGCACATGTGGAGCTTTGGGGTGTGATGCAGTCAATGTGCTGCCCTTAGGCTGGCCCCTGGAGGGCATCCTGCCTCGTTGGTGATGTGCTGCCGCCTCCTCCTCCTCCTCCTCCTCCTCCTCCTCCTCCTCTCTCCTATCAGGCACCCACGTTGAGTCAGTGACCTCATCATCCCCTCCCTCCTCATCACTGGAGCAAACCTGGCAGTATGCTGCAGCAGGGGGAGCATGACTGCCAGATTGCTGTCCTTCTTGGGCACCCCCTCTGTCCGCGCTCATGTTACTGCCTTCATCGAGCTCAGTATCGTCATCAGAGCCTTCCAAACGCTGGGCATCCTCCTGGAGCATGTACCCAACACTGTGGTCAAACAGTTCGAGGGAATCCTCATGAGGACATGGTGGAGCTAGGGAAGGAGTCACTGATGACATTGAGCTGAGGGAAGAGGCCGCTGCTTTGCCAGACAAAGCACCCTGGGCATGGGTGAGAGAGGATGAGGAGGATGAGGACGGCTTGGTCATCCACTCGACCAAGTCTTCCGCATGTTGCGGCTCAACATGGCCAGCTGCCGAAAAAAAGGCCAAGCGTGTCCCATGGCCACGTGCTGATGAGGATGCACCGTCTCCACGACCAGCACTAGACACAGAGCCTGCTTGCCCTCTCTTATTGGCTTGTGACTGTCTGCCTCTCCTTCTTGGCCTTCCAGACATACTAATGGCCTGTAGCTGCACTAAGCTGGGATAGAACACCTGTAATTTTCTTCAAGTAGCTTTATATACTGTAACCAGACAAGCCTGCCTGTCAGTAGGAAGATAACAGGAACGGATCTAGCTGAACACTGTGAGCAGGACGCACTGTACTAAATGTAAATAGTCTAGCTGCCTGACCGTGGTACTAATAGGATCAAATAGAACACCTGTAATTTTCTTCAGGTAGCTTTATATACTGTAACCAGACAAGCCTGCCTGTCAGTAGGAAGATAACAGGAACGGATCTAGCTGAACACTGTGAGCAGGACGCACTGTACTAAATGTAAATAGTCTAGCTGCCTGACCGTGGTACTAATAGGATCAAATAGAACACCTGTAATTTTCTTCAGGTAGCTTTATATACTGTAACCAGACAAGCCTGCCTGTCAGTAGGAAGATAACAGGAACGGATCTAGCTGTACACTGTGAGCAGGACGCACTGTACTAAATGTAAATAGTCTAGCTGCCTGACCGTGGTACTAATAGGATCAAATAGAACACCTGTAATTTTCTTCAGGTAGCTTTATATACTGTAACCAGACAAGCCTGCCTGTCAGTAGGAAGATAACAGGAACGGATCTAGCTGTACACTGTGAGCAGGACGCACTGTACTAAATGTAAATAGTCTAGCTGCCTGACCGTGGTACTAATAGGATCAAATAGAACACCTGTAATTTTCTTCAGGTAGCTTTATATACTGTAACCAGACAAGCCTGCCTGTCAGTAGGAAGATAACAGGAACGGATCTAGCTGAACACTGTGAGCAGGACGCACTGTACTAAATGTAAATAGTCTAGCTGCCTGACCGTGGTACTAATAGGATCAAATAGAACACCTGTAATTTTCTTCAGGTAGCTTTATATACTGTAACCAGACAAGCCTGCCGGTCAGTAGGAATTTAACAGGAACGGATCTAGCTGAACACTGTGAGCAGGACGCACTGCACTAAATGTAAATAGCAGGAACGGATCTAGCTGAACACTGTGAGCAGGACGCACTGCACTAAATGTAAATAGTCTAGAAGATAACAGGAACGGATCTAGCTGAACACTGTGAGCAGGACGCACTGCACTAAATGTAAATAGTCTAGAAGATAACAGGAACGGATCTAGCTGAACACTGTGAGCAGGACGCACTGCACTAAATGTAAATAGCAGGAACGGCTCTAGCTGAACACTGTGCGCAGGACGCACTGCACTAAATGTAAATAGCAGGAACGGATCTAGCTGAACACTGTGAGCAGGACGCACTGCACTAAATGTAAATAGCAGGAACGGATCTAGCTGAACACTGTGAGCAGGACGCACTGCACTAAATGTAAATAGCAGGAACGGATCTAGCTGAACACTGTGAGCAGGACGCACTGCACTAAATGTAAATAGCAGGAACGGATCTAGCTGAACACTGTGAGCAGGACGCACTGCACTAAATGTAAATTGCAGGAACGGATCTAGCTGAACACTGTGAGCAGGACGCACTGCACTAAATGTAAATAGTCTAGAAGATAACAGGAACGGATCTAGCTGAACACTGTGAGCAGGACGCACTGCACTAAATGTAAATAGCAGGAACGGATCTAGCTGAACACTGTGAGCAGGACGCACTGCACTAAATGTAAATAGCAGGAACGGATCTAGCTGAACACTGTGAGCAGGACGCACTGCACTAAATGTAAATAGCAGGAACGGATCTAGCTGAACACTGTGAGCAGGACGCACTGCACTAAAAGTAAATTGCAGGAACGGATCTAGCTGAACACTGTGAGCAGGACGCACTGCACTAAATGTAAATAGTCTAGAAGATAACAGGAACGGATCTAGCTGAACACTGTGAGCAGGACGCACTGCACTAAATGTAAATAGCAGGAACGGATCTAGCTGAACACTGTGAGCAGGACGCACTGCATTAAATGTAAATAGTCTAGATAGAAGATAACAGGAACGGATCTAGCTAAACTGAATACAGTGTATATATATATATGCAACACCTGGGATGCATATATATACACAATACACTGTAAGTGCAGCTAACTGACTGACTGTTCTGCCTAATCTATCTAACTCAAATCAAATGACACTGTCTCTCTCTCTCTCTATCTCTCAGCACACCGGAACACACACTACACAGGGCCGCCGTGCAGGCGGCCTTATATAGTGTGGGGTGTGTACTAAATCCCCTGAGCCATAATTGGCCAAAGCCACCCTGGCTTTGGCCAATTACAGCTCTCTCTACTGACAGCGCTGTGATTGGCCAAGCATGCGGGTCATAGTGCATGCTTGGCCAATCATCAGCCAGCAATGCACTGCGATGCCGCAGTGAATTATGGGCCGTGACGCGCCACACGAATTTAGCGCGAACGGCCCATAACGTTCGCAATTCGGCGAACGATCGAACAGCCGATGTTCGAGTCGAACATGGGTTCGACTCGAACACGAAGCTCATCCCTAGACAGGAGATGGTGAACCTCTATTCCCGGACACCAGTTGCAGGCACAAGGGATTTGATAGACTTTTCTGCTGAGGAAGAACAATCTGGTGAGCCCCCAGCAGAAGAGCTGGTATTAGGGCCAAACTTCACTGTGCTCTGCTCAGCACTGATAGCATCTTCTGGGTTCCACGGACAGGAGATGGTGAACCTCTATCCCCAGACACCAGTTGCAGAGACAGGGGATTTGATAGACTTTTCTGCTGAGGAAGAACAACTTGATGAGCCTCCAGCAGAAGAGCTGGTATCAGGGCCAAACTTCACTGTGCTCTGCCCAGCACCAACAACAGTATCTGTGGAGTTACAGGGAACTTCCCCAGCTGAAGCGCTGGTCATCGGACAGAGGGTCCAAGACCTCTGCCCCACACCTGTGGCAGTTTCGGAAGCTCAGGGTGAAAAAGTGACAATCACTTCCCAGCAGCAGATACAGGGGGAGAAGGGAGAGGAGTTGTTCTTCGTCCCTCTTCAACAGTTGGCCAGGGTGGACTAAGTGGTCTTTCCTACCCAGCAAAGATCCGTGCACCTGGGAGACAGTACCACAGACATGTCATCCCAGCAGCCAGATGAGGGAATGGAAAAGGAAGCAGCCGGCTCACCTCCCCAATGGCAGCTACACAGTTGGGAATGGAGGTAGCCAGCCTCCTGCCCCAACGGATAGCCGGAGCGGAGTGTGTGGAGTCCCCAGCAGTAGTGCTGGCAACAGGGCAGAGTGCTACCAACCTCTGCCCAGCACTGGCAACAACTGTGGAGTTCCAGGGAGCCGGGTCAGTCGGCCCCTCTCTCTGGCGACAAGCTGATTTAGTGAAGCTGCTACTCCCAGCTGAATCACTGGCAACAGGGCAGAGTGCGCTGGCCTCTGCCTAGCACCTATAGTGTCCCCACAGCTTCAGGAAGCTGGGGCAATCGGCCCCTCTGCCCAGCAGCAGACCGAGCCCCAGAATGTTAAAAACCACCCAGCTGAAGCGCTGTCATCCGAACAGAGAGTAAATGACCTCTGCCCCACACCTACTCGTGTCAACTATTCCTTGCAGCCAAGAATGGAGACCATGCGGACAGACTATGTGAGTTCCCTCTGCCTGACTAACGCATGTCCAGACCAGGTGGTGGTCTAGGATCTTGTTAGTCAACCTTTGATGGGGAGAAATGTGACAGACTCACCCAGGACAGAGGCTTTTGGAGGGGACTGAATGCCAGCCTCTTGCCCACCGATTATGGGCCCTGGCATTTGGGGGAACGGTGCTCTTTGTGAGCTGTATGCCTGAGGACCCTGGAGAAGGTGTTACTTTGGATTCAGGTCCATGTCTCCCCAGGACACACAGACTCTGGGGACCCTGTATGTGCCATATTAGAAATAGTGACAGCTTCTAAGAGTATTCCACCCATTGTTGTTATGCTAATTAACCCTGTGTTGATGTTTATGGTAATGTGTATTGAATAGTCAGTGAGCTAAGAGACGTAAAGTCTTAAACCCAAAGGTGATGTCTCTGAGTCACCTAGTCTGGGTAAATGATTTAGTAAACTAGCTCATGTTAATTAGGTTAATTAGGTTACAGTTGTGTTGCTAGAGTAGTATGAGCAGGAGGGGGGAACCTCCTCTTTAACGGTATATAAAGACTTGTAATTTTGGTTCTAATAAATGAGTCCATGTTAGCAACAAAACAAGTCTTGTCTTGTTTTATGCTTATGAGTGGTTGGAATATCTGATATCTATATCCAGACGGGAGGAAGTGGTATACTGATGGAAGCACTCAAGCGGAGTGTGCGACGTTCCGTTACATTAAGCCTCTTGCCCGGGTGAGTCTGTCACATTTCTCCCCCATCAAAGGTTGACTAACAAGGTCCCAGACCTCCACCTGGTCTGGACATGCGTTAGTCAGGCAGAGTGAACTCACATAGTCTGTCCGCATGGTCTCCATTTTTGGCTGCAAGGAATAGTTGACACGAGTAGGTGTGGGGCATTTACTCTCTGTCCGGATGCCAGCGCTTCAGCTGGGTGGTTTTTATCATTCCGGGGCTCGGTCTGCTGCTGGGCAGAGGGGCGATCGGCCCCTCTGCTGGGCAGAGGGGCTGATCGTCCCAGCTTCCTGAAGCTGTGAGGACACTATAGGTGCTAGGCAGAAGCGAGTGGCGCTCTGCCCTGTTGCCAGTGATTCAGCTGGGAGTAGCAGCTTCACTACATCAGCTTGTCGCCGGAAAGAGGGGCCGACTGCCCCGGCTCCCTGGAACTCCACAGCTGTTGCCGGTGCTGGGCAGAGGTTGGTAGCACTCTGCCCTGTTGCCAGCACTTCTGCTGGGGACTCCACATCCTCCGCTCCAGCTAACTGTTGGGGCAAGAGGCTGGCATTCAGTCCCCTCCAAAAGTCTCTTTCCCGGGTGAGCCTGTCACAAGATCATTCTACCCTTGAAAAACTAAACAAACTGATATCTATAGATGAAATCAATAAAGTTATTCAAGTTCTAATAAAGCCCCAGGAGTGGATGGCTTATCTAGTGAATACTTTAAAGCATTTAGTAAAATCTTATCACCTTACCTAGACAAATTGTTGAACTACGCTGCAAATAATCAAGCATTCTCCAAAGAGATGCTTGAAGCTGTTATCATTACAATTCCTAAGCAAGGAAAAGATCCAACGTCACCTTCCAATTATAGACCCATTTCATTATTGAACACGGACCTAAAAATCTACACTAGTCCTAGCGAACTGCTTACTAGAAATAACACCCTACCTCATTGAATCAGATAAAGTGGGGTTTGTTAAAGGTCGTCAAAGCCCCGATAGCACTAGAAGAATGATTGACTTGATCAATCATATAGAACACAAGCAAATTCCTACTCTGCTACTCGGTTTAGACACAGAGAAGGCATTCAACAGGGTTCATTGGGGTTACATTGCAGAAACTCTCAAGAAGTTTGGATTTCCGGCTTTACTCATGAAGCCATAATGTCCCTTTACACGGTACCATCGGCTAGGGTATTCACGTCAGGAAACATTTCCATTAGTTTTACATTATCTAATGGAACTAGACAAGGTTGTCTTTTATCGCCTATCATTTTTTCATTAGTAATCCAACCCCTTGTGGAGATTATCAGAACTAATTCCAAAATTAATGGTATTAAAATTGGACAAACAGAACATAAATTAGGTCTATTTGCAGGTGACATCATATTAACACTCTCTTCCCCTGATACCTCTCTGAGTAAAGTTATGAATACTTTAGAGGCCTTTGGAATAGTATCCTATTATAAAAATAAACCCCAGCAAATGCTATGCCTTACCAATGAATATTCCACCAGATCAAGTTGACGATTTGTGACAAAAATATATGTACAACTGGGATAATCCATCTATCTCACTTACCCCATAACTAAGCTGTATGACGTCAATTACCCTATTTTATTAGAACAAATCATTCAAGACCTCCAATCCATCCAACAAAAATCATTTATCCTGGATTGGTAGAATAGCAGCATTCAAGATGCAAACACTACCTAAAATGTTATATTACGTCCGATCCCTTCCAATCCCAATACCTGCAAAATGTTTTAATCAAGTCAATTCGAAACTAAACAATCTGATCTGGAAAGGAAAAAAAAAACCAGGGTTGCATGTTCGATTATGACCTCAGTGAGATCGAAAGGAGGAATGAATCTCCCTGATGTTCGTCTCTACTATTATGCATCATTACTAGATCAGATAAAACACTGGTTTGTATATTCTAATGATAAATTATGGTTGAATATTGAACATGAAATAGTTAAAGGTAACAATCTCTTTTCCTTGGACATCACTTATTACCTAATCCCAAAAGTGAATATACCTAACTACCTAACACCTAAATCTACCTTAACAGCCTGGAAGTTTATTTTAACCAAACTACAACCTATAAACGATCTGGTCCATGTTCCATTACCAATAGGAACTATTGAATATTGCAAAGCATGGCTTAATGTAACGCCCTGGACTAAGCAAGGCACCAATTTTCTTAACCTGCCAGATGCTCAAAAGACCCGATTCTCGAATAAGCTTAATTCCAAACCTCACCTCAAGAATTGTAATCCCAAAATGAATATGGAGATTCCTAGGGTGATCTGGGATTTCTTCTCCTCTAGCAAAGTCAAAAATAGAGGCATATCACTGTTTTATAAACTCATCTCCTCTTTTCCCCCAAAACCCAAAACGTCTAATTTGATTAAATGGGAGAACGATCTTTCTCAATCCTTCTCATTGGAAACATGGCATAAAGCCATAAAGCCATAAGGATTAATAGCTGAGCATCTTCATGCATGAAACACTGGGAAAACCTCCAAAAAATATTAAACCGTTGGTATTTGACCCCATACAGATTTTCTAAAATATTGCCATCTTCATCCTCCCTATGTTGGAGATGTAACACCCAGATAGGTAACTTTTTACATACACTTTGGGGATGTAAATTTCTGTCCAGCTTTTGGAAGTCAATTTCCTCCTTTATTGCGTCTCTTACAGGGAATCTAATAGCACCAGCAATGGCTTGACTAGGATTAAACTTAGATTTTTACACGCTCAAATATAGAACTATAGTAGCCAATATATTATTAGTAGGGATGAGCCGAACACCCCCGGTTCGGTTCGTGGCAGAACACGCGAACAGACAAAAAATTTGTGCAAACACTGTTAAAGTTTATGGGACTCGAGTGTGAAAAATCAAAAGTGCTAATTTTAAAGGCTAATATGCAAGTTATTGCAAGTTATTAAAGTGTTTGTGGACCCCGGGTTCTGCCCCAGGGGACATGTATCAATGCAAAAAAAAATTTAAAAACGGCCGTTTTTTCGGGAGCAGTGATTTTTATAATGCTTAATGTGAAACAAAAAAAATGAAATATTCCTTTAAATATCGTGCCTGGGGGGTGACTATAATATGCCTGTAAAGTGGTGCATTTGACAAAATGACATTTCTAAAGGAATAAAAGTCATTTAAAACTGCTTGCGGTTATAATGTAATGTTGCACCCCCCCCAGCCCATTACCAGGCCCTTCGGGTCTGGTATGGCTATTAAGTGGAACCCCACACCCAAATTAAAAAAAAAAAGGCGTGGGGCCCCCAGGCCCTATATACTCTGAACAGCAGCAGTATACAGGCGGTCCCCGGGTTACAAACAATATAGGGACTGTAGGTTTGTTCTTAAGTTGAATCTGTTTGTAATTTGGAACAGGTACATTTTGTAAGTGTAGCTCCAGCCAAAAAATCAATTTTTAAGCTTTTTGGATAACATAGGGAAGGGTTATCATCACCCCTGTAACATTTGTTTTGCCGTCTGTGCCCCTGTTCAGAAGATTTCACCTCACTTTCTGTTCCAATGACAATTGGATTTAGAAAATTTTGGGTTATTAGGGAAACAAGGATTGGTGATAAAGCATCAGTGGAGACACCTTTTTCCCATATTAACTCTTACAGGAGATAATTTCCCTTCCTAGGGGTAGATTTCCTCTCACTTCCTGTTGTCTCCCTCCGTTTCTAAGTAGGAGTCGTTTGTAAGTCAGATGTTTAAAAATAGGGGACCGCCTGTCTTTACTATACAGCCTGCCCTATACACTCTGCTGAAAATTGGGCCTTAGGTGTTGGTGGTACCAGAACACTGTAAGCCCTCACAGTTACTCTTAGTGGGTGCTGGAACGGGCCCTGCTGTGAAATATTATATCAAGAATTGTAATTACACACCCCTGTTAAACAGGGGCATAAAAATTGGGCCTTAGGCGGTAGTGGTGGTGGTGGCACAACACTGTAAAGCCACACAGATACTTTTGTTGAGTGCAGGAACAGGCTCTGCTGTGAAATATTACATCAAAAATTGTAATTATGCGCTCCTGTTTAACAGGGGCATAAAAATTGGGCCTTAGGCGGTGGTGATGGTGGCACAACACTGTAAAGCCTCACAGATACTTTTGTTGAGCACAGGAACAGGCCCTGCTGTGAAATATTAGATCAAAAATTGTAATTACGCACCCCTGTTAAACAGGAGCAGAAAAATTGGGCCTTAGGCCGGCGGTGGTGACACAACACTGTAAAGCCTCACAGATACTTTTGTTGAGCACAGGAACAGGCCCTACTGTGAAATATTAGATCAAAAATTGTAATTACGCTCCCCTGTTAAACAAGGGCAGAAAAATTGGGCCTTAGGCAGTGGTGGTCGTGCCCTGAACCGAAAATATTCCTAGAAGCTATCATCATGAAGATTGAGGAGGAATAGAATAGTCACTCAGCATAATAGGATAGTCACTCAGCATATGCAGTCTTCAAGGGATCCCACATCCATAGAAAAATCAATCGGTTACATCAGCATCAGGTGCTTGCTAGCTGGTGATCCAAGACTGATTCATTTTTATTAATGTGAGCCAATCAACAGAGTCTGTGGACCGGCGTACTCTGTGATCGGTTACAAAGCCTCCAGCAGCACTGAATGTGCGTTCAGAAAGAACGCTGGAAGCAGGACAGGCCAGTAGCTCAATTGCATATTGAGCAAGCTTTGGCATGTGGTCCATCCTCAAGACCCAGTAGCCCACTGGATGTTCTGGTGGAAAGATATTCCTGCACCATGTAATTCAGACGCTGGCGATGGTTGCTGGAAACGATCAGACCTGGGCGCTGAGGACTGAAGAATTGTCTGAAGGCATCGGTCAGCTGGCCACCTTCTCCACCGCTCTTTCTGTGACTGAACAAAGCCTCAGCAACACGTTGTCCAGCACCAGGAAATTGTAACCTCCCAGGCTCTGGAAACGCATTGCACAAACCTTTCTGCAAGGCCTCCCGAAGATGTTTCATCCTCTGCTCCCTCTGCGAAGGCTGGATAAGTGCTGCAACCTTACCCTTGTAATGTGTATCAAGAAGGGTTGCCAGCCAGTAATGATCCCTCTCCTTGATACCATGAATCCTAGGGTCCTTTCGCAGGCTTTGCAGGATCAGGGAGGCCATGCAGCATAAGTTTGCAGAAGCATTCGATCCTGAGTCCTCTGGGTCACTAAGGATCACATGATCCTCAACCACCTCCTCCCAGCCACATACAACTCCATAGGTTTCTGGCGACTGCAAACGATCCCTTGAAGACTTCTGCTGATGCTGAGTGTTATCCTCCACCTCCATGCTGACACAATCCTCCTCCTCTTCTTCTTCCTGTGTGATCGGCGGGCCTGCAGGAATACTAGTATCTGGATAAAGGGGGCCTTGAGAGGTAAGGAAGTCCTCCTCTTCCTCCCGCTGTTCTGCCTCAAGTGCCCTGTCCATTATTCCACGAAGCGTGTGCTCCAACAGGAAGACAAGAGGGACAGTATCACTGATGCATGCACTGTCACTGCTCACCATCCTCGTGGCCTCCTCAAATGGTGACAGGACAGTGCATGCATCCTTGATCAGTAGCCACTGGCATAGCGAAAAAAAAGACAAGCTCCCCTTACCCTGTCCTGGTGCCATACTCACACAGGTACTCATTGATGGCCCTCTGCTGCGTGTGCAGCCTCTGCAGCGTTGCCAACATTGAGTTCCACCTGGTGGGCATGTCACAAATGAGGCGGTTCTTGGGCAGGTTGCATTCTCTTTGAATGTCAGTCAGCCGAGCACTGGCATTATATGACCGGCGGAAATGACCACAGACTTTCCTGGCCTGCCTCAGGAGATCCTGTAAGCCAGGGTACCTACTCAAGAACCACCAAATTCAGGACGTAAGCCAAACAGGGAACATGGGTCAAGTGTCCCTGTCGGAGGGCGGAGAGGAGGTTGGTGCCATTGTCGCATACAACCATTCCTGGCTGAAGCTGGCATGGCATCAACCACCTCTGAGCCTGCCCCTGCAGAGCTGACAGAATCTCTGCCCCAGTGTGTCTCCTGTCCCCTAAGCAGACTAACTCAAGAATCGCATGGCATCTTTTTGCCTGAGTGCTTGCATAGCCCCTTGAATGCCTACGGAGCACCGCTGGTTCAGAGCGGAAATCTGCAGAGGAAGAGGCCATAGAGGAATAAGAAGAGGAGGGGGTGGAGGAGAGAGCTGTGGCAGAATCACCACTAGCATTTTGGAGGCGTGTCAAAAAAGGCCCACAGCAAAGAACTTTTCAAAATATGTGAGGAGTCAGCAGTGCCCTGCACCTGCTTAGCTCTGCGGTGTTATGCAATAGGGTGGCTGCCCTTAAGCTGCCCCCTGGAGGGCATCCTGCCTCGTTGGAGATATGCCTCCTCCTCCTCTCTTCTATCAGGCACCCAAGTAGAGTCAGTGACCTCATCATCCCCTCCCTCCTCGTCACTGGAGCAAACTTGACAGTATGCTGCAGGTTGGGGAACATGACTGCCAGTTTCTTGACCTTCTTGGGCACCCCCTCTCTCTAGGCTCACGTTACTCCCTTTCTCAACCTGGGTATCATCATCGGAGCCTTCAAATCGCTGCGCATCCTCCTGCAGCATGTACCCGACACTGTGGTCGAATAGTTCGGGGGACTCCTCTGTACATAATGGTGAGGCTAGGGAAGGAGTGACTGTTTACATGGAGCCAATGGAATAGGCCGCTTTGCAGCTGCATTGGCAGGCAAACTACTCTGAGCCTGGGTGACAGAGGATGAGGAGGATGAGGAGGGCTTTGTTATCCATTCCACCAGCTCTTCTGCATGTTGTGGCTCAATAACACGGCCAGCTGCAGAACAAAAGGACAAGCGTGCCATGTGCTGAGGGTGCACCATGTCCATGACCAGCACTGTCGACTCTAGACACAGAGCCTGCTTGCCCTCTTTTAGTGGCCTGTGAGCGTGTGCCTCTCCTTGGTGGTCTTCCGGACATGCTGTAAATTTTGTTTAGCAAAACCACACTACTCTGTATTGTGTACACCACCAAAAAAGTAGTAGCAAGTGCACTAGCGGTGCACGGTACTGTGTACACCAACAGAAGTTTAATAACAACTATGGGTGCACTGTATGTATTGTGTACTGTGTACACCACCAGAAAAGTAGTAGCACTAGCAACTGCACTACGGGTGCACAGTATTGTGTACACAAACAGAAGTGTAATAACAACTATGGGTGTACTGTATGTATTGTGTACTGTGTACACCACCAGAAAAGTAGTAGCAATTGCACTAGGGGTGCACGGTACTGTGTACCGTGCACCATCAGAAGTGTAATAACAACTATGGGTGTACTGTATGTATTGTGTACTGTGTACACCACCATAAAAGTAGTAGCAAGTGCACTAAGGGTGCACGGTACTGTTTACACCAACAGAAGTTTAATAACAACTATGGGAGTACTTTATGTATTGTGTACTGTGTACACCACCAGAAAAGTAATAGCCACTGCACTAGGGGTGCACGGTACTGTGTACACCAACAGAAGTGTAATAACAACTATGGGTGCACTGTATGTATTGTGTACACCACCAGGAAAGTAGTAGCAAGTGCACTAGGGGTGCACGGTACTGTGTACACCAACAGAAGTGTAATAACAACTATGGGTGCACTGTTTGTATTGTGTACTGTGTACACCACCAGAAAAGTAGTAGCAACTGCACTAGGGGTGCACGGTACTGTGTACATCAACAGAAGTTTAATAACAACTATGAGTGTACTGTATTGTGTACACCACCAGAAAAGTAGTAGCAACTGCACTATGGGTGCACAGTACTGTGTACCATGTACACCGCCTGAAGTATATTAGAAAAAGTACACCAGGAATGGCCTGCAGTCAGATATAGCTAAACTGGATACAGCAGATATATATATATATATATATATATATATATATATATATACACGAGACTGGCTGTATATATATATATATATATATATATATATATATATATATATATATATATATATATATATACATATATTAAATACACACTTCCTCTCCCTTTCTTTCCTTTTCCTCCTTTCCTATAGTTTAGCAACCTACCCTTGTTTACAGAGTGTTCCTCTTTGGGGTAAACGAGGATTATTTTATTTTAAAAAATAATACACTGTTGGTTTAATTTAATCTAGAGCAAATCAAAAAAGATACTGGTAATGTATTTTGTTTGCTTACAGAAGTCTTATATCTGTTTTATGGTGACATCATCGAACCAAGATGTTAATGTTCAATTTTTGTTAAATATCAGAAAAATCCAATAAAAATCTTTGAATTAAAAAAAAAAAAAAGAAAATACCAGTTCCCTGGCTGGCAAGCTGGAGAAATCGCTTTATATCTTTACTGAATAACTGACCTGGAATCAGGGCTGGTGCAAGGATTTTTGACACCCTAGGCGAAACCTCATTTTGCCGCCTCCTTTGGTTCCACACCCTTTGCCCTGCCCATGCAGCCTCTCCAGCGTCCATAAATGCAGCCTCACCAGCACCCATAAATGCAGCCTCACTAGCACCCATAAATGCAGCCTCACTAGCACCCATAAATGCAGCCTCACCAGCGCCCATAAATGCAGCCTCACTAGGGAGGGGGGGACCCCTCGGTACACACAAATCAGTGATTGGCAGATCATTATAAACTATATCTGTATATACATTTTACAAACATGGTCAATGCAATCTAAGTGACAGTGAAAACTTTTACTCTCCAGGTGATGGTTTGACTGGGGCTCACCTCTGCAGCTGTATACTCTCTCTGCATCCGCCGATGTGACCTTGCCTCGGTGAGTCCAGGCAGGCTCCACGTGTCACCAAGCCCGGAGTGCAGCCAGTGACTCCAGTGACGCCTGCCATTTTTCAGGAGGACAGGCAAGGCCAGGAGGGAGAGCGGCCTCCATGACAGGGGGACAGGGGGGAAATCGTGCAGCGTATATGGACACAGCAGGGCACTGGGCAGAGAGACAGAGCTAGCAGTACATCAGATCAGAGACTGGTGGTGATGCACACGGTGGGAGACAGACAGACAGGTCACTCACTGGCACTGATGATCAGAGGCGCAGGGGATGTTTCCTTTCCTTCCTCCATTTGATTTAGTCGGGACACACACAGACACAGTTCTCTGCCGCCACTGCGCCTCTGACACTGTACGGAGGGACTCGGGAGCGGCTGCCTGTTGTGTTGCTGTTAGTTGCTGGCTGTAGAGGGAGTAGGATCACAAGTGGACGGGTGCCCTAGGTGGCAGTGCGCCCTAGGAGGCTGCCTAGTCCGCCTAGTGGTAGCACCGGCCCTGCCTGGAATTAGTATGCAAATTAGGAGTTGTGAGTTCAGTCTGATTTTCCTGATCTGCATGCTTGTCCTGAGTCAGAGTCGTTAAAACTACTGCAGTCAGAGCAAGCTAAGCATTGAGTATTTTCAGAGGGAGATTGGCGGTGCCTCTGAATTGCTCTTAAGACAGGTTCACTTTAAGATAATCCCTAAACGTTCTGATGGATTGGTACCTGTGGAAAAAAAAAAAAAAACCTGGATGGTGAGCAGGTGTTGTTTTGTGTTGGCTTGAATGTCAAATGTAGCATATGGGCTGCATGTGACCATTTACTTTCATTGGGTCCAGTCCAGTCTGAACATAGCCTTAGATCAGAAAATGTGGTGCACACCTCTAGTTGACTGTTCATCCCATGTTTCCAAAGTCCATATCAATGTAGGGATTTAGTATTTCTCCTAAATTCCTTTTTTGTATTTTTGTGAATTCTGTAGCCAGCAGTGGACTATAGTCAGTCTTATGCCGCGTACACACGATCGGAATTTCGGCCCGCAAAAGACTGATGAGAGTTTTTCATTCGAAAATGCGACCATGTGTATGCTCCATCGGACTTTTGCTGGCCGAATTCCAGCCAGCAAAGGACCGAGAGCATGTTCTCAATTTTTCCGTCGGGAAAAGTTCCTATTCAAAAATGCGATCGTCTGTGGCAATTCCGATGCACAAAATTCCTACGCATGCTCGGAAACAATTTGACGCATGCTCGGAAGCATTGAACTTCATTTTCTCGGCTCGTCGTAGTGTTGTACGTAACCAAGTTCTTGACGGTCGTAATTTCGGCGAACTTTTGCATGACCATGGTTATGCAAGGCAAACTTGAGCGGAATCCCGTCGGAAAAGCCGTCATATCTTTTTCCGACGAGAAGTGTGTACGCGGCATAAGGCTTCATTCACACCACGCTTTTTTCATGCTTTTTGCAGAAAAGCAGGGCATTTTTTTTAACATGGGTTGATATAGAAGGTTCAATAGACTTCAATGGAGAAGCTGCAGAAAAGCATGTGGTGCATTTTTTACCACTTTTTACCAGGATTTTGCCACGATTTGCGTTTTGCATTTTTTAATCTGCCCAACAACAAATTTGTCAAATAAAGCATGAAAAATTCAAATCGGAGCAAAATTGCAGCAAAAGAAAAAGCAAACAGTACAGCAAAAAGCACTGCAGAAATGACTGGTTGAGTAGGAAGTTATACACATTTAACTTGCTATGTTTGCCTGCCTTGAAAGTTAAACCTTGAGATAAAACTCAAACTAAATGGCTCTTCCACTGCTAATCATGACGTCTTTCCCAGCACATGGCTACTCCCCTCATTGTATTTTAAAATATTTAATCCACCAATTTCCACTAAATATATCAGAAACAATGCCTATCCTGGATTCAAAGCTGCGTTCTAAGAATTAGGTGGGAGTTCTGTCTATTTTACATCTCTTGTGACGCAATGGAAACTGGGTCTGTTCATGCTGTTCCTGGATGTAGAATACAGTGTAGCTGCTATTTGGCTGTGCGCTTTTTATTCAAAACTTTTCCAAGAACAGCTAAGGTGACGGCTGCAATTGAGCATAGATGTGAAGATAAAGCACAGTTTGCGTAATGGACTTCATCTTTCCGAACCCAATTCCCTCTTGAGCTTCTTAGTAGCGTAGCAGTTCTTAGGATTTTAAAGTATTTAGCAGTAGACCTAAGCTCTAATAGGATGATATTTCATTTGCTAAAAGACTGTGTATCATCAATAATTGGTTATGAATAACTGGTTATGAATAAGCACATCATATTTGTGTGAAACGCGTCAACCTACTGTTGTCTCTGTCATCTGGTGTGTGTCATACAGTCACTTCATTTAAACTTGGACTCCAGCATGGTGTGCAGCCATTCCTTTTGTTGATCCTGTTCTCAAAGGCGAGCCAGGGCTTGTCCTCACAAATGGAGCAACAATCTGATTGATATACTCACCTGAAGTGATGTCTCTCCTTGTTCCTATCATCAATAATTGCCATGTTTGTCTTTTCATAGAGTTTTTTCAACTTTTTTGTTATCCGTCTTTCTGTCTCAGTGCTGCTTACTTTATCCGTCCTTTTTCAGACACTTCTTGTCTATATGTAGGCTGTCTATAGCTGTACATTATTTCTTTAGGCTAGATTCTTGATAGTGAAAATGGTGGACCATCTTCGCACAATGTGCTTTGGCATGGCCACTTGTGTTTTCCAGCTGAGGGCATGTAACAGGGTGACCATGTAGGAGCACAACTGGCAGTTGTCATTCCATAACAGAAAGTGCCTTCATGGCAATGTCACCATGTATTCTTTTTCAAAATATTTGTTGCGTGGCACAACAGCAAACGGGTAGATATATCACCAACATCCATTAGATGTTACAAAACATAAATCGTTTTTAAATAAGAAAAATTGCAACCGGTAAGATATTAACCAAAATAACGTGTCAAGCTTTTCAGAGGACCAGTACGAACCAGCTCTCTAATAGCATCTAAGTAAAATTTAAGTGCTCAGGGAAAGATGGTGAAGATGATTGGCAGATTGGCTACATTTTATTGTAATGGTGGGGAGGGGGAGACAGAAAAGTTGGGTAAAGAAAAAGAGCACAAAGCTGAAATAATAATTGTAGAAAAAAAAAATGGAGAAAGAAAAAAAAACGAGTCAAGAGGGGGAGTTCACCCTGTATATCCTGAATGTAAGTGGCTAGTTTGGTCATCCATGAAATTTCAGGAGCTGTGGCGAGGCCAAAAAAGTCAATCCATGCAAACCACAATGTCTGAAATTTAGTAAAATTCTCATTGAAATATGGACTTCCAAAATGGCCTAATTTTAGAGCTTGATTACCACAAATGTGTACCACCTGGCTCTGCCGCATCTCCAGCAATGATCTGGAATTGTTGAGATGATTTTGTGCAACAAGGCTGGACTTCTGTACCATCTGGATAACATTTTTAAATAATTTTCCTTCCTGGGCCACCATGTATTCTTTTAATAAAAACGGCAGATTTAAAGATTGAAAACACATTTTAAGAAGTAAATTAACATGTTAAAGTTTATGTGGATTAGTGATAGCGATTAGGTTTAGTTCTTTAAAAAAGTCCAGCTAAAATGTAGTTTTGGTAAGGTTCGGAAAGTGTTAGAACCATTTTTAGATTTTAATAATGCTTTCCAGGACAGGGTGTAGCGGTACCCCCATAGATGCTGGTGGTTATTGTGGTCTCTTACCCTGCACAATCACGCACACAGTTCTCAGTCACTCTTAGGCAGAAAACCAGACCTTGCACTTTGGTTTTTTGGTTTTATTGGGGGAATTCAACTTGGATGGGGTAAGGGAAAGTATGGGATTCCCACTTGATTGAAGAAAAAAAGACTCAGGCTTCAGCTATATACACTCCTTGTATATACACCTCTTCACTTCCATTTCCAGCACATCATTTGGTTACACTTCCTCACTTCCAGGACCAGCTAGCACTATAACTTAGGCCTGAAACTGGCTCTGCCAGGCCTTAGCAAATGCCCATTGCCAGGCAGGGGGCACGGGTCCCTTTGGTGTAGCAAAAATGTAGGTAGTCCTAGTGCTAGCTGTCCACTTGGTTACTGATCCCAGCACCACATCTTCAGGCCCTGCCAGCCCTCCCGGCTGCAGCTGCCTCCCCCCATTGCCCGTGCCACCACAGTCCACTACACTGGCTATGCACCCAGACCGCACTCTCCCAGTCCTCTCAGGCATGCCTCCCTAATCCTCCTGTGTGTCACTCACCAGCCCTCTTGGCTGCAACTTGTTGTTCCTCCTGGAGACTTGCCTGTCAGTGCTGTCCTCTCCTTGTTCCCGTGCCTCCTGTCCAGGACACCTCTGTGTTGTGAGAGGGTCCCATCCGCACCCAAGTTCAGGCCCAAGGTCACCCCCCAAACTGGGGAGCTCCCTCAAAGGCCACGGCAGCCTAGCACTCCATCTCCAGCCTCCACCTGAACAACTCATCCTCCAGCTGGGCTGACCCTGATTATTTAAGGAGGCCTGCCCCCTGCCAATCCAGGTTGAGGATTGGCCAGGGCTCCTCAGAATACTCCAGGTAGCTCCACCATACCTCTCCTTCTATCTTTCCAGAATGTTCCAGCACTGGAAATAAGTGGGAGGTCTCATGCTACCTGTGAGCCAACCCAGAAAACAAAACAAGTAGACCTGGCTGCCAGCCAAGCCTGCACAAATTTGCCTACCCTGACAAAGAAACCTAACTTTAACACCTAGCACTACTAGAGGGTGGTACACTGGGAAAGTAAGGCTACAGGTGGTGACACCTATCAGAAGCTTAGAAAAATTGAGAATCAAATATTAAGGAGAGAGAGAGAGAAAAAGAGGGGAAAGCCGACAAGGTAGGGGTATGAGTGAAAAGTGTGAGAAAGCGATAGAAAAGAAGACATTCAAGGAGAAGAAGGAAAAAGGGAAAGGTAAATGGTGATGAAAGAGGTGAACTGGATGACTCAGCCTGACAGCTCCTGTTGCGCCTCCCCCTGTTTTTGGGACATTGGAGAGTGTTCTAGAGCTACTGGGTGGAGGTGAGGAGGAGCTGCCTGAAATATTTATGAGGCCTCGGCCAATCCCCAGGAGTGGGCTGGCAGGGGGCAGAGTTTACCTCATAAATAGACATGGGCCATGCCAGCAGGGGATTCGGGTGGAAGATGGAGATACAGTGCTGAGGAGGCTGTCGTGGCCCTCAGGGTGCCCCCTAGTCTGGGGGGTGACCTTGGGTTGGGGATAGGGTGCTAGAAGGATCCTGCCACATCACACTGAGGAAGCACTTCCTGGAGGCACAGGAGCAAGAGAGAGGACAGCATGAGTAGGTCAGCACTACTGGGGACTTACAAGGGGGGAGACTGCCACATATAGCCAGTTCAGAACTGACCTTATGCGGTTATAGACATGTAGCACCCTCTAGTTAGGTAGGTGCTAGAGTGAGGAGTTTTCTGGAGGAAGAGTAGGAAAATTTAGGCAGGCCTAGCTGGTGGCTTGTTTGAGATGGGTGCAGAACCATAAGAGAGGAAAGGCAGTGAAGAGAGGTCATTGCAGCCAGGCTGGCTGGCA
The DNA here is from genome assembly GCF_042186555.1 of Aquarana catesbeiana. NCBI lineage: Eukaryota > Metazoa > Chordata > Amphibia > Anura > Ranidae > Aquarana > Aquarana catesbeiana. The sequence continues at coordinate 602,862,777 of NC_133328.1, read as the reverse complement.
GGGCCTGAAGAGAGCTATCTGGGATTGGTAGCTGAATAGAGGATAGTTAGCACCGGAACTATTTCTACACCACAGGGGCCCGAGGTCCCTGCCCGCAAAAGGCAATCGACTGAGGCCTGGCTAAGTTAGTGTCAGGCCTAACCATGCGGTGCTAGCTAGTCTGGAGGAGTAACAGTCTGCAGCAAGGGAAGTGCTGGAGGAGTAACAGTCTGCAGCAAGTGAAGTGCTAGAGGAGTAATGTTATGCAGCAAGTGAAGAGCTGGAGGAGTAAAGGAAAAGAGGTCTTAAGCAAGTGTTTGTGCTGGGGAGAGGACTGGAGTGTATATAGAAGTCCCAAGCAAGTTGTGCTGAATCATTCTGGGCATCCCATAACTACCCTTTACCCATTCAAGTTCAATCCACTCAATAAAAACAAAACAAAAAAAAACAACAAAGCTTATGGACTGTTCTATGTCTCTGAGTGTCTGTGAGATGGATGTCTGGCTGGGCAGGGTGTCAGGTGAACCACAGTAATCAGCAACCCCTACAGGGGGCATGGCTACAGACCCATATCCATAATATCTTTATTTTGGAACATTCCCACCAGATATGAAAGAGAAAACTAAGTGTACAGCATCATCTAAAACAATTTGGGGAAACTCCAGGTGCAAATTTGGCAATGCACATTGGAGTCATGTACCAGCTGAAGTGTACCTTATGAGAGTTCTTCTAGGATATGTCGTTGGTCGAGCATTTAGCAGCAGCCAACTATATTTTTTTTACATCGTGGGTGATCCATGGTTTTCCCAAGGTCTGTTTTCAATTTTCGTGTAGGCAACTTTAGTGGAATTGGGGGTGGAGTCTAAAGTATAATAGAGTTTGGAACTTGTTTACACTTTCAGCTCTTTCTCCCCCTTTTAAATGCACTGTCTACCATTCCTTCTGACAGCTGTGCCCTCTATCCTTAAACTAACTCTCCTGCACACCTCTTCTCCACCCCACACCTTATATATTCCACCCTCACTTTTGTCCTCTCCTTATTACTGTACTCACCAACACCTGCTAATTCTAAATCCACACGCACAAAAAAACTCCACGACACTGGGGCATGTCCCTTCATATAAATCACACTCCCACATTACCTCCCTTACCCTTCAGCTTCTCCTAACCTCTGGTGATGTGTCCCCAAACCCTGGGCCTCCCTCATTTAACTGTACTCAATGCACCCATTACCCTACACCCTCTGGCTGCAGCCCCAATGCACACAATCTAGTTCCAATTTCTCTTCTTCCCATGGCCAGACTCCCTTTCTCTTGCGCCCTTTGGAATGCCCACTCTGTCTGTAACAAACTCACCTCTCTCCATGACCTATTTATCGCTTATTCATTTAATCTACTCGATATTACCGAAACTTGGCTTCATGAATCCAACACTGCGTCTTCTGCTGCCCTATCCCACGGTGGTCTTCTTTGGATTCACTCCCCCAGACCCAGTGGACTCAAAGGAGGGGGTGTTGGAATCCTTTTAGCCCCAAATAGCACCTTACAGGTACTTCACCCTCCTCCCTCTCTGTCACTCTCCTCATTTGAGGCGCACTGCATTTGTCTCTTCTCCTCAGTTTCTCTAAGGATATCTGTGATCTACTGGCCCCCTGGACCGGTATCAACCTTTCCCAATGACTTCTTTGCCTGGCTACCCTACTCTCTCTCTTCTGAAATCCCCACTATCATTCTCTGGGACTTCAACATCCCTACTAATACTAACACTCATGCTACTTCCAAACTTCTCAGTCTAACTTCCTCCTTTGACCTGAAGCATCGGATACATGCTTCTACTCCCTCTGAAGACAATACCCTTGACCTTGTTTTCTCCTGGGTATGCAACTATCCTTACCCTCTCTCTGATCACTACCTTATTAGTTTCACTCTCTCCCTCTCCTCCACCTCCTCTTCCTCCAACCGCCTAACAATTACCCGTAGAAACCTACGCCATCTCAACCCTTCTCTTCTCTACTCTGCTACTGACTACCTCTATGACAAAATCGCACCCCTGTCCTGCACCGACCTAGCCATTTATGTCTACAACACTTCACTTCTATCCTCACTAGACACACTGGCCCCCTTCAATACACACAGAATCAGGCTCCCCTTCAACCTTGGCAAACAGATGACTAGAAGTCTGAAAAAACATAGCCACGCTCTTGAGCACCTGTGGCGTAAGACCAAGTCTAAGAATGATTTCAACCAGTATAAATCTACCCACCAAAAATACAATTCCTGCCTCCTCACTGCCAAGCATACTATTTTATCTCTCTCATTAACACCTTGCCATCCCATCCCTGTCAACTCTTCTCTATCTTCAACTCTCTACTTCATTCTCCACTGCCTCCACCCACCAACTCACTCACTGCCCAGGCAATCACTTCAAACAGAAGATTGATACAACTCGCAAGGGGATCTCTACTGTTCAGATATCCTCTACGCTTTACACCTTATGCCCACAGGTACAATCTTTACTTACCTCTTTCAACCCCACCATTATAGACGAGGTTGCTAAACTACTTGCTAACGTCCATCTTACCACCTGCGCTCTGGATCCTGCTCCCTTGCAAATGCTACGTTCACCCTCTGGCTCTATTCTACACTCTCTAACCCACATCTTCAATCTCTCCCTCTCTTCTGGCATCTTCCCCAACTCTCTAAAACATGTACTTGTCAGTTTCATACTTAAAAAGCCCTCACTGGACTCATCCAATCTTAACAACCTATGCCCCATCTCCTTGCTCCCTTTTTTATCTAAACGCTTTGAACGTCTGGTCTACAACCGACTGATCGACCACCTTGCTGATAATTGCCTTCTTGATCCCCTTCAGTCTGAATTTCGTCCTCAACAATCCACAGAAACTGCTCTCCTAAAACTAACAAACGATCTACTAACGGCCAAAACCAATGGACACCATTCTGTACTCCTACTCCTGGACCTCTCTGCGGCCTTTGATATGGTTAACCACCCCCTCCTCAAAAAACTCCACGCCTTTGGTCTCCATGACTGTACACTTTGCTGGTTCCTACTTATCCAACCGCACGTTTAGCGTTACTTACAATTCTACTTCCTCCTCTCCTCTTCCTTTCTCTGTTGGGGTCCCCCAAGGTTCTGTTTTTGGACCTCCTTTTTTCAAACTAACCTCCTCTCTGGGTCAGCTGATGGCCTCCCATGGCTTCCAATACCACCTCTACGCTGATGACACCCAAATCTATTTCTCTACCCCTCATTTCACTACTTCAGTCTTCTTACATATCACTAATTTACTATCAGATATATCAGTCTGGATGTCACACCACTTCCTCAAACTTAATCTATCCAAAACCAAACTCATCATTTTTCCTCCCCCACGTGCCTCTTCCCCCGGTCTCTTTGGACCTCAACCCCCGCATCATCTCCAAAATATGCCCCTTTCTAACTAATAACACAACAAAGCTCTTAATTCACTCGCTGGTCATCTCTCACCTCGACTACTGCAACTCCCTCCTCATTGGCTTACCTGTACATAGTCTATCCCCCCTTCAATCCATCATGAATGCTGCTGCCAGACTCATCCACCTTACCAACTGCTCTATGTCTGCTACTCCTCTCTGTCAATCCCTCCACTCGCTTCCACTCACCCAACTAATTAAATTCAAAATACTAACAACTACTTACAAAGCCATCCACAACTCTGCCCCCAGCTACATCACTGACCTAATCTCAAAATACCAACTTAATTGTTCTCTTCGTTCTTCTTGAGACCTCCTGCTCTCTAGCTCTCTCATCACCTCCTCCCATGCTCGCCTCCAGGACTTTTCCAGAGACTCTCTAATCCTATGGAACTCCTTACCCCAATCTGTTCAATTATCTCCTACTCTATTAGCTTTTAGAAGTTTGCTAAAAACCCTCCTCTTCAGAGAAGCCTATCCTACCCACATCTAACAACTGTATTTTTATTTTCTCCATCTGATCATCCCCCACAGCTATTACCTTTTGTTCCACTTGACCCTCCCTTCCAGATTGTAAGCTCTAACGAGCAGGGCCCTCTGATCCCTCCTGTATTGAATTGTATTGTAACTGTACTGTCTGCCCCCATGTTGTAAAGTGCTGTGCATACTGTTGGCGCTAGATAAATCCTGAATAATAATAATAAAAAAAATCAGGCCTGTGACCTTAAGGTATTGCATAAAATGGTCTTCAAAGGATGTAAAGAGTATAAGGGGTGATGGTGGTGGTTTTCTTTTCTTCAGGTTTTTTCCCTTAAAGTGATAGTAAAGGCAGAAGGTTTTTTTTATCTTCATGCATTCTATGCATGAAGATAAAAAAACTTCTGTGTGTATCAGCACCCCTCAGTCCTCCCTAATAATTACCTGAGCCCCAGCTCTATCCAGCGATGTGCAAAACTGCCTCGGCCATCCAGTACTCCCCCTCCTGATTGGCTGATTGGCATCATTGGCTCCCGCTGCTGTCAATCAAAGTCAGTTAGCCAATCAGGAGAGAGATGGGGCGGGGGCGAACCGCAGCTCCATGTCTGAATGGACACACAGAGCTGCGACTTGGCTCGGGTGCCTCCATAACAAGCTGCTTACTGTAGAGGCACTCGACAGGAGGGAGGGGCCAGGAACGTTGGTGAGAGACCTGAGAAGAGGAGGCTGCTCTGTGCAAAACCATTTAACAGAGCAGGTAAGTATAACATGTTTGTTATTTTTAAAGAAAAAAAAGGAGACTTTAGTATCACTTTAATATGCACCTGGTGATCCTACCAGTAACACACTTCTTGCATTAGGGTGACAATAATTACTGTACTGTATTTACACAGGAGCAGCATTGTCACCATAGGACAGGAAGGGTGTTAGGACTACAGAACATCTGCCTTTCTTTATCTCCATAACTCAGGACAAGGAACAGCACTGGATTTTTGGCAAGATCAAAGAGGATTTTTTCCCCTATCAAACAGATATAACAAAACATTTTCAATGGCATTATGAACAGGCCTAAAGGGAGTGAATAAGAAAAGTTAAAGTGGTTCTAAAGCCTTAAGGTTTTTCACATTCTATACATTAAGGTGAAAAAGCTTCTGTGCTGAGCCCGATCAGATTTAGCGATTTGCACAAGCACAATGACTCCTACCACTGTCTCCTTCCTCATTGGACTGATTGATAGCAGCGAGAGCCATTGGCTCCCGCTGCTGTCAAACAAAAGCTGTGACATGGTAGCAGGGGGCAGGGCTGAGTACCGAGGGCGGGGCTGAGCCCTGCTGTCTGAGTCAATGGATGCAGGAGGGGGACTCAGGAGCGAGCACGCATGGGTGCCCCCTGGGAAATCATCTTTCTGGTCAGCCCCAGAAGAAGAGGGACCTGGTGCGCCGGTGGGGGACCCCAGAAGAAGAGGATCAGAGGTTCTCTGTGCAAAAGCATTGCATAGAGCAGGTAAGTATAGGCACGTTTGTTATTTTTATTGAAAAAAAACAAGGTTCTAATACTAGTTTAATTGTTAGGTTTTACATTCACTTTAATTCAATTAATGATTTTGTATGAGTTACAACTATTATTCTCCTTGATTAGAGTACATGGGATATATACTGGTCTAACACAACTAACTGATCTTTTTGTCCTCCAAGGATCCAGGTTCATGTTCCTTGGGAAAGCAATAGTACAACAGCTCCAGATACAGAAGTCAGACAGACAAATGATAAACCCAGTTTATTGTATTGTTACTGGGCCAGCAGCTTTCCTGTGTCTTACATCTGAAGATCTCGGTGGAACTAGACGAGGACTTGCAGTCCTTTTGGAGGGCATAACACAGACATTTATTTGGCAGGAAGATCCAGCTATTGGGCAGCTGGTAAGATAAATATCCCAGCTTTGTAGCTAGCAACAGTTTATATCAGGCTTTGTACAGGATTTACATTCCTCAGCAGACTTTACAAGCAATCTCACATTTTCTAGACTTGCACATAACTGGACAAATATGCAGACATTACCTTTCCATGAAAACATACACTTATTCTTGAAGGGGATGTCCTCATTTGGAAAACTATATCTGTGGGTATTCCTCAGAGTTTTAAATAAGTTTTGGGTAGGGGTGAAAAAGAGTACTTAAAAGGGAAGGTATAGGGTTTAGGTCAAGCAAAAGTTTAGGTCAGGTTTTAAGCAAAAGCGACAATAACAGGGGCTTTAACAATCTCTAACACTTTCAAGGGTGCTTATAATGGTAACCTTTTATTCACATGGTTGATACCTAAGGCTGGTCATAGACGGCTCATATTCAGGCTAATTTCAGACAAAAATCAATCCATGGGTGGTCAACCAAGTAATTGTTTGGGGGAATCGATTCATTTTCTCTATTTCAGCCCATTTGCCGAGCAAGAGAAAATTGAGTCATGCATGACTAACTTTAGTCTGCTGCTGCTCAAACCACACTGGAAGTGTTTAATTCGTTTATCCCAACCCAATTTACTGTCACTTTTGCTTGATAGCTTGGACCACATGCAAATGTAGAGAAAAGTATAAATAAACAAAGTGAAATTCTTTAAAAATGCACACAATACAGTACTTGTGTTACATATATTACATACAGTTTTCAAATTACAGTATTTTTTTCATTGTGGCCCTTTGCATGGAACCATATCATTGCTATTTTTTTTACATGTACGCACTTTATTTTTGTAGAGATTGTAGGGACCTGTAATAGTCCCATTATGGGGTCAGGGGTGCAATCTACTTAATTATTAGGGAAGGAAATAGTAAAGGGGGTCAAGAAACAAATAAAGTAAAACCTTGGTTTGAGAGTGACTTGGTTTGAGAGCGTTTTGCAAGACAAGCAAAATGTTTTAATACATTTTGCCGTGATATACAAGCGATGTCTTGATATAAGAGTAGCGTCATGTCACAACTGAGTATAAAAAAGAAGAGAGGAGCCTTTAAGTGTAGCAATATGGTTACATTTAATGAAGGTACAACATTTAACAACTTATTGCTACACTTAGAGGTGCCTTTCTTCTCTTTTATACCCTGTAAAAAAAATGCTTTGATATACAAGTGCTTTGGATTACTAGCATGTTTCTGGAACGAATTATGCTCGCAAACCAAGGTTTTACTTTACAGCTAATGCTCATTTTTGTGCAGCTAATGCTTATACACTGTACTAGCACACAGACGAGCTCAGGCTAGCATCCAGCATTCATTGATACGTCGGTGCATCTGTGTGCGATGTCCACGCGCATTGGTGCCAACCTGCTTATTTGAAGGAGACCCTGGTATGTGTTAATTCCTGGATGTTCCTCAGCTTTCCTATGATCCGTGTTCCTGCTTTTACTGACTGCTCTTCCTTTGCTAACCCAACTCTTTCCTGACCTGACTCATTCCTGACCTTGCTCTGTGGATTTTGAACACCGACCGCAGCCTGTCTCTGACTATTCTTTGCCTGTTTCCCTGGTAATGACCTCAGCCTGCTACTGGACCTTGCTCTGCTTGCTTCACTGGTACTGACCTTGGCCTGCTACTGTACCTTGCTCTGCATGCTGCCCCAGTAATGATCAACCTGCTTCCTGACCACACTGCTGCCTCACTGTGTATGACCCTGGCTAACCTTGACTATTTCTCTGACCATGGCAATCACCTGCTACCATGCTACCGCTACAAAAAAAAAATGTAAAAAAAATAAATATATATATATATTTTTTTATAAAACTGGCTCTTTAAAAAAAATGAAAAAAAAGGTCCTTAAGTGCACTGTGTTCGGACACCGGACACAGTGCAACGCCGGACACAGTGCACTTATGGGAAGCGCCACTTCTATGCAATCACGAGATTGCAGACGTGGTGCTGCATTTGCGGGCATTTAGCCCGCCTTGCCGCATTTTCTGAAGCGCAGAGTAGCTTCCGCCCGGCCATAGTAATATATACTACAGGCGCCGGGCAGAAGCTACTCGGTGCTTCAGATTTGATTGACATCTGACCTGAGTTAGATGTCACTTCCTGTTTCTTTCTCCCATTGCGCCCAAGAGAGGGAACAGGAAGTATGCTGCTCCATTGCCGCTGCCAGTGTGAAGGAGACACCGCAGGAGAGGAGACAGCAAGGTAAGTACCGCTGTGCGGAGAACAAGATGGGGGGGTTTGAAGTGACAGAGGCTGCATTTAATGGGGCACAGGCATGCTGCATTTGGGGGGGCAGAGGCTACATTGGGGGGGACAGAGGCTGCATTTGGGGGGGGACAGAGGCTGCATTTGGGGGGGCAGAGGCTGCATTTGGGGGAACAGAGGTTGCATTTGGGGGGGGGACAGAGGCTGCATATGGGGGAACAGAGGCTGCATTTGGGAGAACAGAGGCTGCATTTGGGGGTGGGACAGAGGCTGCATTTGGGTAGGATAGAGGCTGCATTTGGGGGGGACAGAGGCTGCATTTGGGGGGGGAACAGAGGCTGCATTTAATGGGACACAGGCATGCTACATTTAAATGGGACACAGGCATGCTGCATTTGGGGGAACAGAGGCTGCATTTGTGGGGGGGACAGAGGCTGCATTTGGGAAGGGACAGAGGCTGCATTTAGGGGGAACAGAGGCTGCATTTGGGGGAACAGAGGCTGCATTTGGGGGAGGGGACAGTGTGTGCATTTGGGGGGGGGGCAGAGGCTGCATTTGGGGGAACAGAGGCTGCATTCGGGGGGGGGACAGAGGCTGCCTTTGATGTGACACAGGCTGCATGTAGGGACGGACTCTGCTGGGGATGCCTGATGGCATCTGGTGGCAGGCGACGTGGCTAGTGACACGCTCAGGGCTCCCACTGATTCTGCATTATGGTGAGTTGAATGATTTAATTTGATATTACAATGTAATAATCGAAATAATGCGCTTCAATCATCCTGACACCATAACAACCATGGTGCCGGGATGATTGAAGTGCTAACACCAGGTGTTTGGAGTATCTTTATCTGCTGATTGTTAAACTTTCTAGAATACACATATTTCTATTGTTGTGTAGGATCTGGGCCTGCTGTCCCTCTCTCCCTCTCCCTCCATCCCTCGTTCATCTCAGACGCTAACCACACCACCTTAGAGCCACGACCACTATTTTGCTGAAACCACACCTATTTTCACCAAGTGGGAGGGGTCTAAAAGGAAGGGCGGGGTCTGGCACCCCCCCATCCTAAAACTTCACCAGCCACCACTGCTCAGCAGAGAGTAGCACAATATCCCTTTTCCTTTTCAGAAGGACTGTCTCCTGGCTACTCCCAGCTTCCATCACTTTCTGTCCCCAGTCCATTTCTCCCTGTTATATTTCACTTTTACCCATACTGAATGTTTTTTTTTTTTTTTTGTCTTCTGTTGCTGGCTAGACTGCTAACTCCTGCCTGAGGACCTCCAATGATAGACACTGAATTACCCCACCTTTGATCAGGATTCCCCTGTTGTCCCCTGCTTCCCTTCCCACACTTTGGATTCCCCTCCCTGAGCCAAGACAGACTCCCTCGGGAAGGGTTTTATCCACCCCCGGCCCCGTGGCCTAACTTCTAGGGGTCCCAACGACCTAAGGATTCTATGTTCTTTACAGTTATGGGATGAAACCCTACATCGGTTTGTATGGTTCTTTGAATATGGTGAAATCAACCTGCGCTAATGAGCAATGTGTGATAGAAAAAATGTATATATACAAAAGGTGCAGCTGCAAAAAAAACTCCAAATATCTATGAAGTGACAAACATGTAAATAAACTAAATTGCGCTAGCAAAAAAAAACTTTTCCTTAATAAAAAATAAATTAAAAGTGCTTAGAAAACACAATATGTGTATAAACAATAAGTGCATAAAGTGCTTATACAAAGGTGGAGAAAATATATTAAAAATCAGTGATCATAGGTAAAAAACCACTCATAATCCGTCCATAATAATATGAATCATTTTGACCAGAAAACAAAAAGTCCACTTCATGTGTTTCATCGCCACACACTAAGGATTGGTACACCAAGATACTTCAGATCAGATGTGCATTGGTAGCGGTGAAGGAAGTAATAGATGTGCGCTTACCCCAAAAGATGGACCTCCCCTGTGGCAAGGTCTTATCAGCTTGCAGATTTCGCCCTCTGCAGGGACCAGCTGTTAGTCTCCTGGTCTTGGCAGCGTGTACCGCCGACTTCCGTATGGCCGGGATGGTCCAACTATCCCAATCTCAAAGGGGGGGACTCAGAAATGGAAAAGTCCACATGCAGGAAAAAACAGCATAAGGAGAAAAAAAACTCCAATAGTGTGATAACGTTTAGAGTATTTATTGGTTAAAGCAAACCACAAGTGAACATTAAAAAATCCAGATATAAAATTCTATTAAAAAAGCCGGCTGGTAGTTGGACCATCCCGGCCATACGGAAGTCGGCGGTACACGCTGCCAAGACCAGGAGACTAACAGCTGGTCCCTGCAGAGGGCGAAATCTGCAAGCTGATAAGACCTTGCCACAGGGGAGGTCCATCTTTTGGGGTAAGCGCACATCTATTACTTCCTTCACCGCTACCAATGCACATCTGATCTGAAGTATCTTGGTGTACCAATCCTTAGTGTGTGGCGATGAAACACATGAAGTGGACTTTTTGTTTTCTGGTCAAAATGATTCATATTATTATGGACGGATTATGAGTGGTTTTTTACCTATGATCACTGATTTTTAATATATTTTCTCCACCTTTGTATAAGCACTTTATGCACTTATTGTTTATACACATATTGTGTTTTCTAAGCACTTTTAATTTATTTTTTATTAAGGAAAAGTTTTTTTTTGCTAGCGCAATTTAGTTTATTTACATGTATGGTTCTTTGGCCTATGGTTTTGGTCTTTGAACTTGGTTTTTATGATGTTTGGGTAGGGTATTATGTGTTTTGGGGGGAGGGGTTTCCATACTTTACAGAACTGAATATGTACTATGCTCAAATGCCGTTGAATTTATGTAACAAATTTGGGTTTATTTACATCTGCTGGTTGGATAGAATCATCCTGCTTCTATTTCCCCCTGGTGTTCCATGATGGCCCCTTCAGATGTCAAGTCGCTGACCATTCTATTGTGGAACGTCCGGGGGCTTAACTTCAAATATAAACGGTCACTGCTATTCCAAATACTTAAAATTGCATAACCCTCATATAGTCCCTTTGCAGGAGACGCACTTAACTGGCAGCAAGGTTCTGGCATTGAAAAAGTCATGGGTGCAAAGGGCGCTTCATGCGACCTATTCCTCATATTCTAGAGGGGTCACTATATTGATAAGTAAACATGTTCCATGTGTAACCCATGAGGTTCATCTGGATCCCCAGGGAAAATTTGCAATGGTGGTACTGACCATTTATAACAAGAAATATGTCATTGTGAACGTCTATCTGCCTCCTCCGAGCCAAATACACATTCTGTACACACTGTATGAAAGGCTGGCTTTGCATTGTCCGGCATGTGTTCTGTTTATGGGAGACTTTAATGCCACATTGTCCCGTGAATTAGATAGACCCTCCCTGCAAACTAATTTCAATCCTGACCTTGGTACGTGGGCTCAGGCAACAGAATCTCAAGAGGCATGGCGGTGGCTTCACCCCCAGGATAGAACGTACTCCTGCTTTTCGTCCACATTTAAAACATCCTCCCGAATCGATTTGGCTTTTGTCAATGCTGCCCTCCTGGCCAACATCCAGGAGGCCAGCTACCTTCCCTCTGGTCTATCTGATCATCATCCTCTCAATCTGACTATTAGGACCACCAGGTTGAGGAGCAAAGCCCTCTGGAGGTTACAACCCCATTGGCTCAACAATGAGGCAGTTCATGACAGGGTTTCTCTCTCCTTGCAGGACTACTGGGCACACAGTGCGATGTCAGCCTCCCTGGAGGTAACGTGGGATGCTTCCAAAGCTCACAGCAGGGGTCAACATATCTGGGCTGTGGCGGCGGTTAGGGCGGCTCTTGAGGACAAGGTCTCTGATCTGCAGCACAAAGTTGAGGAGGCTTTAATCCAATATTCGATCTCGGCAACGGTCCCTAACTTTGAGCAACTTTCATCACTTAGGCAAGAATTACATCTCCAGGTTTCAGACACCACCAGGCTTGGTATACAGAGTAGCATGGTGACAAAAACAGCAAACTCCTGGCGATGCTGGCACAACAGGATAGGCCCTTAGCGGTTATATCAGAAATCCTCACGGCAGAGGGAGTAATAGTCACCTCTCAGGAGGATATTCTATCTGCATTCACCAAGTTCTACACCTCTCTGTATGTTTCCTCACTCCCCGACACCTTTGACCCTACGCCGATGAACTCCATGTTGGACACGCTGGCACTGAGTTGGCTCTCTGATAACTCCTTGTCTCAGAGATCACACCAGAGGAAGTTACGGTGGCCATTAGGTCTTTCCCAGCAGGCAAAACCCCGGGACCGGAAGGACTGCCCATAGAGTATTACAGAGCCCACACAGAAATGCTTGCCCCCAAACTAGCTCAAATGTTTCAAGCCTGTCTCCAACAGGGTTCCTTACCGCCCTCTATGAGGGAGGCCCATATTGTTCTCATCCCAAAGCCTAATAAAGACCCTAAGTTGTGCACCTCCTACAGGCCGATAGCAGTCCTAAACTGTGACCTAAAAATACTAACCAAGTTACTGGCCACTAGAATTAACAAGGTAATTAAATCTCTGATCGACTCTGATCAAATAGGCTTTATGCCAGGTAGGTCCACAGACATTAACATACGTAGACTGTTTTCCAATATTCATGCCCCCCATGCTAATCAGGGTACTAGGACCATTGCCACTCTTGACATGAAAAAGGCATTCAACATGGTGGAGTGGGTATATTTGTGGGAGGTCCTTAGAAGAATGGGTTTCCCACTGAAATGTATTGCATGGATACACACACTGTACACCGGTCCCCTGGCATCCATTAAAATGAATGGCTCCCTGTCTCCTCCATTCCCCCTGCAGAGGGGCACCAGACAGGGATGCCCTCTCTCCCCAGCCTTATTTGCGCTGGCCATGGAGCCTATAGCTGAAGCCCTCATGATCTCGGCCAAGGTCCGTGGCCTAGGGTGGGCTGGATGGAGGATAGAGTGGCTCTCTACGTGGATGATTTACTGCTTTTTTTAAATGAAGCTGGTGAATCTCTGCGGGGCGCACTCAGAATCATGGACACCTTCTCCACATTTATGGGGTTGAAGGTGAATTGGCACAAGTCTCAGCTCTTTCCAGTGGATGAGGGGGCCAAGTCCTCCTCACCCTCCTCTATCCCACTTCAATGGGTTGACACGTTTACCTATTTAAGTATCATTGTCTCAAAGGAGGGAGGAGACTTTGCCCGGCTCAATCTTGATCCTGTCCTGGCAATAGTTAAATGCAAACTGAAGGCATAGAGCAATCTTCCCCTTTCCCTCATTGGGCGCATCAACCTTCTTAAAATGAAAGTCCTCCCCAAATTTACATACATTTTTAGGAACTCCCCGCAATGGCTGACCAGAACTTTCTTCAATTCTCTTAAACAAATCTTCCTCTTCTTTATTTGGGGGCCAAAACCACCCAGATAATATACCACTCTGACCAGGCCTGTGGACAGTGGGGGTTTGGCTCTTCCTGATTGTCACAAATATTTCTTGGTCACTCAGCTTGTAACCGCCCATTGGTGGTTGCAGCCGGACCTGACCAACTCTGCGACGGTGCTGGAGGCGGCTATAGTGGGGTCTCTGGAGGCCTTGAAGGGGTTGCTATTCAGGGGGCCAAAAACACCTCACTTCCTCACCCCTTCTATGCGCACCACCATGTGGGCGTGGAAGGTGGGTGAGGCGCTGAGGGCACCACAGCCGAATTCCTGGTCTCCTCACACCCCCCTGTGGCTGAATCCTAACCTATCACAGTTCAATACCATCCTGGATCCGCAGACCTGGACAAATACAAAATTCTGACCCTTGAGCATGTCATCACCAACCAGTCGGGGGACTTCTTCCACATTTTCTGGGCTTGCCCAGCAACTGTACATTATTGGAAAGAAGTACTCCAAGTAATCACTAAGGTTACTAAGACTAGTGTCCCTTATGACCCTAAACATTGTCTGCTGGGACTGGTAGAACAAATGTCAATGCTCAGAGCTAGAAAAATACTCATATCCCTGCTATTGTATCATGCACGTAAGGCTATCACGATGAACTGGAAACAATCATCTCCCCCCTGTCGGATTTTGGAAAAATCTAGTGAATTACCCCTTTATAAAGCCACCTACTCGGGCAGGGGTTGCCCATAAAGATTTGAAAAGGTATGGACCTGTTGGCTAGATGATAATACCACAGCAAATGATACAGTAGCCAACTCCTAGATTAACATCATGGTTGTAGTATGTTAATATATTGATCCAATTACTTTCATGTCACAAAATCCTGTTATTATATTATTGAGCACAGATCCTCCTGATCTAACCTCTCCCCCCATTGGGGTATAGATAGATAAGGTTATATATGTTGTATGATGTGCCCTGTTGTGGTCTGTTGCTGCATCAAAGGATTTGCCCCTGCGTGGGCTATGTTTGGCACTTGTGTGGGCAACTTTGTATACTAATGAAAAATTCAAGAAAAAAAAGAAAAGAAAATGAACAAATGATCTTCTTTATAAGACATAGTTTAGATTTGTGAAAGTGTGGTGGGACGAGATGTGTATATTTTGGACACTCCAGTGATATAGTTTCTACCTCCACACGGAACACATATACAATTAAACAGTTTGCTAACTGCAACATGCATGTAGAATACAATACATGGGTCCCACAATGTGGATGTTTTGTGACAGATTACATGATCATTTACAAAACATCATAGCAGATATTATTATTATACAGGATTTATATAGTGCCAACAGTTTGCGCAGCGTTTTACAACATGAGGGCAGACAGTAGTTACAATACAACTCAATACAGGAAGAATCAGAAGGTCCTGCTCGCAAGAGCTTACAATCTAAAAGGAAGAGTCAAGTGATACAAAAGGTAATAACCAGGGGGGGACTGACTATTCGGGCACTCAGGCAATGCCCAAGGGCCCCATGCCACTAAGGGGCCCCATCAGGGTTGCCAGCCTCAATAAAACCAGGGACAGTATGTAAAAATCTGTGTTTTTTTAAAAATCCCAAGATTATAGCTGCCCCGCCTCTCCAGTACCTTTTCAGTGTGTGTATGTGTATTCTGTGTGTTTACTGTGTGTGTGTATATTGTGTGTCTGTGTGTGTATACTGTATGTGTGTGTGTGTATACTGTGTGGCCCATAATCTCCTATTGCCTGGGGGCCCCATAATCTCCTATTGCCCGGGGACCCCATGATCTTCTCATATTGCCCGGGGGGCCCCATAATCTCCTATTGCCCGGGGGCCTCATGTGTTGTCAGTCCGCCCCTGGTAATAACTGTGGGGGATGAGCAGATGGAGAAAGTGGAAATATAGTTGTTAGGTAGAGGCAGAATAGGCTTCTCTGAACAGAAGGGTTCAGGGATCGCCCAAAAGTAGTGGACAGAAAAAGGAGATAGCTGGACAGATTGGGGTAGGGACTTCCAAAGGAACATTTTATTGATTTACATGAGGAGAAAACAGCATCTTTAAAGTAGAACTGAACTATATCTGAGCACTACAAACCGAAAACGCTATTTAATTCTTTTTTAATATTCAAAGCAAACTCCCCCATCCATCCATGTCTGCTTGCTTTATTTTGCTGTGAAATTACTTTGAAAAACACCCTCCTAGCATTTTTAGCCACAGCCATTTTGAGTAAGGGCAGATGATTCATGTAGCATTTACTTCCAGGAATCCATCTGCCCTTAGCTCACACAGGCCGAAGGGTGTGCTTAGCTGAGAAAGCCCATCCTCTAGATGAAAAAAAATATGTCTTTGAATACTCGTGGGATATATGACATCATTTTTTTCCTAGGCTAGACACCAGGAAGCAACTGAATAAAAGAAAAAAGTTTAAAAAAATAAATATAATATACCTTCCTATATAGTTACTGATTTTAGCAGCATAAGGATTAAAAATAGGTAATGTTGATTGAGAGAATTTAGTTCTGCTTTAAAAATGCAGATTATCGAACGGCTAGATAGATTGATTATAGGAGGGAATAGGTTTTCGAGATTATGCCATTGTAAAGATTACTGGATTTTTAAGCGATACACTATTATACCCGACGGCTTAAATTTTGAGTGGGACTTTTCCCACTACTATGAGTAGGGATATGCTCCCTATCCTTTCCCTTCATCTACCCCCCCGCTGTCCAATCCCTCTTTCATTCCCCCTTTTGTTCCTTAGCTATCCCCCTTTCCCTTCAGTCCACCTCCTTTCTTACCCATTCCCTTTTTTCCCCCATCCCCTCTTCCCCCCTTCTCTCACCCCCTCCCTTTTTTTTCTTTCTACATTTCAGTTTCTTTACGTTGTTCTTATCTGAGGAATATATCTGGTGCAGTTCCTTTTGGTTTTGGCAAAAAAAAAGCTGTCAAGGGTGGGGTAGATTCCTGAACTCGGAAACCCAGCAAAGAATTTTCCAACTCACACAGTGCTTCTTAGTATGTCCACTGTGCTGACTTACACAGCCTCACGCTGGAAAACTGTATGGAAGGAACATTTGATGTTCCACAAGGGATTGTGGTTATTGTAATGATGACGTGACATAACAGAATAGGAATCAAAGGAACGTTATGGAATTTTCCGTACATTTAAAGACAATAATCAGAGACCCCATGAGACGTATGAGTAAAGTAATTTGAATTTTAAGAACTACACAACAGCATGACATCTCAGATGTACAATTAAAAACAAATGTTTATACACCAAAATCAAATTTACACCATGTTGATTATAGTGCAAATGTACTTTCACAATGGCATCAAGATACCACTTTTCCTTGACCTGTTACTAACCATATTACATATGTAGCAATGTAGACTACAATTGCAAAGCATAGCGATTCCCCGTCATTTCTATGTACTGTATTGTCCCTCTAGTGCCTAGCATCACTAACTGACATCAAATCTGCAAGCCAATCCAAACTAGCAGTTCCTCAGACTGGCAATTGCTTTGTATGGGATAAATGACAGTGCAGCGCTATTAATACAAAAGGCAGACTTAACATATTGCTCATGGCATAGAATTATTGAAAGTCCCCTTTGATGTAGAAAATGAAAAGAAAAAGTTGACAGAAAACAGTCTCCTCTGCGGTGGTAAGGGTGCTTGCAGATATTCATAAGGTGCAACTCAATCCGTGATTCCACCACCATCTAGCCAAACTGCTCACCTCAGTCATTGGACCCCTGAGCTAAAAGATGGGTCAAACAGGCATTCACCACTGACAGTGGTCAAAGATGGAGGCTTGAGTAGGCAGATGAATGAGGTACGGAATCACACCACTTTAAACACCCGCACACTGTTACTCTTGATTTCAACCGTGGTATCATGTAATGTAAAAGATATATAGTGCACACTGTGTGGCTAAAATAACTTTCTTTATTTATAAAAGACAGGTACGCACATAGGTAGCACTATAAACCTAGTGCTGAGATTAATGGTGTGGTTTATAGTCAATTGCTTCGTATGACTATGTACCCAGACTACATATCCCAGGAATCTTTGCTATCATCAGAGAGAATGCTGGGAAGGGCATAAGAGAGAGCAGAGAGGCGCGCTACGCTCTCTTCCTCCTGGGCCTGGTGTGTGACGGACCTCTCTGTTCAGAGAGGGTGATCTCGCGGCCTGCCACGCGGTGTACGACATTTCAACCTGACCGAGAAGGGCCTATCACTGCTTGCTGATCACCAGACATCTACCCAGCCTCATCCGGATAGTCGACCATCCCACACTTTGTGCTGCGCATCGGGTAATCGGAACCGCTGCAAGAACACCTTTTCGGGAACCATGGTTCTGAAGGCATTGAATCGGCCTTATCGTTGTTGAGAGGGCAATTGCCCACTGCTTCATTGGGACACTGTGCACAGACAGCTTTACCCTGGGGAAACACTTTGCTGCATCTTTATTTGAACATTGTACATCTACACCTGTTGCATCAACCTTTCCAAGAAATACCTTTGCCTTGTGGCTGCACCTCACTGGATATAGTTAATGAGCTCCGACTGCCGGCGAAGACCCTCAGGCCTGCAATGGGGACATTACTATCATTACTAAATAAAAGGGCCCTCATACCATTCTTGTTTAATCAATCTCTCATTAGGATTAAAAGTTGAATAGGCCGGCCTGGGTTTCCCCTTTAGAAGTCTTGCCAGAACTAATGCTTAACTCTTGCTTATCCTTTAAGGTCATGCTCAAGTGGTACTACATTGTACATATGTGTATATAATATACTGTTCTCTCCAGATTGTCTTAACTTGTATTATCGTGGAGGAATTCTTCTTCTGAGCTAGAAATGTTATCCAAAGTTCAGTTGATCTATTACTTCCTTTGTGCAACAAAATCTTTCTTGAGTTATTCAGTAAACGTTAATAGAATATAAACTTATTGAGTGATTTGACTTATTACTTTAAGGTGGTGAAAAGATGTCTGAACCCAGAGTGTCAGGTGGGTTGGAATGTTCCCAGGGTCATGAAGGTGCAGATGAGCACGTAAATCCAAGCAGTCCTCAAGGGGGCACTGCTACATTTGGGGGCTCATCTGGCATGCCATCTGCAGCCAGCCCTAGTCAACCTAGACAAGAGCCACAATCCACGTGGGAAGCAGCTTCGGTGGCCGCGGCGGCCTGGAGCAAAAGTCAGGGAGCTCAAATGGAAAAGAGCACTGTTCTGGAGATCTCTGGAAGTGAACACACTGAGAGAGAGAGAGATTAGAAGGTGGGTGAGAGCCCTGGCCCCAAGACACTGGGCCTACATTGTGGAAACAGAAGCTGAGCACGGCCTGGATCAAGTCAGGGTACTCCTGGAACGGCAGGAAGAGATACCTGTGTGCTTTCAGGAGGAAGAGATATGTCTAGCCGAAGGGGTAATCGCTAGAATGATCTTATTTAAAGTGGGGGGAGAGCATGCTGAGAGGCAGCCATTGTCCAGAGCCCAGGAAAAGGGCTCTGTATCTGTGGGAGCTGACTTCCAAGGGGCCGATCCCCCCCTCTCAGTCTACATGGATATGAGCCGGTTAGTTGATAGCTTAGTGGAGAATGGGTCTGGACATGCCAACTAGAGCTATCGGAGACTCAGGTTTTTCTCAGGGCAGTTGCCAACTCCTGTGGGGAAGATGAATTTGAAACCTGGATGAGCCAGGCCCTCCAAGCCATGGAAGAGTGGAGCGTTTCAGAGCCTATGAAGCGGCAACGGCTCAGTGAGAGCCTTCAAAGCCAGGTGGCTGATGTGATCCGCAACCTAAGGATGAGAAAGAATACTTGTGTTGTCATGGACTACATAGATGCTCTGTATGCTGTATTCGGGAGGGTTGAGACCACCGCAGACCTGATGTACAAGTTTAACCACACTCACCAACAAAAGGGGGAGAATCTGTCTGAATACATATCTTGAGTAGACAGAATGCTGCATCAAATTATCCTTAAGCGGGTTATTGATCCCAAGATGAGCAAGCTTGTCTGGACCAGGTTTTGCAAGGGGCCCGGCCAAATCACCCTATCGTATTGAAGTTGTTATTGAAGAGAACCAAGGTGGTGCCCACGTTCCCTGAATTGATAAGAGAAGTATGAGAAGAGGAGGGCCTATTAGAGGAGAAAAGCCAAAGGTCGAGAGAATGGAGCTCTATCGAGAGAAAGTGGTGGCTCAAGCTGTCCATGTGGAGATGGGTTTCTCGGATGAGGATAGTGGAACTGAGTATGAACCAGCGGGACTGGCCATTCCTGACACTTATAAGCCAGTAAGCAAACTTAGGCCAACCAAACTGATGGCTCAGGTAGCTCAGGCCCAATCCCAGATGTATCATGCTTTGATGCGAGTGATGGAAACCCAAGAGAAGGTGGAAGGGCAAGGAACTCGTCAAGGGAAACAATACTTTACCAAGGGTGAGAAACAAGATGTTATGGGTGTGGAGAAGGTGGACACTTTCGGGCTGAGTGTCCCAAGACCAGCATCAGCCCTCAATTACTCACGGAGGTTGTGAAAGCCTTCCAGAAGTTACTCTTCCCAAAGCCAGTGGGAAACTTCAGAGCACCTCAGTGAAGGAGCTAGTTGAGAGTCCCAAGGAAAAACTGAGCTACAAAATCAAGAGAAGATCTAAGAAGAACAGAGGGCGCAAGCCACCTGTTGCCTTTCCCCTCAGTTACCAAGAAAACCAAAAGAAACAAAACCCTCAGGGAAGTAAAGACGGGGCAAGAAATCAATGCACACTTTACTGAGCAAATGGTTAGACCAACTCCACTGCCTTCAAAGAGACTGATTAGAGCACAAACTATAGAGTCACCTGCTGGGAACCTGCCAAAGAGCTTAGTGGGGCCCTCCCCTATAGCCTCAATACAAGTAGAGGGTATCTACACTCAAGCTCTACTGGATACTGGAGCCCAGGTGACTTTGCTGTACCGGGACTTTTACCACAAGCACTTGAGACACATCCCTTTGTGCAAACTCGAGGAGTTATGCCGCGTACACATGAGCGGACTTTCCGGCAGACTTGGTCCGGCGATCTGGAGGACCTTCGAGAACATTTGGCTGAACTGAAGAGGTCGGGGGTCATCAAGGAGTCCAGGAGCCCTTATGCTTCCCCAATAGTGGTAGTGAGAAGGAAGAATGGGTGCCTCTGGATGTGTATTGACTACCGAACCTTGAACCGGAGGACCATCCCAGATTAGTACAAAAACTCCCGTATAGAAGAGGCCCTGCAATGTTTATCAGGGGCTAAATGGTTCAGTGTGTTGGATCTGAAGAGTGAATACTACTAAATACCCATGCATCCGGATGACCGAGAAAAGATGGCTTTCATCAGCCCTCTGGAGTTTTTTTAATTCGACCGCATGCCACAAGGATGAACAGGGGCCCCCACCACTTTCCAGAGACTAAAGGAGAACACTGTGGGTGATATGAACTTGGTAGAAGTGCTAGAGTACCTTGATGATATCATCGTGTTCGGCAGAATGTTGGAGGAGCATGAGGCTCGGCTAGAGAAAGTTTTAACAATTACACAATTATTAGAGAAGTGTCAGTTCTACCAGACTTCAGTCACGTATCTGGGTCATGTGGTATCAGCTGAGGGAATAGCTACTGACCCTCAGAAGTTGGACTAGTATATCTATAAACAAGGGTTGTGGCGCTTCCTATGGGGTACTGAATGGGAGGGGTGTTAATAATGTACACGGGTGGTTCCCTCAATGAGCCCCAATAAGGTACCTGGTAGCTACAGGAGCAAACTTTGTTACCGTAAGAGTATTTATGTCTATAACTAGACATACACACATACATCCATATACACCTGCATATATCAACAAAAATAATATTCCTGAAGATAGTTCATTCAGGCCTAATTAGAAGGGGTGTGGGCTGGTTCATTCAGACCTAATTAAAAGGGTTGTGGGCTGGAGCCCCTGTGACTGTGATACGTATACCACCACTAGGTAGTCATGTGTGTGTAACCTTATAAGTGCTCTTCTGCCAAAATATCCAAACACTCTGCTAACCGTGCAAAGTGAACAAACATAAGTGAGCATACATAGAAAATGTTACCCAAATATAGTAATCAAATAAACATAATGTGATCAAATGAAGTGCATGTTACCCAGATAAATATCAAATAAACATAATGTGATCAAATTAAGTGCAAAGGAAACCAATAGTTTTTTCAGTGATAATAGTCCATAAGATACAGAACTTGTTCAAATCCAGTATTCCAAACAATTTCGTGACTTAGGTGCTCTCGGGTAATTCCTGTGACTTTAGTGCTCCCCCTTCAGATCCCCACTCACCAAATACAACAACCCCGTAGAGGGGCAACCAGCATAAGATGTCTCTTTCACAGTCTCTTCTCCACGTTGATCTGGCGGGCTTTACAGGATGGTTTCCGTTGGTTATCCCAATAGATTCCCGGATCCGGGTATATAGGTAGCTTTCTAATAGGTAGAATGTTCACAATGGCTCCCTCATGGAAAGGAAAAGATAGGAAGCTTCCATGGTGTAGTATGTAAAAAGCTTTATTCAAAAACCTCCATCAACAATCAGCGGAGTATATTAGGCAAAATAAAATCCATAAAAAATATATAAAAAATATATATATTTTTAAGCTATCTCAGACCGAAGCCTGAGGGCAGACCCGTAGCGAGGTTTAAAGCGTGTACCGCCGGTAATAGCTGTATACGCTCTGCTTGTGTTGAGTTCGTGTCCGGAAGTGGTATGCGCTCCACCTGCGTTTCAGCTAGGGTCCGTAACCGGAAGTGACGTAGCGTGCATGGCGTCGTTGTACGCGTTTCGTCATAGACGTCTTCAGCAACGATGCCAGCACGCCGCGCACTACGTCCATTTAAGGAGCCGTCAGTTTCGATCCGCCCCTTAATTTCTACCCCATCCAATCCTATCATACCAAGGCGAGGTGACACTCCACCTAGGCTGGAGTGTCAGCAGGGATGGTCGTACGCCATTTCGTATTGCAAAACCCGGCTAATGGGTTAGAATCTGCCCTCCTGTGTGATTAAATAATACCAAATGGTTAGGAAGTGGGCATAAGGATAAATATACCGTAAACTAAAACTAGGATTTAAAAGTAAAATTGAAAATTAGGATTTAAAATTAAAATTAATTAAAATTAATATTAAATTAAGATTAGGTATGTAGATATATACCCAGACCGTTGTGGGACAGTAAATATAGAAAAATCATGAGGCTTATTATGAGCCAAGTTTGTGAAGGAAGGAACCTATCCATAAATTTGCTCTCAGACACTAGAGAGCTGGGAAGGGAAAAAAAGGGATGTTGTTACAAGTCCAGACCCCCAGTATTAGTTATAGTAAAAGTATACATAGGTTCCTGTATTCCACATATTTGGGGGTATTGGCTTTTAAGGTCAGAGGATTTTCTAGAAGGAGATTTGGGGTCACCCCCCTATTCTATGTGTAAGTGGCTAAGAAGCTATACCTTATATCCATAAGGGGAAGGGACGGTAGATGTTCACAGATATAAG